>NW_020625486.1:65083-665083 GCF_003573695.1 Papaver somniferum
AGGGACGTTGGTTGAGAAGAAAATGCAAGTTTGCCTTGCATTTCCTACGAGAAGCGAATGCCGCGACGCTTTGGCATGCATTTATGCGTGCCAAATGCGATTTATCGAATTTATTGGCATCACTGGCTTACAACCACGTGAGTAAGGCCAATGCCGGAGACCCATATTGCATCATCTGTCACGATGAAGCTTCATTTGGGCATGGCCATTGCAAGATGCGGCCTCCGGAGCTGGTGAATGATTTTTCCTCCCCTAAACTAATTTGTAGAAATGCAAATAAGACATATATAGGGAAGGGACGTTGGTTGAGAAGAAAATGCAAGTTTGCCTTGCATTTCCTACGAGAAGCGAATGCCGCGACGCTTTGGCATGCATTTATGCGTGCCAAATGCGATTTATCGAATTTATTGGCATCACTGGCTTACAACCACGTGAGTAAGGCCAATGCCGGAGACCCATATTGCATCATCTGTCACGATGAAGCTTCATTTGGGCATGGCCATTGCAAGATGCGGCCTCCGGAGCTGGTGAATGATTTTTCCTCCCCTAAACTAATTTGTAGAAATGCAAATAAGACATATATAGGGAAGGGACGTTGGTTGAGAAGAAAATGCAAGTTTGCCTTGCATTTCCTACGAGAAGCGAATGCCGCGATGCTTTGGCATGCATTTATGCGTGCCAAATGCGATTTATCGAATTTATTGGCATCACTGGCTTACAACCACGTGAGTAAGGCCAATGCCGGAGACCCATATTGCATCATCTGTCACGATGAAGCTTCATTTGGGCATGGCCATTGCAAGATGCGGCCTCCGGAGCTGGTGAATGATTTTTCCTCCCCTAAACTAATTTGTAGAAATGCAAATAAGACATATATAGGGAAGGGACGTTGGTTGAGAAGAAAATGCAAGTTTGCCTTGCATTTCCTACGAGAAGCGAATGCCGCGACGCTTTGGCATGCATTTATGCGTGCCAAATGCGATTTATCGAATTTATTGGCATCACTGGCTTACAACCACGTGAGTAAGGCCAATGCCGGAGACCCATATTGCATCATCTGTCACGAAGAAGCTTCATTTGGGCATGGCCATTGCAAGATGCGGCCTCCGGAGCTGGTGAATGATTTTTCCTCCCCTAAACTAATTTGTAGAAATGCAAATAAGACATATATAGGGAAGGGACGTTGGTTGAGAAGAAAATGCAAGTTTGCCTTGCATTTCCTACGAGAAGCGAATGCCGCGACGCTTTGGCATGCATTTATGCGTGCCAAATACGATTTATCGAATTTATTGGCATCACTGGCTTACAACCACGTGAGTAAGGCCAATGCCGGAGACCCATATTGCATCATCTGTCACGATGAAGCTTCATTTGGGCATGGCCATTGCAAGATGCGGCCTCCGGAGCTGGTGAAAGATTTTTCCTCCCCTAAACTAATTTGTAGAAATGCAAATAAGACATATATAGGGAAGGGACGTTGGTTGAGAAGAAAATGCAAGTTTGCCTTGCATTTCCTACGGGAAGCGAATGCCGCGACGCTTTGGCATGCATTTATGCGTGCCAAATACGATTTATCGAATTTATTGGCATCACTGGCTTACAACCACGTGAGTAAGGCCAATGCCGGAGACCCATATTGCATCATCTGTCAAGATGAAGCTTCATTTGAAACGATGAAGCTTCATTTGGGCATGGCCATTGCAAGATGCGGCCTCCGGAGCTGGTGAATGATTTTTCCTCCCCTAAACTAATTTGTAGAAATGCAAATAAGACATATATAGGGAAGGGACGTTGGTTGAGAAGAAAATGCAAGTTTGCCTTGCATTTCCTACGGGAAGCGAATGCCGCGACGCTTTGGCATGCATTTATGCGTGCCAAATGCGATTTATCGAATTTATTGGCATCACTGGCTTACAACCACGTGAGTAAGGCCAATGCCGGAGACCCATATTGCATCATCTGTCACGATGAAGCTTCATTTGAAACGATGAAGCTTCATTTGGCCCGAAGGGAAGGATTCCCTTTTATGACCACTTTTTTTTTGTAAAATGAAACCTAACAATTTGATAAAAAGATTGGATTTGTTTTCCATGTTTTGGTTACTTTTTCTCTAGACAAGGTTATTTCTCCCTTTTAGTCCAATTACTATAATTCTTTGTGTATCCAACTTTTTCAGGGGCATAATTGGAAAGCAAACTTTATTATAACATATCTAAAAATCTGTGCCGTGGAATTTTACAAATTTTATCTGGTTGAAAAGGTTATAAAAAAATCTACGCAACGAGTACAACCAACAATATCAAATTTGAAGTTTTACGAAAAAATCGGAAGTATTTATCATTTTAGGCACAATTTTAGAAAATTAAATGTATATCCATAATGCAAACCACCACAAAAGGTACATAATATTTTATGTAGCCACATTTTGGTTTATGCGCAACTAATTTTCCTTTGCAAGTTGCAACTAATAAGACGATGTAATCTCTCCGTTTCAAGAAAGTGATACTTTCACTTTAGGCACAATTCTCGAAAATATCATTTTTTATGAAACAGAGCGAAAATATCACTTTTTCTAAAATTGAGCGAAACTATTATTTCTCTGAACAAGATAAAAATATCATTTTTTCTGACACGGGGTGAAAGTAGTCACAGACAAACTCCATCTTCAGATCTTCTTCGGTCGGCCCTCCTACCGTGGCGACAATTGTACTAGTAAGGAAGGTTCAAACAAGAGGATTTTTTTTTCGTTTTTTCATTTGAGATGTTCAGCCATTAAAGAACAATTGAAGTACCATTCAAGAACAATAAACGAAATGGATTCTCTAGCCAGAAAAATTGAGTTTTTTGTTGTTTGTTTGGTTCGTTAAATTTTATTCATCCCAATTTTCATCTCAAATGTAAACAACTTTTGATGCGATTTTCACCATTCTGGTTTTGGCTTCTCTTCCAAAATAAATTAGATTTACTTTGCAGAGAAATAAAACTAAAATGGTTGGAGAAAGGGATAAATCGATTTGGCTGCTTATGTGGATGCCACCTAAAGGTGGGTGCATCGGGTGCACGAAAAGTAGGTGCCACAAATCATTGTCGTTATTTTCGGCTTTGGCAATACTGAATGGTGACATGGACCCTCGCTTCTTCAGAAAACCGTGTAATACAAATTTATAGTAAAGATTCCTAAACTCAGTTTAACCAGAACCGTATTAATATGTGTAGTCTTGTAGTCTATATTAAGGAAACGTGTTAATCATCTGAAGTCTCTGATCCACGAAGAAAAAAAAAAGATACAATTTAAAATCAAAATCATGGTAAGCTTTAATCAAAATCAGATCAAAGAGTTTCAAAAAGAAGCAAGCAGGATTGCCCGGAGCTTAAGACTCCATCTGTTACTCAACAAGCCTTTCTATGTAGCACTACGACGACGATCTATCATCAGATTTCAACACAACAATATTTCCAAAGAAAGAAGTAGTACTTCTACTATGCTCCAGGATAAATATTGGGTGATTAAGAAAAAACGTCAAGCAAGACGAAAAATATCGTCTAACAAGAAAAACAATCTATAAAAGGTTTGTAGTTCTTTTCCCAAACGTATGGTTGTAGTTTTTTTTTTTTTTGTTTGGCTCACCAGCTCTTCCGGCTACTGGTTCCCCAGCTCTTGTTGCAGCTTCGACCGCTACCCTAGAACTCAACCCCAACTCGTCATCCTCCAAAAGTACTGTTTCTATCACAGCTCTCCAAAATCCTAGCTCCTCTTTGGCTAGTTCTTCGGATTACAACAATGGTACCGGTGGTGGTAATAAGTTCAACCCGTTTTGGTTTTTCATGCTCTTCGGTTATAAGGAGATTAAGTGTTTTTGTCTATGTGGCTCACTTTTCCCGACTAGGAAGTTTTTTTCTTTGATATAAAGGTTTTGGTACTGCACTATATTAACAGAAAGTTGAAGCAACATAGAGATTTAGTTTTAGCATGTTGCATGCAGTAGGGACTAATATTGGCCTAACATATCTGACGTACCTTAGAGAGGATACTTCCTCTATGCTTTCCCACTCTGATAATTATCATATCTTAACCATTTTTCGTGTACTTGTGCAGTTTCAGGATTTTCTGCTTGTGAAACTGACGATGAGGCAAAGATGCTCCGCATCGGACTTGTATGTTGAGTTTGCAGCTTATTTTCATCTCTGCACCACCTTGTGACAGAACTCTCTATACATTTACTATATATTTTGTTTTTCCGCGGTGTAGGTCAAACCTGAGGTAATCAGCTGGTCACCACGGATAACTGTCCTGCATAATTTCTTAAGTTCGGAGGTATGAATGTCTCAACTACATGTTCATGTCAAAGACTCGAAGCTATTGTGTGCAAGGAATTGCAATGAACTAAAGAATGCGATTGTGATATGATATGATATTGCAGGAATGTGATCATCTTATGGCCATTGGTAGGCCTCGGCTCCAGCGTTCTAAGGTACATGACATGAAAACAGGTAAGGTATGTATTGCAGTGGATCTCGTTTCTTTCTTAATACAAACAAAAAATGTGTTCATTTGTTTTTTCTAATAAAGGCTGCATTCTATTTTAACCATTTTTTCAATCTGTATGTGTCGTTATTTAATTGTCAGCTTTGTTGTGCTCGAATGCGTCATGTCTTCATATCTGGTATATTTCTTGAATGTTTTTTCAGGGAATTGTGAGTGATACTAGGACAAGTTTTGAAACGTCTTTAAGCAAGGAAGAGAGTAAGAATCTTATTGTACAGGTTGGTTCCTTAGCAAGCTCACATTATTCTGTTCTCTTGCAAAATCCTTCAAATTTTTTCTTCTAGAATCGATTATGAAACGTTAAAAAAAATGCCTCCACAGTCTATAAACCCGTGAAAGTTGTTTGTTTTCCCACTTCTAATTTATTTAGCACTTATATTTTTCTTATGCATACCGGAAACAGGCAATTGAAAAACGAATTTCAGTATTCTCTCAAGTACCAGTTGAAAACGGAGAAACTATTCGAGTTATAAGGTATTTCTTTGTAAAAAAAATGCTTAATTACTGTAATCTCGCTCTTAGACTGATCAGTTCCACCATTAACATCTGCAATACAGGTATGAAAAGAATCAGTACTTCAGGCTACATCGCGACTACATTATTGACACTGTGAGTTGTTTTCTCAAAACTGCTTTGCTTAAGAGTTTCATTTTCCAGATTTGGTTTCATAAGATGGAATTCTTTTTTGGGTGCAGAATCTGAAGAAGCAAAATGGAGGACAGCGAATAGCAACAATGCTCATGTATTTGAGCGACGATGTGGAAGGAGGTGAAACTTACTTTCCCATGGTGAGTTCATCGCAACAAAGATCCTGCACTCATAGTATAACACACAATTGATTATGTCAGCGTGTTAACTGCAAATAATTTCAGGCTGGAACAGGAAAATGTAGTTGTGGTGGGAAAATGTTAAAAGGGATGTCTGTAAAACCGATTAAAGGAGATGCACTTCTTTTCTGGAGCGTGGTTCGTATCTATTACTCCGGAACAATATTATTTTTTATATTTCCTATGCACACAAATTTAGCATTAAGCTGTTTAGTTACCGTTCTACGGACCTTAGCAACAGAATTGACCAGTCTATTAGGGTTGTGATTTTGGTATGTTCATGAACTGAACTTGAACCGTTGTGTTTTTTTTTTTTGTTTTTTTTTTGTTTTGAAACAGCCCGTAAAACCGTTGTGTTGCATTGGGCGTACTCATAACCTTATATAACAACCAAATTTCTAAGCAGTTTAAACTGTGTGGAAAAATTTAATGTCGATTTCTTCTTTGTAGGGACTTGATGGGAAGGAAGATCCGAAGAGTGTACATACAGGATGCGAAGTCTTATCAGGAGAGAAATGGTCTGCTACGAAATTGATGAGGCAAAATAAATACTGCTAATCTTTTTGCAGTTCATCTTCAGCTAGCCCACTTAAAACATCTTGAGCACATCTTATATATGCACATTTTTGTAGTAATTTTGACTAGCAAACGGATTAAATAGAAAGTATGCAAAATTGTTATTAAGAAGAAATTAAAGAGAAAATATTAGGGATGAAGTTTGAGATCCAATATCTTGGTCATGGAAAAAAAGGATTAATTCAGATAGATGTTACTAAACCACTCAAAAGATAGGCATGCTGTTGTGAGTCGTGATGCCCAAACCTGTTGACTGTGCGTATTTGGGGTGCGCAATTCGGAGCTTTGGCATATCTGGCATGAAAGGAACCGAGTGGTTTTTCAAATAAGATGCAGATTGTATGTTAATGACGACATGAAATCTTCTCTCGTTACTTCGGGTTCGTTCAACTTTTTCTGGAAATTTTCCCACTTAAAATCAAGTATTATTCAAAGTTCATTTTGTAACGTATTGGTTTCCCAGGGGCTTCCCCCGCTGTTTTAGGTCCCCCAAAATAATTTGCAGTCATGGAATAATGTGTCTACTTCTGCACAATCGAGGTAATATAGACGGGCTAGTTTGCGCAATTTGTCAGGGCTGCTGTAAGGTTGCCTCAAATATATGGGGCTTCCCTTTTAGTTGTTTGGAATGGGAATGGGAAAGTTCAATACTGTATGATGCAATTTTGATCGAGCAAAAATAGATTATCCTCACCTTAAAGGCCTTGATAAATAAATCTCCTACGGTGAAACGGTGATGGAACGCTCGCTTCTGAAATAGAAGTTATATATGGTGAGGACACTTGGACAAAGTCTAATCAGTACAAATACTGTATGATCCTGCCAACCCATATATGAAAGACGATTCCTGATTTGTATGCAGAAAACCATGTAATACAAATTTATACCGCTTTATTTATGGGATTATAAAGATTCTTAATCTCAGTTTAACAAAGAAGCCGTATTAATATGTGTAAAAGTCTATAATAAAGAAACCTAATCCACGAAGAGTACATAATTGAGTTTCGAAAAAGCTCATGGCAAGCTTTAATCAAGATCAAATCAAAGAGTTTCAAAAAGAAGTAAGCAGGATTGCTAGGAGCTTGAGACTCCATCTGTTACTCAAAAAGGCTTTCTATGTAGCATTACGAGGATCTATCAGAATCCAACAAAACAATATTTTCAAAGAAATAAGTACTTCTATGATAAAAGACGGGTGATTAAGAGTAAACGTCAAGTAAAGGGAAAAATATCGACTACATCTCGCATAAAAGGTTCCAATTTATTTTCTCAAACGCATAATTTTCTGTGTTTGTAGGGTTTTTATTTTGGCTCACTAACTCTTCCGGATACTGGTTCCTCAGCTCTTCTTGCAGCTTCGGCCGCTACCCTATCACCCAGCTACAACTCGTCTTCCTCCAAAGTAATATTCCTATGTTAGCTCTCCAAAATCCTAGCTCCTCTTTGGCTGGCTCTTAAAACTACAACAATGGTCTCTTTGGTGGTGGTACGTTCGACCCGTTTGGTTTTTCATGTTGTTAGTGTTGCTTCAGTTATAAGGAGATTAAGTGTCTTTGTCTATGTCGTTCACTTTGACTGATTCTTATTTTGCCAGCTAGGAATTCTTTTCCTCCCTTTTTTGATGGATGTAATCTTATAAAGGATTTGGTACCGATGAGTTTTGAACCCAGGTCTAGTATCATCACACGATGTCGTTAAGTTAAAGAAACATGTAATGACAACTGCAAGATGAAACTTAGCTTATATAAAGAAAACTCTCTTTATTAATGTTTATAAAATCTCTCAAAACTAAACACAAGCTCTAATCTTGCTCATATGATCAAACCACAACTTTGATGATCATATATATATATAACAATGAATTCCTTTTCCTAGTCCTATTACCTTATTACATGTCTTTCCTTTTCTTAGAACTAGATGACTTTTAATTCCCTTAGGATTACATCAATTGCCTTTTCTTATCCTAACCAACTTGTTAGAGATTATCTTAGGCTTAATGTTGAAGTTTAACCAACATTCTCCCCATTAAGCTTCAACCTTACCCGTGACATATCTTGTACTCCAATCAGTTGTCTCATTTCTTCAAACTTGATCTGAGATAATGCCTTTGTCAATATATCTTCTTTCTGCTCAGTTCCTGGTATGTGTTCAACGTTGATGATCTCCTTCTCGATACATTCTCGTATGAAATGATACCTTTTGTGAATGTGTTTCGTCTTCCCATGAAACACTGGATTTTTAGTGAGTGCAATTGCAGACTTATTATCAATCTTGATGAGAACTTTTTCAGGTTCTCTTCCTTTGATTTCACCCAACAGTTCTTGAAGCCATATTGATTGTTTAACTGCTTCTGTTGCGGCCATGAACTCAGCTTCGCATGATGACAGAGCTATTGTGTCTTGCTTCTGTGAACACCATGTAATAGGTGCTTCACCTAGATAAAATATATGACCAGTTGTACCTTTTCCATCATCTTGGTCAATATTATGACTGCTATCACTATACCCAACAATTCCTTTTAATCCTCCTCGACCATACTTTAATCCACAGCTGATTGTTCCTCTTAGATATCTCAATATCTGCTTTATTACATCACCATGAGACTTGCGTGGACTCTTCATATAACGGCTTGATACTCCCACAGAGAAAGCCAAATCTGGTCTTCTGTGTAATAAGTATCTTAGGCATCCAACATTTCTTCTATAACTCGTTGAATCAATCTCTGCATCTTTTTGTGCCTTCGAAACTTTAAGTCCAAACTCCATTGGTATCTTAGTTGGATTACAAGTTTCAAGTCCTGCTTCTTTCAGAATTCTCCTTGCATAAGCTTCTTGTTTAATCTGAATCCCATCTACTCCTTGATGGACTTCTATGCCAAGGTAATAAGTGAGTTTTTCGAGGTCTGAAATCTCAAACTTAGATGACATATCTTTCTCGAACTCATTGATCACCTTAAGGGAGTTGCCAGTCAAAAATAGATCATCTACATAGACTGCAATCACAAGAAGCGTTCCCTTTTCTTCTCTTCTGTATACTGACGTTTCTTTAGAGCACTTAACAAATCTGATTTCTCTTAAGATTTGATCTAACTTTGTATTCCAGGCTCGAGGAGCTTGTCTTAGACCATAGAGAGCTTTTGTCAACTTGTAAACTCCATATTCTTGTCCCTTTACTTCGAAACCTTCTAGTTGTTCAACATACACATCTTCACTTAGTTTGCCATGCAAGAATGCCGTCTTTACGTCTAAATGATGTATTTCCCAAGAGTTTGATGCAGCTTCTGCTATTAAGAGACGAATTGTCTCTAGTCTAGCAACTGGTGCGAAAACTTCATCAAAGTCTATGCATGATTCTTGAACGTATCCGTTAGCTACAAGTCTTGCGTTATATTTGTTAATATTTCCATCAGCATTTCTTTTAACCTTGAAGATCCACTTGAGACCAATCACTTTTACTCAACCTAGCTTATCAACTAGAAACCAAGTCTTGTTTCTGTTGATTGAAATAATTTCTTCTCAACATTCTTGTGTCCATTAAGACGAAACCTTTGCTTCCTGGAAATTCATTGGTTCATCATTAACAGAAAGTAGCATAATCTCACATTCTTCTGCAGCTTGAAGAACATAATCCTCCAGATATTGTGGCTTTTGTATCTGTCTTTGATAGACACATTTTTGTGTCCAATTTGTTCTCAATACTATATATTGTTGGCACTCGATTTTGTACTAATTTTGTTATTTTATGTATTTGTAGGTATTTTTTTGGAAATAAATATTTTAAGAAAATTCGGCTCGAAAAGTTGATTTTGGCACCCGGAGGACACGTGTTATTCGGACTCCCAAGTTTGGATAAGGGGTAACCTAATTACTAAGGGGCACCCCCAGGTCACCCCCAAAGCATCTGCTATTCGCACCCCAGTCCAGGATAAGGGGCACCTTCTTCAACAATTTGAAAACTTAAAATTGGCGGGAAAATGTTCACAGTTCAGGAGAATTTTCGATCGAAGAAATGAAGTAGTGGTAGGTCGATTCAATGGATGAATTTTGGCAGAAAGATGTGATTTAGTCTAAGGAAGATAGTTTGGGTGTCGAATTTGATCGGAATTGGATGGAAATATCGATTTAATTCTCGAGCTCAAAACAGAGCTACACGGAGTGAACACGACCTGTACACGGTGTTGTGTGTGTTTTGGTTGTGCATGGAAGTGTTTTGGAGGAGTTGGATGACTTATGAGGCATGTATAAGGCTTACTAGAGCGTGCAGGATAAAAGTTTACGTGTGAAATTCTAAATCTGGTAAGAAAATATTCAAAAATAATGTTATTCACTGCCGAGTAAAGACGAATTATTTGGAGTTACGGCGAGGGATTTCAGCGTGTCTTTGAGTATAAATATGATCTTTGGGCCTACTAGAATGGTTGTCGAGAGTTGGGAGGAGAGAAGGAACGCTGCAGATCGAGAACCATGATTTCTCTCTGCTGCTGCTGCTGCCATTGATGAAGATGAAGAACACGAAGAACGGACTCGCAGAAGCTGTCGTTTATCAACAGTGTCTGCGACGCACACGCGTGGGTCGTAGTTCTTCGTACAACAACAGTTATCATTTATCGTTCTTTTTGTAACAACTGAACAGCGCCTTTGCAACAGTTATTTCTGTTGCGATTTTTCTGTTCAATTGTTTTACTCTTTTTTATCATTTGTAAACAACTTTTTGAGCAATAAATAATTATTTTGAGAGCATTTTTACTATGATGAGCTAAAACCCAACACTGGGACGACGGAGGAGGCCAAACTTCATACTTGGGGTAATTTTATTTAATTCTATATTTACTTTTTGCACCAATTTTAATTGAATTAAGATTTTAATTAATTATTTGTGATTTCATTTGATGGTTTATGCTTAGTCCTAGGGATTTTTGATATTCCATGCTTAAGAAATACAAGTAATATTTTATAAAATCTATCTTGGCAATAAACTAGAGTTAAGATTTGTTTTGTTTTGAACAATAATCGCCTAGAATTAAATTCTGAACCACTTGAAAATGAAAAATGGCCGAATCTTTAGTCCCAGTAACTCTCGCCCATTGTGACAAATATTGTGTATATATTTTTATTTTTAAATCTTTACAAGTCCGAGCAACGAACTTTTACTACCACTTTCAAAATTACAACAGTCTTGTTGATTTTCGCAGTGGAATGGGTTGAGTTATTTCATCGATCTCCTCTTCTTCTTCTTCTTCTTCTAACAGATTTCTAAAAGCTTTGAATCTGTCAAATGCTTCACTCTTTTGTTTCATAATAATAGACCACATATATCTTGAGAAGTCATCTATAATAACAAATATGTATTTGTTATTTGCAAGGGTTTGTGGTGTAATAGGACCACATAAATCAGCATGAAGAAGCTCTAATGGCTTTGAGGCTCTGAATGTTGTTGCTTTTGGAAAACCTTGACGCGTTTGTTTCCCAACTAAACATGATTCACAGATCCTTGATTCATCGTTTATCTGTGGTAGCCCTCGAACCATCTTGTTCTGAGACATAGTTTTTAAGGTTCTGAAACTTATGTGTCCTAACCTTGCGTGCCATTTCCATGTCTGATCTTCCAGTTTCATATTCAGACACAATGTCCTTCCAATCATGAGACTTATCTTGTAAAGTCTATTCTGTGAGCGTGAGACTCTAACTAAAAGTCTTCCACTTGGGTCATGAACTGTTAGATAATCTTGTCGCATTCTAACATCACATCCAACTTTTGTAGCTTGTCCTAAACTTAGAATGTTGCTTTGTAAGTTTGGGATGAAGTAGATGTTTGTGACAAGCTTCTGTTCTCCGGTCTTGCTCTGAAATAGAATTGATCCTTTCCCTTCAATTTTTACAGAAGATCCATCTCCAAATTTCACTTTTCCTTTGATTTTCACGTTGAGTTCAGAGAAATAGTGTCTCTTGCCAGTCATGTGGTTGTTGGCTCCGTTATCTAAATACCAAACTCCTTCTTCACCTTTCTTTGTTTCGTATTTATTTGGTATTAACTTCTCTTCGTTTAAGAATACAACTTCGTGCATGAAAAGAGCTGTATCTGCTTCCCTTGTTTCATTCTTGTTTGCTTCTTCCATCTTTTGTATTCTTTCAGGGCATACAGAGGAAAAATGTCCTGGTTTATCACATCTGTAACAAATAATGTTTGATCTATCCTTCAAAACTAAACACAAGCTCTGTTTATTGATGTTTAGAAAATCTCTCAAAACTAAACACAAGCTCTAATCTTGCTCATATGATCAAACCACAACTTTGGTGATCATATATATATAGAACTATGAATTCCTTTTCCTAGTCCTATTACCTTATTACATGTCTTTCCTTTTCTTAGAACTAGATGACTTGTAATTCCCTTAGAATTACATCAATTGCTTTTTCTTATCCTAACCAACTTGTTAGAGATTATCTTAGGCTTAATATTGATGTTTAACCAACAACATGGAGATTTAATTTTAACATGAGGCATGCAGCACGGAGTCGGGACTAATATTAGCCTAACATATCTGACACACCTGTAGAGAGGATCTTTCTTCTGTGCTGGTTCTAGTTTTGTCAGGCTCTCTATGCTTTGTTTTTTTCTTCATGTTGCACTTTCCGTTCCTTTTTTCGCAGTCTGATAATTTCTTAGCCATTTTGCTCATAAAAACATATCTGACATGTATACATGTTTTAATGTAGTTCCAAGAATTCCTCGTTGTGAAAACGAGGATGAGGCGAAGATGCTCCGAACCGGATTAGTATGTTCAGTCTGCAACTTCATTTTCATTTCTGCACCACCTTGTGACAGTACTCTGTATATAGTTACTATATATTTTCATTTGTGGAATTATAGATCAAATTTTGAGATTATCAGCTCGGCACCACGAATCACCGTCCTGCATAATTTTTTAAGTTCGAAGGTATGAATGTCTCAATTACATGATCATGTCAATGACTCAAAGCTATTGTGTGCAAGAAATTTCAAGGAACTATAAAAGAATGAGACTGTGATATAATATTGCAGGAATGTGATCACCTTATAGCAATTGGCAGGCCTCGCCTCGAGCATTCTAAAGTACGGGATGCAAAAACAGGCATGGTATGTAATAATACTATTTATTACAATGGATCTCGCTTCTTTCTTTAAAACAAACAAAAATGTACTATATTTATTCACCTTTTCTACTGAATGCTGCATTCAATTAATTTATTAGGTTTAACAGTCAGTTTTTTTTGTGCTCAATGCTTCATGTCTTAATATCTGATATATTTCTTGAATGCCTTTTCAGGGAATTGTGAGTGATGCTAGGATAAGTTTCCGTATGTTTTTATGGAAAATGGATCATTTCTGAGTTGTTTTTCAACACAACTTTGTTTTAGTTTTCCTCATTCTCTTTCCTTTTTCCTGATTTGGTTTCACAAAATGGAACTCTTTTTTTTTGTTGGTTTTCACAAAATGGAACCTTTTTTTTTGCGTACAGACACCTTTCAAATTCACGGGAGGTCAGCGAATAGCAACATTGCTCTGTTGGGTGCAATAATCAAAAACAAGGAAAAATTAAATAAGAAAAAGTTATTGATACTTAGCTCCTTTTTAATAGAAGTGATCGATTTGATGAAACGAATGAGCTGGTAAATCAACAGCTAGATCCCCCACATGAATGAAAACTCAATAAAACATGAAAACACAGATAGATCTTGGTAAATCAACATCCCAACCTCACGATCCAAACAAACTGATCGTGCAAGTGTTGAAATCATACTAGTCATTTCTACGTCCTCTCCCTCACACAAAAGTGTGTTGACCCCAGGGTCATACTACGGATTGCATAAATCACAATAGCATTGAGAGCTTTCATCTTTAGTTCTCACATGGTGAGACTATAGGTATCTTTTACCAAAGTGAAAAAGCATGAACTAGTGAACCCTTAGTGACCTTTAGGTCCTAAGTTCCAGTAATACCAAAACCATCAAAACGAAAATCACATAAAAAGCGCAGGAAATACCATTTTAGGCAGAGGTGTCCATGAGGTCTTGAACCTTTGCTTAGTGAGATATTACCGGAATTACTTGCTAGAGACAGTGAACTATGTCTTGAACTGCTAGCATTTGATGTAATTCGTGATAACAACACGGGTGATATCTCCAAGATTGCCAAGCTCGTGTCGTTTTGTCCAATTTGGCCCTGGACATATCCTGTTTCTCAGAATGCTAGAGAATCAAAGATCATATTCTCATAGGAAGCGGCCCACTTCCTCATTCAGATAGATGAGTTTCCATAAAGAGTGTTACTGCTACACCCCACTTCGATCTTAAATTGAAACTATAGAACTCATTAAGAATTCTTAAAAGTCATCCTTCAGATGCAGTCACACTATCACGTCTACACCATAGGGAAGGGACAAGAATAAAATTCTCTGATAGTGTTTACCTTTACCCACCACAAATTAGTTGTTCATTCGAAACCTTGATCTTGGGATCTCCAGTCAGCAAGGTTGAGTATCCTTCATGGCAAGTTTAATTTATGAGCTTAATCCCCTTCCCCTCGATGCATTTCTAACTATCTCTTGGGATAAACCTTTCGTCAAAGATTGCGCGATATTCTCCTTGGACTTTATCCAATCAATGGAATAACGCCGATTGAGATTAGTTATTTTCAGCTTTAGCTATTATATCTTGGCTAACACAATGTATAGATATAGCTGGCACAGCCTATGCCAGAGAGGAATGTTCTAAAAAAATCTTAGGCACTCGGCCCCCTCTCGTGCTTTATCTAACTCAATACTCTCAGATTCCATAATGAATTGAGCAATATGTTTTTTGTAAATCTTCCAAAACAAACCCTGATGCTAGAGTGAAACATATCCACTCGTATACTTAGACTTCTCTGAGTCAACTATCCAGTTTACATCACAAAGTCCCTCAAGGATAAATCAAATAAAAGGTAATAGAGTATTTTAGGTACCATAATACTCTACTCAGTGCATCTGAATGTTATTGCTCTGGACTATAATTATATCTACTTAACTTACTCACAATATAGGCAATGTATGAACTCTTGCAGTTCATTAAATTCATCAGACATCCTATAACTCTTGAGTATTCAAGTTAAGATACTCCATTACCCTTTTTTCTTGAGTCCACAAGAATAATCGTACGGAGTACAAGAAGGCTTACAATCACACTGATTGTATCTCTTAAGCACAAATTTAAAATAATGACAATGACTAAGACTACATATGTTAGATTATTTTCTAATCCTCATCCCTAAGATTACATCAACAGGGCCCAAGTCTTTCAAGTCAACGTTCTCATTCAGCGCATGTTTTTTTTGGTGGAATTGATCACATATATGTTTGTATCAAGTATAAGCATATCATCAACATACAAGCATACAATCACACGGGCATCCTTAACAAGTTACTTGTAAATATACTTGTCAGATTCATTAACTTAAATCCACTACACATTATTACATGATCAAATTTTCCATGTCATGTTTACGTGCTTATTTGGAACCATACAAATTTTGTTCAACTTACAAACTTTGTCTTCATAATCTTTCACTACAAAGTCCTCAGGTTGGTCTATGTATATTTCTTTATCCAATTCACAGTATTAGAAAAGCCTCTTAACATCCATCTGATGTATCTCCAAGTTGTTATGGCAGCTATATCAATTAGCATCTCAAGAGAAGTAATTCGTCACAAGTGAATAAGAATCAAGGAAATCTACACTTCTTTTAGTTTATCCTTTAGCTACCAACTTAGCCTAATATTTTCTACAGTTCATATACCTAACGTTTCCTCTTAAAGACTCATTTACATCTCATGGTCTTACTCCCTGGAGGTAAACTAGCAAGCTCCGAAGTCAGGTTCCGACGGACTGAGTCCATTTCACTAAATAAGTTCTTACCAGAATGGGGTTTCAGTAGATATCAAGGACTCTTTACAAGTATGGGGCTTAGACTAAGCTAGCATGTTATGAAGTCGGCTTCATAAGAAGTCTCAAGTATAATTCTTTTTTTACTTCTTTAGGCTCAACCGTAACTTCATCTTCCTTTAAGATAAGTTCTGACTATTTGAAAATAAATCTAGGGGATCAACAACACATCTCTAATGAGGTACAGGTTTAAGAATAAACATCTTCAAAGAACTCAGCATCCCTAGATTATGTAATAGTATTCACACAAAGTCAGAAAAAATCACACCAAAGTCTGAAAAATCAGAACACACAACCAAAAATCTATATGTAGAAGTATACTCAGCATACCTTATATGAAGACACAATCAACATTTTTGGTTTCTATCTACTTCTTTTAGGAAGACGAATGGCAAACTTAGTCAAACACCCCAACACTTCGACGCATTCATAAGAAGGTCATCTACCTATCCATAAATCATATGGAGTTTTATCTGATCCTTAAGGGTACTCTATTCAGGATATACTAGTTAACATGACTGCCTCCCCCCACAAGGCCGCAGGTAATCCTGAACTAATCAACATGACAATTATCATCTTCTTAAGGATACAGTTGTATGTTCAAGGCTTCTAATTGGTTTTGAACTTCAAGTTTATACATCTTAAGGCTTCTAAGGCATCATCCTTATCCCTAAGCAAGTATACAAGACAGTACCTCGTACAATCATCTACGGAAGTTATAAACCATCTTTTACTACAGTGATTTTGTTGAACTCATGTCATCTAGGCCTAATGAATTAATTCTAAAGGCTTAAAATTACTCTGAACATTTGTGCTAAAAGGTTTTATAGCATATTTGATTCTTCACAGATTTCACTTTTGTGTTCAAAGTCCAAACTAAATTTGGGTACGCAGCCTATGCTATCCAGTTAAGCATTGATTATAAGTTTACGGTTACAAGCTTACCACATAAAACAATCAATCACATAAAGAAAGCACAAGAATCAACTATGTTCACATCATCAGTTTTTTCCGTTAAGCTTATATAGACCCAAAGTCCTATAACTCTTGCTTAAAAAATAACTGCCTTGTTACAACAAGTTTTCCAGATTCAATTAAGATCTTAAATCTTTTTCCATCTACAATAGAACAAGATACAAGATTCTTGCATATGCTTGGAACATGAAAACTTCATTCAATGTGAGAGTATTACAGATATGAGCTTCTGCTCGACCTTTTCCTTTTATGCAACCTCTATTGCAGATGAGTTACTCAAAAGAGTTTCTCGACATCCCCTATCCTCTGATAGGAGGTGAACAGGTCTCTGTTTCAACAAACATTCTTGGTGGCTCCAGAGTCCACCTTCTGGTCTCTCACATTGGTTGTTAAAATAACTTCCGACATCATGTCAATGAACTCGTTCTAATTTGTTTCAACTAAATTAGCATTAACTTTCTACTTATTAAGGTTTTATGTTGTCTACACTTTACTACCGTATGGCACGGAATTTTACAAACATAACAATCACCCTTAATTAAAGTAACGTCGGATTCAGTTTTACGAAACATACCTTTCTTATGAAGACTACGGTTAGAGTTGTGTTTGATATTCCCGCCTTTGTCAGCTTTGGAAGACTTGTGTTCATCCACATGCGCCTGGTAGCCATGTTCCTTTTCAATTTCATGTCACAATCTTCGTTAATACTCTGACCACTGACACGGTAATTTCCCAATCACCTAATACACCACATCTCCAAACCTTAGTTCCGAAACGGAAGATAAAATATGAGTTTTGAAGATAATATCTAGATTTAAAAACTTCGTTTGAACCACCATATCAAAAAACTCATGATTACCCCATAAAAAATACTTTAGTTAACAACAAAAGTTTGCCCGTCAGAATTTTTCACGAACATTTCTCTGTTTTGTAAAAAATCAAAAAAATACTTTTACAACTCCAAAAATTCTGAAATTTTACGTGGGTAACTATCAGGATGTCTAATACGTTGTGTCAAAAGGGTTCATCGAAATTCCTTCTAGGTTAAGATATAATCTCTAAACTCTACAGCTGACCAAAAAATTGTTTTTATTTTTCACTCCACAATTAACATCCATGATTCACAAACCAACCAACCATTTTCGATTATTACAAATTCTAATGTGTTAATATTGTTGGGTGCAATAATCAAAAACAAGGAAAAATCAAATAAGCAAAAGTTATTGATACTTAGCTCCTTTATAATGGAAGTGATCGATTTGATGAAACGAATGAGCTCCCTATATCTCCGCAACAACAACAAGGCAAAACTTTGGAAAAACAGAGTGAGTCACGTGTTCAACACGTTGCCCTTAAGACATTAGCGCCCGGCCACACTCAAGAGTGATGCTATACCCCTCACAGGACGGATATCTCCAGGATAAAACACCCTAATACACCTACTACTAGCATATGTAGTAGATGCTCAACTTGAGCTTGGCAATTCCGAAAAAACCATAAAGGAAAATATCGAACGCTTGAGACAATAATATAAAATATTTTTTTCCCTTGGGGGTCCCTCTAAATATAGAGAAACCCCTTTCCCATAGATTTTACAAAAAAAATAGTGAATTTGTTTATATAATTGACAAATACAACTTAAGAAGAAAAACTCCCCGATGTGGGACTAAAAGGTTTATATAGTTTCTTAAAACTACTAAAAATTGGAAACTCCACCATGTCACGTGGGACTAAAAAGTTTCATTCACAAAATAAAATAATAAATTATAAATTTTATTAAAACTTTAAAAAAATATTTTTTTATTAATTGTTTTCCAACATGCTCATGTATTTAAGCGACAATGTGGAAGGAGGAGAAACTTATTTCCCCATGGTGAGTTCACATCAAAGATTTCCAGCATTTCCAATATCTATAGCATGCAAACTATTATATCAGTGTGTTAATTGCAAATAATTTCAGGCTGGAACAGGAAAGTGTAGCTGTGCTGGAAAAATGCTGAAGGGTTCATCTGTAAAACCGATCAAAGGAGATGCAGTTCTTTTCTGGAGCGTGGTAGGTTTCTACTACTCTAAAATGTTGTATTATTTTTTGTATATCCTATACATACAAATATAACATTGAGCTTGTTCAGTTGTGATTCTAACATGCCTTAGCAACCGAATTATTTAGTCTATTAGGGTTGTATCATTTTCGTTTGTTCATGAACTTGATTGAAATCATTGCATAGGACGCACTACACGCCTTATGTAGAAAACAAATTTCTATCAAGGTCAAACTGTGTGGCAGTTTAGGGAGGTTATATATCGTCGAACTTGGTATTTGAGGAGTAGTGATAACATCTGTTGATTGTTTTCTTTGTAGGGACTTGATGAGAAGGAAGATCCGAAGAGTGTACATACAGGATGTGATGTCTTATCAGGAGAGAAGTGGTCTGCTACAAAATGGATGAGGCAAAATAATAGGGCTGAATTGGTGGCCAGGACACATTTTATACCCACACCAAAAGATATACGGGACTTCCAAAATGATGGTGAAATAACTGTTTTATCCTTCTCTAATAATGTCTTCTCCTCCACTCCCTCATTCCCAATGTTTCCCATTCCATTAACGATTTTTGAGAATAAAAAAATCTCACCGATTCATCGTCATAAGTGAACTAAAAAAAAATAGGTTTTCAACTGCAAAATTGCAGTTACAGTTCCAGGGTCGTTAACCACGGTTTTTTATTGCTTAACGATTTTTGATATGCATGTTGAATTGATAAAGAATCGTTAACCATTAGGGTGTATTAGATAAGGACCCTAGACCTGGTTTTCTGCCCTAGAATAGTGTCGTCTAGGGATTTCTAAATCGCTAACGACTCTATATGATACAAAATTTGTTCCCTGTTCAAAAAATAGGAAGGGTCATCATGTCAAATGGTTGTAGTCGTTAACTATGTTGAAGGGTCGTCATGTCAAATTTTTGAAGTCGTTAACGATGTTGAAGGGTTGTTTGGTTTTATAAATTTTGCCTACCGACCCTTGATCTATGAAATAGCTCGCTAGGGTCGTTAGTATATAGGAATGCCTAATTAACGACCCTAAAAGTAACATCTTCAGAGAGTAAAAAGTTTTAGAGTCGTTGGGTTCTAAACATATTAAGTTAACGACTCTATATGACCTAACTAGCTGGAGTCGTCAATTATATCACACTTGGTTGACGATTTTTCATAACCTGCAAAAGTTGTAGGTTTGAGTCGTCAAAGGTTGTGTCAAGTAATTGACAACTCCTTAGAGTCGTTGTTTATTACCCTCTCGACTTAACGACCCTCACTCTGACTAATTGCATAGTATACATGAATCGACCACTTGGGGCATCATTCATACAATTTGAAGAGTATAGGAAGTTTACTTGATTGTTTTGAGCTTCGGGTTCTTCATTTTAAGGATTGGTTCCTTCATTTTGAGCAGTATGATTTTTCTACTGGAATACCCCAAAAACTCAACTTCTTCCTCTCCACAACACAAAAACACAATTTTTCTTTTATCAAAATTTTATCCCTAAATCTGATTTTAATCTAACTAAACTAATTTGCAATTAATTAATTTAATTACCACTAATGATTTGGGATAGTTTAGCCATTTAAAAAAGTTGGGGATAAGGGATAACTTCCAATTACTATTTCATGACCTTTTTATGTCATATAGCTAGGATCCCCAATTATTTTTCCAGGGCCCCAATTCAGCCCTAGTTGAAGAAAAATAAATACTGCTAATATTTCTTCAATTTAACTGCACCCATTTAAAACATCTTGGGCACATCTTAAAGATGCAATTTTTTTTTGTAATCTTGATTAGCAAACTTTTCTAAAATTAAGAATAAATTAAAGAGGAAGTATTAGGGCTGAAGTTTGAAATCAATTATCTTGGCCATATTTATAAAGATTTATCTCTAACCCACGTAATGTGGCAAAAAGGATTAATGTAAACCACTCAACAGAGGTGGTTGGTGGAGGAGAAGATCGGGTAAGGTACCACTGGGAAAAACAACCCTACTGTGAGGGCGTCGATAACCAAAGTGAGGGCGTCGATAAACAACATATGAAATGAAGGATTTTATTCTACTTGAGAGTTGAGATTTGGGTCTAAAAACTGAGCTAACCCTAATCCCTCTATCCCAATCTCATCATTATTCCAACAGTACGAACTGCCAAAGATCTGAAAACCACCTCAAAGGATGTGGAGACGGGAGAAATTGTTGGTGAAAGTGGCTGTGGAAAATACTCACGGTCAGTATTCCGTTCGTAGTCTCTAGGACAACAGATTGGCAGGTCTCAAAACAGCTAGAAAGTTATACAAAATTTGGCTTTTAAAAATAACTTTTCGGCCAGTAGCACAATGGTGTGCTTGGAAGCCAAATCCATGCGGGCGTAAAGATATCACTCAAGTTACACATGTACGACTTTTGGTGTCTGACATGCAATCCGTTGACCTCATTCGTGTGTGCTTGGTATTTAACTTCCGAGGATTTAATTGGGTGCCTCAAAATATAGGGCTGACCTTTTGGTTGTTTGGGCTACTAGCCTACTAGTTTTGTTAATCAAAGTGTATCAAGAAAAGATCTATATCAGCTTGATTGCGTTTTTCAGCAATCGTTCCACCAGTCTCCGATTACGAAACTGAACTCTTTCCTCGACTCTATTAAACCTAGATTAGGAAATCCACATTCATGTGAAAACGGACCAATAACCGGAAACCCATCTCATCTCAGTATGGAAAAGACCCTAAACAGGAATCGACTCAAAAGTTAATATGGAGCAGAAAAAAGATTATCAGCTTGATTGCGTTACTCAATTCTCTAAGACTTGTAAGAATGGCATCATAAGCCCTAACTGGTATTCCATCTCCTTCTTTTCTTCTTGTTCTCAACAATGTCGACGTCTGATTCTACTTCTGGCTCTTGTCTACTTCCTCCTGTGCTTTCTCTTTTTACTTTTGTTAAAAAAATCTTAACCTTATCACCTCGAAAAATACTCGTCCAGCTGCTGCTTCTTCCGCTCTTCCTTCAGCTTTGACTAATTATACTACTACCCTATCACCCAACTCCAACGCGTCTTCCTCCAAAAATACTGTTTCTGTATCATCTACTTGTAGTTGGACTCGTCCTCGTACTCGTCTTCAACTCAAAGGCGACCTCTCAACTATCCAGAAGGAAATATTTCAATCTCCGAATATGTTTCAAAAATCAAGGAAATTGCTGACGCTCTTGAGTCTGTCCACGAACCTGTTTCTGATCTTGAACTTGTCTCCGCTACTCTTCTTGGATCAACATTTATAATGCAATCCGTTGTCGTTCTACTCTTCCAACTTCCTCTGAACTCCATGCATTACTTCTACAAAGTTCTTCAGGCTACAACAACGGTATTGGTGGAGGTAGTAAGTTCGACCCGTTTTCAGGCTCTTAGCTTGTTGCGTAAGTTTTAAGGAGATTCGGTATCTGTTTATGGGTCGTTCAGTTTTTTTTTTCCGATGGGTATAAAGAATTTGGTACTTAACAGTGACATCGGATAACTAGGAAGTTAACCCGAAGAAACATAGTGATTTGATTTTAGCATGTTGCATGCAGTAAGGACTTAATTTGAATTCTTTCTGCTTAAAACTAATTAAGATTAGCGTATTGACATATGTTTAGAGAGGATTCTTCCTATGTGCTGGTTCTAGTTTTGTCAGGCTCTATGTATTCTTTATTTTTTTTCTTTTTGTTGCACTTGTTGTGCTCTTCCCTTCATTTTTTTTCTCTTTTCTAAAAATATCTTAAAATATATATGACGACATACGTGTTTTTATGTACAGTTTCAAGATTTTCTGGTTGTGAGAATGACGATGAGGCAAAGATGCTCCGAATTTGATATGTATGTTTAGTTTGCAGCTTCATTTTCATCTCTATATGTGTTTCACTCTATCTTCTCGACCACTTGAGTTTCTATCTGTAAATATTTTTTCTAGTTGCTTGGTAAATATAAGCGCGCTTATTTGTGGTCTAAGTTATCAATATATATATATATATATACTTTTGTTCCTTTTTTGGTTTCAGTCGGAGCTTGTGACAGAGCTTTTGTCATTGTAGGTTAAGCCTGAGATTATCAGTTGGGCACCACGAATCATTGTCCTGCATAATTTCTTAAGTTCCGAGGTATGAATGTCTCAGTTAAATGCTCATCTCAAAGCTATTGTGTGAGAGTAACTGCAATGAGCTAAAAGAATGAGATTGTCTTATAGCAATTGGCAGGCCTCGTCTCGAGCCTTCTAAGGTACAGGGCGCAAAAGCAGGCGAGGTACGTGTTACATTGGATCTCGCTCCTCTCTTTAGAAGAAACGAAAATGTATTGTATTTTATTTTATTTTTTCTAATGAATGCTGCATTCAGTTAATTTATCAGGTTTAATAATCAGCTTTTTTGTGCTTGAATGCTTAATGTCTTAATATCCAAGGTATTTCTTGGATGCTTTTTCAGAGTATTGTGAGTGATCGTAGGATAAGTTTCGGAATGTTTTTAAGTAATGCAGAGAGTAAGAATCCTATTGTACAGGTTGGTTCCTTAAGAAGCTCACATTTATATCATTTTTCTTAGTTTTATTTCATGATATGGAATTATTGGCCTTTTTGTGATCTGTTAATACAGTGAAGTGTATCATGTTCACAGTATCCATGATCTTATTATATTAATCAAATGATAATGTTGTTCCACTAACGTGGATTTTATTCTTAAAACAAAATGATGGATTTATCTCCATGTTTGTTTTACTCTCAAGACCAGATGATGGATGACTTCAGCATTTCTGGTTTCATAAGAATTCCCATCTAGCAATTCCTCACTATGAGTTGTCAAACAGATTTCATTCAATCTGTTATTTATTTCCGTAAACTCATTATTGTTAGTTTACATCTCATCAACATCGATATTTATATCCTTGATGGTTATCTTACTGTCGTTTTTCCTTCAAAGCACTGTAATGGCTACATAGCCAACAGCTTTTGTTAATTGTCCGTGCCTTGATCATCCGGCACTATTATCTCGTATATCAGATTGATCTTTATTAGTTAAACAACTACTTAATGTGTTGTTCAAGAAATTTATGTTCAAAGAGAACTCCTTTCAGATCTTTATCCAAGATAAAAAATTTCACATCTTAGGCTCCGATTTTTATGAGCTACTAATTCCTCAAATTTCTCTTCAAAGATCACTTTGGTTTCGACCCAACATTTGATTGGTTGACCGGTGAGTCTTTCACAAATATTAGGCTATTCTTGGCTAAGTTAAGTTATGTTGACAGATTCAACATTTCATTATATTTTTCTCTCTTCATAATATTTTGGAGAAATATCTATTCCTTTCCGAATATATCATTTCATATCTTTGGAAATCTCAATTTAATTCCTTAAATATCGTCATTCTTAATGACGCGTTTCAAAATACAAGACTACAAGTATTTGGAATCCGTCAAAGAAGTTTCATGGAAGATTGTATTATTCCAATTTGTGACATCTTTTGTTGCTTCCCTTCCGTGGTTACCTTTGTTCAAGTGCCGTAATCTGTGTTCGAGGATAACTGACCGTGGGTGAAGTTTATACACTACAAAGTTTTGGCTACAACTTTTGTATTTTTGAAGAAATTTTTCAAGTTGAACATTTTACAAAAATCTCCGTATCCAACTTGAGGGGGTGTTGGAATATTGTACGTGTACCAGAGAAGATCAAGTGACAGGGCTTGAAGCAAATACCAGGTCAAAGAAAACCTAGATAATTATGTTATTAGTTTTCACAGATATATACTACCTAGTCAAATGAGATATTCTGTTATCTCCTAGGTGTCTATAAATAAGATTTCCAATGTAAGTGTAATATCATCTCAGTAGTACTGATGATCAATACAATTTCACCCTAAAGGGTTTTCTCAGGTGGACGTAGGCGAATAGAGCCGAACCATTTTAATTTCTCTTGTCTCTTTTGTTATTTTTGATCCTTAGTACTCTTATCACAATCTAATAAGACGACATCTTTTTCAAATTCTTGATGATATATCTGAGCACGTGGAAAATCTAATTTACGACATGAAGCAATCGGCTAGACCTATATATTAGGAACAAAAACTTGGCCACTAGAATGAGGAAACTAAACCCTTTCCTCGACTCTATTAGAAAAATATATTAGGAACAAAAACTTGGCCACTAGAATGAGGAAACTAAACCCTTTCCTCGACTCTATTAGAAAATCCACCTCAACGTGAAAACCGACCAATAGCGGGAAACCCATTTCACAATGCAAAAGGCCCAAATCAGGAAACTCAAAGGTTTTCCTAACAATAATATCGAGCAGAAAAAAAATTATATCAAATAACGGGAAACCCAAAAATT
Source organism: Papaver somniferum (assembly GCF_003573695.1). Lineage (NCBI taxonomy): Eukaryota > Viridiplantae > Streptophyta > Magnoliopsida > Ranunculales > Papaveraceae > Papaver > Papaver somniferum. The sequence goes on from NW_020625486.1 coordinate 90,363, forward strand.
TGATTAAATAATTTATAGATAAAAACTAAACTCTTTCAGTCGAAGAATGAGTTTCTGGATCCAGATTAGCTCTGAGGTTGCAATTGCCACACCTCGATACTCTGCTTCAGTGCTGGACTTGGAAACTGTTTTTTGTTTGCGTGCATTCCATGAAATAAGATTTCCCCCAAAGTAAATACAATATCCACTTGTCGATCTCCTGTCATCAAGACTGCCAGCCCAATCCGCATCTGAGTATGCATGCAGATTATAATCTCTTCCAGGTTTAATGAATAAACCATACTCGACAGTATGCTTTAGATATCGTAGAATCTGTTTCACCATCTCCCAGTATTCTATATACGGCTCATGCATATACTGGCAAGATTTGTTCACAGCAACAGAAATATCTGGACGAGTTATATGTAGATATTGTAAGACTCCCACTACACTACGATAGAGAGTTGGATCAGGGAACTTTGTTGAGCCATGTTTCTGTAGCTTCATAAACGCAGCCAACGGCGTGCTCACAGGCTTGACACCATCGAGTTTTGTTTTACGTAGCAAATCTGCAACGTACTTTCTCTGAGAGAGAACTAATGACTGGCCTTGTCGCAATACCTCCACTCCCAGAAAGTAAGATAAAGCCCCCATATCTTTTACTGCAAACTCTGATGCCAAATCCGTAATCAGAGTATCCACAACGCCGACGTCTGACCCTGTCACTATTATATCATCAACATAGATTAATATATATATAATAGAGTTGCCTTTCTTTTTAATAAACAATGAAGAGTCAGTTATTGAAGCAGTGAATCCTAGCTTCATGATATGGTTACTGAGGCGGGAGAACCAAGCACGGGGTGCTTGTTTAAGGCCGTATAATGACTTATGGAGTCTACACACGTGATTAGGATAGTTTGGATCATCGTAACCAGGAGGCTGCTTCATATAGACTTCCTCTTCCAAGACACCATGAAGAAAAGCGTTTTCAACATCCAACTGACGCAATGTCCAATTGTTCATCACTGCCAGTGAGAGAACTAACCGGATTGTACAGGGCTTAATCACAGGAGAGAAGGTTTCACCGTAGTCTAACCCTTCTTGTTGGTTAAATCCCTTGGCCACAAGACGTTCCTTATACCGTTGTATGGTACCATCTGGATTTCTCTTTATACGAAACACCCATTTTGAGCCTACGATATTCATACCCTTTTGATATGGTACCAGAGAGTAAGTGTCATTGTTGATTAAAGCATTTATTTGAGAGTCCATTGCTGATCTTCAATCAGGCACTGAACAATCCTTTGAGTAACAGGTAGGCTCCATGAAGCCGTCATCTTGTAGTGGGTGCTTAGTAGTTAGAAGAGAAAGCTTCTGGACAGGTTTTGAAATACCAGCTTTTGCTCTAGTGACCATTGTATTCCGAGGCTGGATCAAAGAATTTAGAGTCAGGGCTTCAGGTTGATCAGCTGTGGAAGACTGCAGTTGTGTAGAAGGTACAGCTGAATGCTCCGATGTACTTGGATGACTGATGTTATCATCTGTAGAATGGGAGATGGATGGTGTTGTCACTGCAGCTGTAATTGGAATCGGCTGCAACAAAGCTTGTTGTTGTGGCATAAACACAGACGAACTTAAGAACTCTGTACTGGTAGAAGGAGTGTCGAGACTTACCTCAGGAGACTGTTGCGTAGAAGAAGAGAAATGAAAAGTGGTCTCTTCAAACCTAACATGCCTGGAAATGTATTGCCTGTTAGTAGGAGTGTGCAGGCAAACATAGCCTTTATGAGCTGGGCTGTAACCCAAAAATATGCAGGGCAAAGACCTAGGCTCTAGCTTGTGAGAGTTATATGGTCGAAGACAAGGATATGCCAAGCATCCAAAGACTCGAAGCATAGAATAGTCTGGCGGTTTGTGGAAAAGTAGTTCTAGTGGTGTTTTGGTTCAGTAGAAGACTTAGGAAGATGATTTATCAAAAAACGCGCAGTTGTGAAAGCATCTGCCCAAAAAGCTTGAGGAAGATGAGCATGAAATAGCAAGGCTAGGCCACTCTCTGTGACATGTCTAATCCGTCGCTCAGCAAGGCCATTCTGAGATGAAGTGTGTGGACAAGAGAAGCGATGCTTAATGCCACAGTCATTGATATAGGAAGTTATTTTTCGGTATTCAAGTGCATTGTCAGACTGGAAGACTTTAATAGAATGACCTGTCAAGTTTTCTACTTGCTTATGAAACTGTTTAAAGATGAGAAAAACATTTGATCTTTTGATCATAGGAAACACCCAAGTATAGTGTGTGAAAACATCCATAAAGAGTAGGTAATATCTAAAACCAGTTCTTGAAATTTCTGGGGAGACCCAAATGTCTGAAACAACTAGACTTAAAGGTGCATCATACACTGTGGAACTACTAGAGAAAGGTAAACGCCTACTCTGCTTACGTGACAAGAGTGGCAAAAATCAAACTTTTCAGTACTGGAAGAGAAAACTTGCTTATTATCTTAGACACTGTGCTAAGCATGGGATGACCAAGCCGCTGATGCCATACTGGTAAACTGGCAGAGAGAAATGATGTAGGAAAAACAGCTGTGCTACGATCTTTTATGCCATCAAAAATGTAGAGACCCTTTTCATTCCTCCCCTTTAGTAGTTGTGCCCCCGTGGTGTTGTCCTTCACAACAAAGAAATCTTTGTGAAACTCAAAATAAACTTGATTATCTTTGCATAATTGATATACAGACAGTAGGTTAATTTTTATTTGAGGCACATGATATATATTGTTTAGGCAGAAGTTTCTATTGTTAGACATGAAAACTGCCTTACCAACATGAGATATATGCAGATTATTTCCATTACCCACTTTTACTGTGTCAGTGCCATCATATTCATGAGGGATACACAGATTGTTCACATTGGCAGTCATGTGATGGGTTGCACCGGAATCCGTAACCCACTGGTATGCAAATGAATCACCAGGGAAAGCCAGATAGGCAGCTGGAGGTCTCATGGAAGAGGTGTTTCTTTGCTCATAACGAAACCAACAACGTCAGTTGTATGATTTCGTTTCTTACAGATTTGGCAGCAAATATCTGAAAATGCCGAATGTCTTTGATTCTGCGGATGACGCTGATTGTTGTTGTTTGGAGGCGGTGGGCCTCTTGATTGGTTGTTGAACTTGCGTTGTCCCTTGCTTGGAAACGGAGAAGAACTGGTAGCTACAAAGTTGGCCATGGGTGTTTGGATTTGCGCAAGTTGCTGCTCAATCCTCATTTCAAAAGACAACAAATGAGAAGTAAAAGTCTGTATATCCATACCTTTCACAGTACTCAAGGCAGTTACAATTGGATCATATGTGCGATTTAATCCATTGCTGATACACTGCTTCTTTTCTTCAGCAGTTACATTGTAACCAGAGGCATCAAGTTGATCAAATAGCTGTTTAGATTCATTGAGATAAGTTTTGAGACTTTTGTTACCTTTGGACATGCAGTGAAGCTGCTTCTTGAGACAACTCTGGTGAGCAAAGGTTTTTGGAGAATACTCAGCCTCCAATGCATCCCAGATTACTTTGGATGTTGTGAGCTCAGACATTGTGCTAAGGACCTCCGGTGTTAGGGTCGAATTTAACCAGCCAACAATGAGTGAATCCTGAGACTCATAAGCTGTGAAAGTTGGATTGATATATGCACTGTCAGGAAGAGTGCGGGGTGGTATTTGTTTTGTGCCATCAACGAATCCAGAGAGATCATAACCTCTTAGAATTGGTCTGAACTGTGTTTTCCAGAGGTGATGGTTGCTTTCAGTATGCTTCAGAGTCACTAGGTGATGAATCTGAACCTGACGCAAAGTAGTTGTTGCATCTGCCATTTGTGACTGAGGTTTTGGTGTGTTTGATTACTGGATATGTGCTGCTTTTGTTTTGTTTTGTTTTGCTTTTTTTTTTTTTTGGTGGTTGTATTGAGCGGAAACGATCTTGGATCGAAGGCTGATACCAAGTCGAAGAATGAGTTTCTGGTAGAATTGTTTTCCACACTTCTCTTGTGGAGAACCATGCCTTATTTATACATTTGAGTGATTACAAGATATATCTAGTTTGTTTGGATAACTAGAGTGACGAGTTTAACGCAAATACAATCGTTTACTAGCTGGTCTTGTGGAAGACTGTTATGCTTCTTAGTTCTGTTGAACTGTATCCGATGACTGTGCTTGGAACTGGTCTGCAGTGGTGACTGGTTTAGCTGATGTGCTGACACTTTCCTCAACTCTATTAAACCTAGATTAGAAAATCCACCTTAACGTGAAAATGGACCAATAACGAGAAACCCATCTCAACATGGAAAAAGCCCGTAAACAAGAAACTCAAAGGTTTTCCTAACAATAATATCGAGCAGAAAAAAATTATATATCAGCTTGATTGTGTTACTCTATTCTCTAAGACTTCTAAGACTGGCATCATAAGCCCTAGCTGGTATCCCATCTCCTTCTTTTCTTGTCTTCAACAATGTCGACGTCTGATTCTACTTCTGGCTCTTCAACTCAACGTCCTCGTCTAATTTTTCTTTTTTCTTTTATTAAGAAATTAAACTTTTTTCCTCGAAAAAAAACTCTTCCAGCTCCTTGTCGTTTAACTCGTTCTAGTCTTCAACTCAAAGGCGACCTCTCAATTATCCAAAAAGGAAATTCCTCTATACCTGAATATGTTTCGAAAATCAAGGAAATTGCCGACGCTCTTGAGTCTGCCCGTGAACCTGTTTCTGATCTTGAACTTGTCTCCGCTACACTTCGCGGTTTAGGTGATGATTGGATCAAAACATATAATGCAATCCGTCTTCGTTCTACTCTTCCAACTTTTTCTGAACTCCATGCATTACTTCTCCAAAGTTCTTCAGACTACAACAACGGTATTGGTGGTGGTGGTGGTAAGTTCGACCTGTTTTGGTTCTTCAGATCCATATTGCGGTGTACGTGTTCTTCTGTCATAAGGACTTTAATTGGCTTTGTATGGGCCGCACAATTTACCGATTCTTATTTTGCCAACTAGGAAGAATAAAAAAAAAAATCTGACATACTTTTTTTTGTGTGTACAGTTTCAGGATTTTCTCGTTGTGAGACAAAGATGCTCCGAATTGGATTTGTATGCTTAGTTTCCATCTTCATTTTCATCTCTGCGCCACCTTTATATATATATATATATATATATATATGTTTTTATCTGTAAATGTTTTGTAGTTGCTTGATCTAATTAAGTAACCAATAAATACTTTTTCTTAGCTTTTGGGTTTTGAATGATCTGGTACATTGTCAGATCTTTTGACAGAAATCTTTGCACATACTATTTTCTTTTGCCGCTGTAGGTCAAACCTGAGATTATCAGCTGGGCACCACGAATCATTGTCCTGCATAATTTCTTAAGTTCGGAGGTATGAATGTCTCAATTACATGGTCATGTGAAAGCTATTTTGTGCAAGAAATTGCAATGAGCTAAAAGAATGAGATTGTGATATGATATGATATTGCAGGAATGTGATTATCTTATAGCAATTTCCAAGCCTCGGCTCAAGCGTTCTACGGTACATGTAGTGAAAACAGGCAAGGCAATGAAGGCATGTATTACAGTGAATCTCGCTTATTTCTTAATACAAGCAAAAATGTTTTTATTTATTTATTTTGTCTAATGAAGGCTGCATTCGAATATTTATCAGGCATTCTATTTTCATCATTTTTCCCAATCTGTATGTGTCCGTTATTTAATAGTGACTCTTTTTTGTGTGTGTGTTCGAATGGTTTTTCAGGTCATTGAGAGTGAGCTAAGGACGAGTTTTAGTACGAGTTTACGAAAGGCAGAGAGTAAGAATCCTATTGTACAGGTTGGTTCCTTAGCAAGCTCGCGTTATTCCATTTCCTTGCAAAATTCTAGGATCGATTATGAAACATTAATCAGTACAAATGCCTCCAAAGTCCAAAAACCCATGAAATTTGTTTGTTTTCCCACTTTTTAAATTAGCAATTATATTTTTCTTATGCATATCGGAAACAGGCTATTGAAAAACGAATTTTGGAATTCTCACAAGTACCATTAGAAAACGGAGAGCCTATTCACGTTATGAGGTATTGCTTTCTAAAGAAATGCTTAACTACTCTAAACTCTTACACTGATCGGTTCTATTATTAAGTGCCTAACATCTGCATTACAGGTATGAAAAGAATCAGTACTTCAGGCTACATAGAGACTACTTTTTGGACACTGTGAGTTGTTTTTCAACACTGCTTTATTTTAGTTTTTCCTTTTCCAGACTTGGCTTTAATAAAATGGATTTCCTTTTTGGGTGCAGACAAACATCGAGCAAGGTGGAGGTCAGAGAATAGCAACAATGCTCATGTATTTGAGCGACAATGTGGAAGGAGGTGAAACTTACTTCCCCATGGTGGGTTCAGATCAAAGATTTCATGCACTCATAGTATAGCTAGCAATTGATTCCGTCTGCGTGCTAACTGCAAATGATTTCAGGCTGGAACAGGAAAATGTAGTTGTGCTGGAAAAATGTTAAAGGGGTCGTCTGTAAAACCGATTAAAGGAGATGCAGTTCTTTTCTGGAGCTTGGTTCGTTTCTACTACTCTGGAACAATATCATGTTTCTATATTTCATATGCACACAAATTTAGCATTAAGCTGTTTGGGTTTGTCATTTTGGTTTGTGCATGAACTGAATTGAAACCGTTACTACAGGCTTTAGCAACCAAATTTCTAACAAGGCTAAATTGTGTGGAAAACTTTAAGGTTGTTGTCAAACTTGGTATTCGAGGCACATAGATGACATCTGTTGGTTGTGTTCTTTGTAGGGACTTGATGGGGAGGTAGATCCAAAGAGTGTACATACAGGATGCGAAGTCTTATCTGGAGAGAAATGGTGTGCTACGAAATTCATGAGGCAGAATAAACACAACTAATTCTCCTCAACTGCCAGCTAGCCCATTCAAAACATCTTGGGAACATCTTATATATGCAGATTTTTAAGTAATCTTGATTGGCTTGGTCTAAATTATATCTGAAACTAAGAAGAAATCATCTAAAGAGAAAAAAAGTATTTTGAGATTGAATGCAATGCAATGCACATATTCTTGTACCTGCATGACCACGTATATTGAAACTAAGGTGGCTTCCAACTTTATTAATACGCACATTTTATTTAATTTGGATTTTTTTTAAATTAATTAATATTATTTAATCATTTGGATTCGAGATAAAGAATTAATAATAATGAATGAACGATTGAGATTTAAACCCTTCCAAGTTTTAGTTTTGACGGTTTTGTTCTGCATAACCGTTTTGCCTCTTCTTCTTCTCATTTTACTATTCCGTCTCCTTCTTTCTTTTTCTTTCCTATAACAATGTCGACGTCCAACTCCAACTTGTCTTCCTCCAAAACTACTGTTTCTATCTCAGCACTTCCTTGTCGTTCGACCCGTTCTCATGCTCGTCTTCAACTCAAAGCCAACCTCTCAACTATCCAAAAAGGAAATTCTTCAATCTCCGAATACTTTTGTAAAATCAAGGAAATTGCTGACGCTCTTGCGTCTGTCCATGAACCTCTTTCCGATCTTGATCTTGTCTCTGCTACTCTACGTGGTTTAGGTGATGATTGGATCGACATATATGCTGCAATCCGTCACCGTTCTACTGTTCCAACTATTTCGGAGTTGCATGCTTTACTTCTCCAAAGTAACTAATCTAATATCTAGAATTCTGTTTAAAACCGATTAATAAGTCCTTTGGCATTCTCATGTCAGTGAAGTCCTTTAGCCTAACAAAATTTGACATATGTGTTTTTGTGTACAAGTTTCAGGAATTTCTAGATGCTGGGAGAATGAAAATGAGGCAAAGATGCTCCGTATCCAATTTGTATGTTTAGCTTGCATCTTTATTTTCATATGCGCACCATTTTTTTGCTTCACTCTAGCTTCTTATGCTTCTATGTATAAATGCTTTTTAGTAGCTTGGTATGTGTAAGTGCTCACCTTTTAGTTTTTGAATGTCCTGGTGCATGGTCGGACCTTGCCACACAACTCTTTACACACTTCCTGTAGTTTTTTTTTTTTTTTGTGACACAATAGGTCAAACCTGAGATTATCAGCTGGGCTCCGCGAATCATTGTCCTGCATGATTTCTTAAGTTCGGAGGTATGAATGTCTCAATTGCATGGTCATGTCAAGGCTACCTCTTTAGTTGCAAACTGTTTAAATATTTGTTTTGTCTCTCCCATAGGTAAAAGCTATAGAAATTGCAATGAGCTAAAAGAATGAGATTGTGATATGATATTGCAGGAATGTGATCACCTTATAGCAATTGCCAGGCCTCGCCTCCATCCTACGAAGGTACAGGACGCAGAAACAGGCAAGGCATGTATATATTACAATGGATCTCGCTTCTTTCTTAAATCAAATCAAATTGTATATATTTTTTTGTGCTTGAATGTTTATTCATGTTTTAATATCTCATATATTTCTTGAATGCTTTTTTCAGGTAATTAAGAGTGACAATAGGACATGTTTCGGTAAATTTTTGAGTAAGCAAGAGAGTAAGAATCCTATTGTACAGGTTGGTTCCTTAGCAGGTTCAACATTTATTCCATTTCGTTGCAGAGTCGATTATGACACGTTAGTCAGAAATGCTTCCACAGTCCATGAAATCATTAAATTTGTTAGTTTTCTCACTTCTTAGTTTAGCAAATATATTTTCCTTAATTACGCCATATTGAAAACAGGCAATTGAAAAACGAATATCAGTATTCTCTCAAGTACCAGTAGAAAATGGGGAGGTTATTCAAGTTTTAAGGTATCCCTTCTAGTATCTTTTGTAAAGAAAAGCTTAATTGTTGTAGTCTCGCTCTTGGGATGACCGGTTCCGCCATTAAGTGCCTAACATCTGCAATGCAGGTATGAAAAGAATCAGTTCTTCAGGCTGCATCATGACTACTTTTCTGACACTGTGAGATGTTTTTCAACACTTGCTTTGTTTTAGTTCATTTTTTTTCCCGATTCTGTTGTTTCATAAAATGGAATTCTTTTTCGAGTGCAGTCCAACTTGAAGCAAGGAGGTCAGCGAATAGCAACAATGCTCATGTATTTGAGCGACAATGTGGAAGGAGGAGAAACTTACTTTCCCATGGTGAGTTCCTCGCAAAGATTTCCTACACTTGTGGTATATATAGCATGCACATGATTCTATCAGCGTGTTAATCGCAACAAAAATTCAGGCTGGAACAGGAAAATGTAGTTGTGCTGGGAAAATGAAAAAGGGGTTGTCTGTAAAATCGATTAAAGGAGATGCAGTTCTTTTCTGGAGCATGGTTTGTTTCTAATACGTACTCTGGAACTGACTAATCATTTTGGTTTGTTAGTGAACTGGATTGAAACCGTTGCACAAAGCGATAACATAGTTTGATTTCTTCTTTGCAGGGACTTGATGGTAAGGAAGATCCAAGAAGTATACATGCAGGATGTGAAGTCTTATCAGGAGAGAAATGGACTGCTACGAAATGGATGAGGCAAAATAAACACAACTAATTTCTCTCCGGCTGCAGCTAGCCCATTTAAAAACATCTTTGGCACATCTTATATATACACACATTTTTAGTACTCTTGATCAGAAAATGTTTTGTCTGTAAAATTGATATATCCATAATTAAAAAGAAGTTAAAGAAAAATAATAAGGAAGAAATTTGAGATTGATTATCTTTAGTTGTATACACACGATTCATCTTCCACCACGTGTTGGAGGAAGTACACGTAGAAGACAAGCAGCAGTAAATCATCAAGATACGACGCCACGTCCCAACACCCAGGAAACCTCTATCGCATATATCTGTTCATCTTCACGATGATCCAGTGGCTCAGGATCAGGGAGCACTGAAGGAACAAGCCACCGCGAAGTACTGAAGAGCACCCAAAGATCTGCTTTATCCCATCTCAAGGCAGACCCAAAACCAACGGTGGAGATTAACTCCACTGACGAAGATGTGACAGGGGCATCAGACATCTGTCTGACGCGTGCGGACCATCCCAACCACCAGGATTAAATACCATAGTCTTAGGGTATGTGTCAATCGATCTGTGGATGAGAAAGAAGTGACCCATCCTCATCTGGGATAGCCGCTGGGGCATCGGTTCAGAACGAGGATGCCAGCGGCATCAGTACAAAGAACGAAAAGATAAGGTTGCAACTATCTCTGACAGTGGGCCTCATGTATCAACCCTATAAATACCCCTCTCCACTAAGAGAGAGGGGGTGGAAGGATTCTTAGAAAACATAGGAGAGAGAAATAGGAAGAGTAAGTATGAGCTTCATCTCCCGTTTTAGCTTCGTATTTTAGACAGAGTCATTCGACTATCTTTGTAATTCCCAGATACATAGTGAAACACCAACCTCCGAGGAAGTATGCCTTAGTGCTGAACCACGTAAATCATTATCTCATTTATTTCTGCTCTTTGCACATTTTACTGCTTTTATTATTATATTTTGTGATGTATGCCTCGTAGATATGAAATGGCACGGAATCACACTCTATAGACTAGACAATGACGAGTCCGAAGACTCTGAGTCGATTAGTCATCGTATTTGCATCACTTCATATCTGACTTATTTACCTTAATGTTTTTATCCGCAAATGCGATATTGTTTGTGTACACGTGGACCTCATCGTGATTTACGTGTTCACAATCTGGCGCTAGAAACAGGGACTCCGTCCCGGTAAAAGATTTATCTTATATTGTGACTTTACGCACTCTTTCTGTTCCAAGCACCGTCCTTTGAAAATAACATCGCTTGAAACAGCTTCAGCAAGCATCTATTTCTTTCAACAATCAAATCCATGCTTAGATCTACCTTCATTGTCATGGGATCTACGTTTTCAAAATGTTTTCAAGTTTTTATCCTTGAAAATCAAATCTATGGGTAGATCCACTTTCATTTTTATGGGATCTACACTTTCAAAATATGTTCAAGTGTTTATCTTGGAAAATCAAATTCATGCATAGATCTACCTTCATTTTTATGGGATCTACGTTTTCAAAATATTTTCAAGTTTTTATCCTTGAAAATCAAATCTACATGTAAATCCACTTTTATTTTTATGGGGTCTACGCTCTCAAAATATTTTCAAATTTTTATCTTTGAAAATCAAATCCATGCATAGATCTACCTTCATTCTTGTAGGATCTTCGTTTTCAAACTGTTATCTTCGTTATGGGATTTTCCTCACTTCCTGTAAATGCTCGGCTTAGACTAACTCTAACCCAACCCACGCGGATGTCGTTTCTTCGATGGTGATTTATTTGTGCAGAAAATGGAAAAACCGAAGGAGATAGGAAAAACCAAAGCATCGTCAAAAGAAACACCAAGAACGACACCAGTTATGACACGAAGTAAACAAAAAGGTGAAAAGACGAAGGCTCCAAACCAAAAGCTAGATACAGCGGAAATCACCTCACCAATAGGTACCAATGCAATAGCAGCGGCAGCGGTAAAAGCTCTGGCGTCCAAATCCAATGCGACAAAGAAAGCAGCAGCATCTCGTGCCCACGAACGACATGAAGGATTTGCGGACTCAACAATGCAACAACCAGCCTTTGGAATTCCACCAACAAATGAGCTGAACCAAACTCTACCAGTTATCCAGCCCTTGCTGACAGAAAACCAACCAGCGCTCCCTCATGTCGAATTCCCTGTAACAACCACCGATCTGCCTAATCCTCTGATCCAAACGTTTGATGAAAATCATACTATGTCCATTAGAGGACAAAGGCAGGTCGGAACTCCGAACCAAGGATCGAATCATTCCCCCCAACTGATGCGGAGCTTGAGGAATTAAAGAAAAACCAAAAGGTGTGCGCGGAAGCCGTAGCATTGCTAGCTCGAGAAAACCAAGAACTCAAAGACAAGATTTCCCAAAGTTTAGAAGCGGCCCCCCAGCATGACGAATCCAATTATAAAGCCCCTGAGCCTAATAACGATCAACGAATCATCTTGACGAACGCCAATAATCCCGAACCATTGAACCGAAAAGCGGACAGAGGAAACGGATCATCCGACCCAGATTACGATCCCGATTATTCAGACTACTTCGACAGTGAGAACCGAAGATCGGGACGATCCAGGATCCAAGAAGATCATCAGCGGGCAATGGAAGATCTTCGTGCTGAGATGATGAATGAAATCAAACAGTTGAAAGCTAGACAAGGGGGGAAGACTAGAAGAGGTAATGAGAGAAGCTAGCACCACACCGCTAACCCACCATATGGCCAAAGCGCTCATCCCTCAAATGTGTCCCGTTCCAGCATTCGAATGTTACGACGGATCTAGCGACCCTGCGGCTCATATTCGGTACTACAATCGCGTCTTAGCCCGATGGGAGCAAAACGATGCAGTCCTTCCTTCAAGTCTAAAGGGATCGGCACTATCTTGGTTTGACAACTTACCTCCTAATTCCATCGATTCTTAAAGCCAGCTCACTGAGAGATTCTTAAAAACGTACATGTACAACAAGGATGTTAATGCCGGGATGGAAAATCTCTTTTCGGTGGAAATAGCTTACGAGGAGACGATCAGGGAATATACCGACATATGGCACAAGATTTGTCAAGCTATAGGGAACGTAGATCCAGTGGTTATCGTCAACTGTTACAAGTTGGGTTTGGATAGAATGAGCCCTCTATTCGTTGAGATCCATGAAAGTGTGCCAACAACCGAAGGAGATCTTCGAATCATCATCGAGAAGCATGCCCGTTTGGAAGAAATTCAGCGAGAAAATCCAAGGTCTCAAACGCAGAGATCACATCGGACCAACTCACCCGAACAAGTCAGCGGATCCAAAAGGGGTAACATGGCAGAACGTCCACGCGAAGATAGCAGAGGACGAAGATATGATCGTCGGCGTGACGATCGAAAATTCGAAGATCAAGTCTTCACAAAGTTGAATACCAACTACACTCGCGTCCTACGAGAAATCAAGGATCGAGAAGGTTGGTAGGCTCGGAAACCTACAATAATATACTGCAAGTGCACATCGTCTAACTAGTAGACAATGGCAAGTACAGGTCGTTCCCACGAGGAGTGTGAAATACTCTACCAACTAATACCAAAAATTAAGTAATCAACAAGATAATGTTTTAAGGATTTTAGAAATTCGGAACAAAATAAAATGATAAATAATTTAAAGATAAACAAAATGAGTGTGGGTCATTAGGGTTTTCGATTTTCACCAATTAATTATGCAAATTCTACTATTCTTTAAAAATAAATTCCATGCATTTTCAAATATTGTTTCTCCGCTATAGTTTTCTTCGCTTCATGGATAGCGATTCTAAAGCATTACCTATCAATCCTAAATCATATCACGTCAAGGGATTTAACCAAAGCACGCCATATCAATTGAAAAGCATAAATAATCAATGAAATCACATGAACAATAAAATACCAAGCTATATGAAGAAAAACTACTAGTCATTCAAATCATTATTGAGCATATAAATATAGAGTTTACACAATTTATTGGTTTCTACCTAAACCCTAACATAACACTAGCTAGAAATGGCTTTCTCAAAAGCCATAAACATATTAAAATTAAACTCTAGCTAATGAAAAATGAAGAATCGAAAACAAAAGTTCAAAACCATTCCTTTGTTGCATCAATGTGGCCGCGTGCCCCACATTTTCATTTTGAAACAACACATAAATATAGCCCACAGATGAATTCACGTCGTCGCCACATCACCTCCCAATAGAAGTCTGCTACATGTCATGAAATCAAATCCGCCTAATAATATTATGCCGCGTGTCATAATATGACGAAACATTTAAAGTATCAGCGAATCTCCACTTTCCATAATATATGAAACCACCAAGAAAATGAATTAATTTCATTTAAAAAACATGATATTTTCTTGCATGTGCTGGGTCCACCTTAACTGTATTTGCACAAATGACGTTATTTGGTCTCAAACATTCCTTCAGATTCTTTATATATATATAGCAAGAGAACTTATATAAGGAAAAGATATGTTCATCTTTCCTTTTTCTTCATTTGCACTTCATTTGCACGTAGTCATGGAGTTGATATTCTTCCATTCTTATGCTAACAATAATAAAGTCACTCTTGACCAATCTTAGGTGGCATTAGTGTGTTGATCGACTCGCTTCACCATGCATTAATTGAAGAGCAAATTAAACCTTGTCTGCCCATTGTGACCTCGTCTGTGAAATAATTCTACGTTGCTGATATATATGGAGATACTGGGCCAACATAATAAGTGATGCTGATATATAGAAATACCAGGCCAGCATAATAAGTACTGCAGATATATAGAAATACCATGCCAGCATAATAAGTGTTGCTGATTTATAGAAATACCAGGCCAACATATTTGATCATTTTGGTTGTTGATACATGGAAATACCAGGCCAACACCATTTCATCATTGTGGTTGATGATACATGGAAATACCAGGCCAACCACGTTTCATCATTGTGATTGCTGATATATAAAAATACTAGGCCAACCACATTTCATCGTTTTCGTCGTAAAGACCATATAACTTCTTATTTTATCCGTTTATTTTTGAATGATAGAATTCGCTTGTACTTTCTACAAAAGCACTAAAACAATGTTATTAGCCAGTACATCGAGTCCTAGCTATTATAAATATGGGTATAAAATGTAGCACTTACGTGCTTATCAACACCCCCACACTTATATTTTGCTAGTCCTCGAGCAAAATAGAAAATTGACCCGCTAGACAGCTGGTAATAAAATGAGAGAGACAAAGACCCGCTACACAGCTGGTCATAATTTTTTGTATTTATTTAAGACCCGCTACTCAGCTGGTCATATAGTAAGATAGATAGATAGGTAGACACCCGCTACACAGCTGGTCATATCATTTTTTATTTTTTATTATTTTTTAGACCCGCTACACGGCTGGTCATAACCTTTATTTTTTTTATTTATTTTTGTGACCCTAACGAAGGTGCCACTCCCCCACACTTAAACATTACATTGTCCTCAATGTAATTGAGTCATCCAACGTAGAAATTAAGGAGTAAAATTTTAAAATAATATAAAAATAAAAGATAGAGTGCAGGGAATAAATCTGATGGGTGGACTCCCACGAAGCAAAAGGTATTTGTTTCCCTGCTTGCCAGTCGCACGTAGTATGAAACAAGGTGTTGATGCACCAAAGTAAGTCACCAATCATATATATAGAGTCTGAAAAGTTGGGGATCAACCCAACTAACTCGGTCAGCTAAAAATATAAACCTGCGAGCATTATAAACCTCCAGAAGGATGTGTAAGTTCATTTCCAATAGAAAATCGTAAGAGATGATTAAATCACTCATATAAGCAACATGCATTTCTATTTTCGAAGCACTCTCTAAATCAGGTTCTAAATCAGTTGAAATAATTTGTGCGGCTGATATTGGTTCAAATTCATCCGCGGAGCAAGAGGTCAATGGAGTAATAATATCACGACTCATAAACCCATTATCATCTAAAACGGTTTCATTATTAATAACATTAAGATGAAAACAATCATAACCTAATAGGTCAAACACTGGCTTATGGGTAAAAGTCATAGCTTTCTCGACTGATGTAACTAGTCGAAACTCGGATAGAACTAGAGGTTCTAGTTTGGGTTTCCATTTATTAGTGTCTAGCAGCGGTGTGGAGTCTAACAACACATTGAATTCACAAATAACTTTATCATCATCAAAATCATACCCAAAATGAGCTAAGCAAACCTCTAATGGATCTTTCGAGTGGCTCTTGCAAAAGCCTTGCGAGTGCATAATTTTTTTTCGCCCGCAGCACTTCAGGCTAAGGTACCTAAAAAAATCAAACAAAAACTGCGTAAAAAGGAACTAAAGAAAATCTAAAAGAAAAAGGAAACAAAAATATGTACAAAACCTAAAAACAAAATAAAAATAAACTATATACAATGATACAACTAGAGAATATTTTGCAACCACTCCCCGGCAACGGCGCCAAAAACTTGGTAGGATTCCGGGAAACCTACAGTAATATACTGCAAGTGCACAACGTCTAACTAGTAGACAATGACAAGTACAGGTCGTTCCCACGAGGAGTGTGAAATACTCTACCAACTAATACCAAAAATTAAGTAATCAACAAGATAATGTTTTAAGGCTTTTAGAAATTCGGAACAAAATGAAATGATAAATAATTTAAAGATAAACAAAATGAGTGTGGGTCATTAGGGTTTTCGGTTTCCACCAATTAATTATGCAAATTCTACTATTCGTTAAAAATAAATTTCATGCATTTTCAAATATTGTTTCTCCGCTATAGTTTTTTTCGCTTCATAGATAGCGATTCTAAAGCATTATGTATCAATCCTAAAGCATATCACGTCAAGGGATTTAACCAAAGCATGCCATATCAATTGTCACATGAACAATAAATTACCAAGCTATATGAAGAAAAAGTACTAGTCATTCAAATCATTATTGAGCATATAAATATAGAGTTTACATAATTTATTGGTTTCTACCTAAACCCTAACATAACACTAGCTAGAAATGGCTTTCTTAAAAGTCATAGACATATTAAAATTAAACTCTATCTAATGAAAAATGAAGAATTGAAAACAAAACTTCAAAACCCTTCCTTTGTTGCGGCACTGTGGTCGGGTGCCCCCCATTTTCATTTTGAAACAACACATAAATATATCCCACAGATGAATTCACTTCATCGCCACATCACCTCCCAATAGAAGTCTGCTACATGTCATGAAATAAAATCCGCCCAATAATATTGTGCCGCGTGTCATAATATGACGAAACATTGTAAAGTATCAGCGAATCTCCACTTTCCATAGTATATGAAACCACCAAGGAAATGAATTAATTTCATTTAAAAAAAACATGATATTTTCTTGCATGTGCTGGGCCCACCTTAACTGTATTTGCACAAATGATGTTATTTGGTCTCAAACATTCCTTCAGATTCTTTATATATATAGCAAGAGAACTTATATAAGGAAAAGATATGTTAATCTTTCCTTTTTCTTCATTTGTACTTCATTTGCACGTGGTCATGGAGGTGATATTCTTCCATTCTTATGCTAACAATAATAAAGTCACTCTTGACCAATCTTAGGTGGCATTAGTGTGCTGATCGACTCGCTTCACCATGCATTAATTGAAGAGAAAATTAAAACTTGTCTGCCCATTGTGACCTCGGCTGTGAAATAATTCTATGTTGCTGATATATATGGAGATACCAGACCAACATAATAAGTGCTACTGATTTATAGAAATACCAGGCCAGCATAATAAGTACTGCTGATATATAGAAATACCAGGCCAGCATAATAAGTGTTGCTGATATATAGAAATACCATGCCAACATATTTGATCATTGTGGTTGCGGATACATGGAAATACCAGGCCAACACCATTTCATCATTGTGGTTGCTGATACATGGAAATACCAGGCCAACCACGTTTCATCATTGTGATTGTTGATATATAGAAATACCAGGCCAACCACATTTCATCGTTTTCGTCGTAAAGACCATATAACTTCTTATTTTATCCGTTTATTTTTGAATGATAGAATTCGCTTGTACTTTCTACAAAAGCACTAAAACAATGTTATTAGCCAGTACATCGAGTCCTAGCTATTATAAATATGGGTATAAAATGTAGCACTTACGTGCTTATCAACACCCCCACACTTATATTTTGCTAGTCCTCGAGCAAAATAGAAAATTGACCCGCTAGACAGCTGGTAATAAAATGAGAGAGACAAAGACCCGCTACACAGCTGGTCATAATTTTTTGTATTTATTTAAGACCCGCTACTCAGCTGGTCATATAGTAAGATAGATAGATAGATAGACACCCGCTACACAGCTGGTCATATCATTTTTTATTTTTTATTATTTTTTAGACCCGCTACACGGCTGGTCATAACCTTTATTTTTTTTATTTATTTTTGTGACCCTAACGAAGGTGCCACTCCCCCACACTTAAACATTACATTGTCCTCGATGTAATTGAGTCATCCAACATAGAAATTAAGGTGGAAAATTTTAAAATACGATAAAAATAAAAGATAGAGTGTAGGGAACAAATCTGATGGGTTAACTCCCACGAAGCAAAAGGTATTTTTTTCCCTGCTTGCCAGTCGCACGTAGTATGAAACAAGGTGTTGGTGCACCAAAGTAATCCGCCAATCATATATATAGAGTATGAAAAGTTGGGGATCAACCCAACTAACTCGGTCAGCTAAAAATATAAACCTGCGAACATTATAAACCTCCATAAGGATGTGTAAGTTCATTTCCTATAGAAAATCGTAAGAGATGATTAAATCACTCACATAAGCAACATGCATTTCTATTTTCGGAGCACTCTCTAAATCAGGTTCTAAATCAGCTGAAATAATTTGTGCGGCTGATATTGGTTCAAATTCATCCGCGGAGCAAGAGCTCAATGGAGTAATAATATCACGACTCATAAACCCATTATCATCTAAAACGGTTTCATTATTAATATCATTAAGATGAAAACAATCAGAACCTAATAGGTCAAACACTGGCTTATGGGTCAAAGTCGTAGCTTTCTCGACTGATGTAACTAGTCGAGACTCGGATAAAACTAGAGGTTCTAGTTTGGGTTTCCATTTATTAGTGTCTAGCAGCGGTGTGGAGTCTAACAACGCATTGAATTCACAAATAACTTTATCATCATCAAAATCATACCCAAAATGAGCTAAGCAAACCTCTAATGGATCTTTCGAGTGGCTCTTGCAAAAGCCTTGCGAGTGCATAATTTCTTTTCGCCCGCAGCACTTCAGGCTAAGGTACCTAAAAAAATCAAACAAACTGCGTAAAAAGGAACTAAAGAAAATCTAAAAGAAAAAGGAAACAAAATTATGTACAAAACCTAAAAACAAAATAAAAATAAACTATATACAATGATACAACTAGAGAGTATTTTGCAACCACTCCCCGGCAACGGAGCCAAAACTTGGTAGGATTCCGGGAAACGTATAATAATATACTGCAAGTGCACAACGTCTAACAAGTAGACAATGGCAAGTACAGGTCGTTCCCACGAGGAGTGTGAAATACTCTACCAACGAATACCAAAAATTAAGTAATCAACAAGATAATGTTTTAAGGATTTTAGAAATTCGGAACAAAATGAAATGATAAATAATTTAAAGATAAACAAAAGGAGTATGGGTTATTAGGGTTTTCAGTTTCCACCAATTAATTATGCAAATTCTACTATTCGTTAAAAATAAATTCCATGCATTTTCAAATATTGTTTCTCCGCTATAGTTTTCTTCGCTTCATGGATAGCGATTCTAAAGCATTATCTATCAATCCTAAAGCATACCACGTCAAGGGATTTAACCAAAGCACGCCATATTAATTGTCACATGAACAATAAAATACCAAGCTATATGAAGAAAAACTACTAGTCATTCAAATCATTATTGAGCATATAAATATAGAGTTTACACAATTTATTGGTTTCTACCTAAACCCTAACATAACACTAGCTATAAATGGCTTTCTCAAAAGCCATAAACATATTAAAATTAAACTCTAGCTAATGAAAAATGAAGAATCGAAAACAAAACTTCAAACTCCTTCCTTTGTTGCGGCACTGTGGCCGGTGCCCCCCATTTTCATTTTGAAACAACACATAAATATAGCCCACAGATGAATTCACGTCGTCACCACATCGCCTCCCAATAGAAGTCTTCTACATGTCATGAAATAAAATCCGCCCAATAATATTCTGCCGCGTGTCATAATATGACGAAACATTGTAAAGTATCAGCGAATCTCCACTTTCCATAGTATATGAAATCACCAAGGAAATTTATTAATTTCATTTAAAAAACATGATATTTTCTTTCATGTGCTGGGCCCACCTTAACTGTATTTGCACAAATGACGTTATTTGGTCTCAAACATTCCTTCAGATTCTTTATATATATATAGCAAGAGAACTTATATAAGGAAAAGATATGTTCATCTTTCCTTTTTCTTCATTTGCACTTCATTTGCACGTGGTCATGGAGGTGATATTCTTCCATTCTTATGCTAACAATAATAAAGTCACTCTTGACCAATCTTAGGTGGCATTAGTGTGTTGATCGACTCGCCTCACCATGCATTAATTGAAGAGCAAATTAAAACTTGTCTTCCCATTGTGACCTCGGCTGTGAAATAATTCTATGATGCTGATATATATGGAGATACCAGGCCAACATAATAAGTGCTGCTGATATATAGAAATATCAGGCCAGCATAATAAGTGCTGCTGATATATAGAAATACCAGGCCAGCATAATAAGTGCTGCTGATATATAGAAATACCAGGTCAACATATTTGATCATTGTGGTTGCTGATACATGACAATACCAGGCCAACCCCATTTCATCATTGTGTTTGCTGATACATGGAAATACCAGGCCAACCACGTTTCATCATTGTGATTGCTGATATATGGAAATACCAGGCCAACCACATTTCATCATTTTCATCGTAAACACCATATAACTTCTTATTTTATCCGTTTATTTTTGAATGATAGAATTCGCTTGTACTTTCTACAAAAGCACTAGAACAATGTTATTATTCAGTACATCGAGTCCTAGCCAGTATAAATATGGGTATAAAATGTAGCACTTATGTGCTTATTAGTCTAGAATGGACTTGGTCCAAATGGAAACAGCTTCCTAGGACCGAGAAATCAAGAGATTATTGCGAATATCACTGTTTCAACGGCCACCAGACCGAAAAATGCAAGAATCTCAAAATAATGATCCAAAGGTTGATTGACGCAGGCGACCTCAGGCAGTACATACAGAAGG
Organism: Papaver somniferum; assembly: GCF_003573695.1. Taxonomy (NCBI): domain Eukaryota; kingdom Viridiplantae; phylum Streptophyta; class Magnoliopsida; order Ranunculales; family Papaveraceae; genus Papaver; species Papaver somniferum. The sequence continues at coordinate 111,257 of NW_020625486.1, forward strand.
CAGATAACGAAAATAGGACCAAACGAAGCAATCAAGTTCAACTGCCAGAGGGAAATCGAACACTCAACACCATCTCATGTTCCGAAGCTACAAGACCCTTACTAACAGCACAGATAGGGAAAAGGTTAAGGAAACAATTTTAAGACTACTATGAATTATACAAGATCGATGGGGTGGAAGTGGACAAACACGAGCAATGGATGAACGCGCCTATGACCTTCGACGCAGAAGACATCGAGGAGGATATGGAATATCACAACGACCCCTTGGTCCTCACCTTACCAGTGGAAGGATGCAACATCAAGAAGATCCTCATTGATGGAGGGAGTTCAATTAACGTTCTATTCTACGACACATTCAAGCGAATGGAGATTAACGACGAACAACTGATGTCTTCGTATTATACCATCTACGAATTCAATGGGGCACCTACCAAGCCGTTAGGAGACACTATTTTGCAAGTAGACGCAGAACCAATGAAAGTTGATACTCGATTTAGTGTAGTGGACGCTCCTTCCCCCTACAACACCATCATTGGCCGAATATGGGTGCACAAGCTCAAAGGAGTGGCAGCGACCTATCACCAGTACCTTAGATTTCCGACACCCGAAGGGGTAATGGAAATAAAGGGAGATCAGGTCACCGTTCGGGAATGCCAGGCTTTAAAAAATCAACTCAATAATGAACAAGATAAGCAGCGAAAATCCCGAAACAAAGAGTATGCGAAGGAGAAGAAAATTGATCTTTATCTCGAAGAAATTTCTGGAAGGAGTCTGACAAAGGAGAGCATCATTCTAAACGCTGAGGCAAGTACTTCGGCAGCAAAGGAGGATGAAGAGCCTACCAAATAACAATTAATATAGGGACCAAAGAAAATCCGAAGATGATCAAGATAGGGACCTTAATGGACAAAAAGAGAGAGATATCGCTGATCAAGTTGCTCAAGGAATACGCAGATATATTTTCGTGGAAATTAGGAGACATGCCAGGGATCGATCCAGGGATAATTCGTCACGAGCTTTGTATAAAGCCAGGCACCCCTCCCTTCAGGCAGAAGGTAGGAAAAGTAGCACCAGAGTATCGCCAAGCTATTGAGAAAGAACTCCGCAAGATCTTAGAAGCAGGATTCATCAAGGAAGTCAAATATCCAACGTGGATCTCGAATATGGTCATAGTGCCGAAAAAGAATGGAGGAGTCAGAATATGCATCGATTTCACCAACATCAATAAAGCATGTCTGGAGGATAGTTACCCACTCCAAGCATTGATCAATTGGTAGAAGCTATCGAAGGATACGAAGAATTATCATTCATGGATGGATATTCTGGTTACAACCAAGTGGCATTGGCAGAAGAAGATCAACAACATACAACATTCTACACCCCGCACGACCTCTATTGTTACACAAGGATGCCCTTAGGACTTCGAAATGTAAGGGCAACATACCAGAGGATGGTTGATACTGTTTTCAAACCATGGATTGGGAACACCTTAGAAGTCTACGTTGACGATATGCTCGTCAAAAGAAATTTACGCAAGGATCACCATCAAGACCTGAGGGACATCTTCGAAGCAATGAGGAAGCACATCATGAAAGTGAACCCAGAAAAATGCACGTTCGGCGTCACCTCAGGGAAATTCCTTGGGTATCTAGTAACAAAGAGGGGCATCGAAGTAGATATTACGAAGATCCAATCCATCTTAGAAATTCCGTCCCCGAAGAACTTGAAAGAAGTTTAGAAGCTCAACGGATCCTTAGCAACTCTGGAAAGATTCATCGCCAGGTCATCAGACAAATGCAAACATTTCTTCGACATCCTCAAAAAAGGGAGCAAGTTTGAATGGACCGCTGAATGCGAAGAAGATTTTCAAAAGATCAAGGAATATCTATCCACGATCCCAATCCTGTAAAAGCCCAATTCCGACGAAGTACTGGCCCTTTACATAGCGGCAACCGAAGATGCAGTCAGCGCAGTATTGGTCAAGACGAATACAAAGATAGAGAAACCTATTTATTACGTCATCAAATATCTCAACACGGCAGAAAGAAACTATACAAAAATCGAGAAGCTCATATTGGCGCTAGTATGGGCTACCCAAAAGCTATGGACTTATTTTGACTCATTATGTTCGGGTTCCATGCAAAGCACCGTTGGAAGCAGTTCTCAAGAGCGCTGGGAAAGTAGGAAGGATAGAAAAATGGAACACTCACCTTGATCAGTTCAACACTATCCATGAAATCCAACACTCCCAAAAATCATAAGTCTTGGCGGATTTCCTCGTAGACCTACCCATGGATAACTATGAGGAAGTAAGGGGCATACCAGAAATAGACGAAGGAAAAGACCCAGTTGACATCCTCGAGCCCTCAAACCAACGACGATGGGAGGTTTTCGTTGATGGATCGAAGAATAGGTAAGGTGCGGGCATAGGCATCATAATCACCACCCCTACCGGAGAAAGGATCGTGCACGCATTAAGGTTGGAATTCAAAGGGCACACCAATAACATCGTCGAATATGAAGTTGTAGTGCATTCTCTTCGCTTGATAATAGAAATGAGAATAACCGATGTACTCCTTACAAGTGACTCACAACTGGTTATATGACGGATAGGTCTAGAGTATAATGTCTACGACGAGACTCTTTCAGCATACATGGCCTTGGTCCAGACTCTGGCATCCCAAATACCAAATAGTAAATTTCGGTATTTATGCACAAAAGAACTCAGGCATGCCGATGCTTTAGCCTATATATCATCCATGCTGAAAGATGAAAACATTCAGGCAATCAAGATAACAAGAGTATACGAGCCCTCGGTCTTCCCTCAAGAATCCTTCGCTACAAATCATGAAGACGTCGTAGGGGAGGATATCACTGACGATGATGTAGGGAAGAAATCACTGATGCCTTTCATGAAGATGATATCATGACAAGAGCTAATGAGGACGAAGACTTCAAAAACGAAGAAGATTGGAGAACCGAACTTCAAAAGCAGAAGCCACGAACAATACCCTTTCCCTTATTCTCAAGAAGCAGTTGGACGAGCACAAGGGTCGATGGTGTGAGAAATTACACAACGTGATGTGGGCATACCGAACAACCCGAAGGTCCGCCACAGGAGAATCTTTGTTCCTCCTCACCTATGGATCCGAAGCCGTCATCCCAACAGAAATCATCATGCCAACCACGAAGACCGAAGCATGGGAGAAGAACCTTACAGCGGATATGATGCTAGAAAGGATCGATGATTTGGAAGAAAGAAGGGAAACGGCGCTACAAAGGATGGAGAATTACCAACTAAGATTGGCGAGGGAATACAACAAGAAGGTTAGGCTTAGAAACTTTCACTAGTACAAATCTTCACATTGGCCACACTTAATCACCGTGTCCATAGGATTTTGGTCATGGATTTTTTTCACTCCAAAAATGTGGCATCAGGTGCCGAGACAAAAAGGTATCCCTATGGCTACATAAACTTTGAGTGGATATAAAATATGATTAACCATGGCCATAACTCTAAAACCGTGTCTATATGGTACTCAATATTTTTTTGGTAGTTAAGCATTTTCACTATCACCGTGGCCATAGGATCCTTATAGACACACAATTTAATTATATGTGGCTAAAGTTTACCTTAAAGTCACGTAAATTTTATTATAGCCGTGGCCTTTGTCATTTATTGGACACGCAAAATTCATTTTATCATGGCCAATTCATGAGTTGCGGTCACAATAATTTTTCTCAACCATGGACATCTCTATCATTTGGACACACGAAAAATAATTTAACATGGCTAATACATGATTTGTAGTCACGTTTAATCTATGGTACCATGGCCATCCATATTTTTGGACACATGATAAACATTTTACATGGCCAATTAATAAGTTATGGCTACTAAAAATTTGTAGCACCGTGGATAAATTTTTTCGAAAGACACATCAAGTGTTTTGAATGTAGCTATTGTTCACCTTTTGAACACATCAAGTGTTTTCAATGCAGCTATTGTTCACCTTTTGGACACATCAAGTATTTTCAATGTAGCTATTGTTCACCTTTTGGACACATCAAGTGTTTTCAATGTAGCTATTGTTCACCTTTTGGACACATCAAGTTTTTTGAATGTAGCTATTGTTCACCTTTTGGACAAATCAAGTGTTTTCAATGTAGCTATTCAAAAATCACCTAAATAACCATCCATAAAAAATTAATGAAGACTACAATTAGAATTGTACCAAAATAATTTCATTTCACAATATAATAAACATCTCAATCTAATAATTGTGCAGTAACCTTGAGAAAACAAACTTTCAAAGAGAGACTTAAAAGTTTAAACATCCAAATCCTATAGTCCACGACTATTTCTATTAATAATTAGGCTGCAGTCTTGAGTCTCTTGCTGGATCTCCGATACTTTAGTTCCCCGCTCTTCATATATGAAGGTTTCTTCTTCTTTGTCTTCTTAGTGTTTGGGTCAGAATCATATTCATCGTTTGGGTCAGAATCATGTTCACCAGGGTCTGAAAGTGGATGGCCCTGCAGCAAGCCAGTGGATGTATAATTAAGGGAAAAAACCATGTTAACAGTTATATGGTCAGGATGCAGAAGGTAATAAACATGTATAATAAAGCAACTTACACTAGAGCAAGAGATCACAAACTCTTTAGGCCAAGCTACTATAGATTTTTCAGCATCCTTTACTGTTTTGAGATGAGTAGATGGGACTGGAAAACAATGATTCTTTAATATCGATTTTTCAACCGTCACTCTGACACAATCATCCACGAGTGGATCTCCATGAACCTTCTGACCTGGCACTGATGGAAGAACTGAACCCCAGGCAATGATATTTCTCAGTGAAGCATGAGCCAGTTTGCATTTACCAATCTTCAAAACATAAATGTTATATTGAAATCAACAGATTCAAATCTCAAAATGCTTAAATACCTGTGAAAAGGACATATCGTTGAAAGTTCAGTTTTGTCTTTCGATTGAGAATTGTCTGGTGAACTAAGGGGTAGATGCTCAGATGCAGGAGACTTTTGTTTGTATTTTCCAGACTACAAAAAGATACGCTATATTAACATCAACAAAAAATGGAACTGTCAAAGCACTATATATTTTAAATACCTGCAAAAGAAACATACCATTTGGAGTTCAGAACTATCTTTCGATCCCGTAGACTGAGATACATGTTCAGATTCAGGGTCATTTCTATTTGTATTAGATTCATTCCTTTCAGTCGGAGAAATGCTTGTAACATGGGATTCAAGCATAAGAGACTTCTCTCTAATAGGAGATTTCTATATAGTGCAGTTAACATATTAGATACTGCAGAATTATTAGGAAATACATACTTAATCAAAATTACTTGGATGATGTTAAACATACCCGTGCCTTTTTGCTTTTGATTTTCTTTTTCAATATGCCTTGAGATTTTAGCTGAGACATTAAGTTGCTCATCATTTCTTCTTGTGCCTTCATTGCTGCCTTCATTTGCATCCTTCCTATCTCTCTCCATTTAGTTCGCGCGTCTTTCATCTTCCAGTTGTTTCTTCAGTTCAATATGCTCCTTGGATGCTCCTTTCCGTGGCAGGTGCCAGTATGTTGTTGGAGTCACTCCCTTGCCTATACATCTTACACGCCCAGCATGTTCTTCCCCAAACACAAGGGTGATAGAATCATTGCCTGGTTGTTTTGTCAAAGTTCCATCTTCCAACTTCTTATCAAAATCCTCCTGCACAAAAAAAAGAATTAAGGGATTAGAAGTGATAATCAATTAAAGCAAAATTATTTTCGCATTTACTCAAGAACAAAACAAATAGCTAGATAGTTTCAGTCGTCTTACAAGCTGAGCTGCTTTTTCCCTAACATCATCGTCATCGTATTCTCCATTTTTGTTTTGATGTGCCTTCATCCATAGTAAAGACCGTGAAGGATTTTCATCTTCAAGGATCTCTTTCTCATTAATATAGTAATTATAAAATACACAAGCCAAATATTAGATAGATAATACTATAATTTAAACTGGAAATAATACTAATTTTTGATAAGAAACTGGACTTACTAATTTTTCCAACAACCCTGCATACCCTGCTCTTCCCGTCCTGTGGTTATATTTGTGGTTCTCACGCGCCTTAGCTCCCCTAATGGACAACTCCTGAGCATACAGATTTAAAGAATTTCATTCATAAAAAAGTTAGACTAATTAATGAAATTAATATCAATAATAATACTAAGACATGTGATATACAACCTTGCATTTATCAGACAGCCTCCACTTTACGAACTCGTCCCATTGTTCTTGGTTCACAATACAACGATATGGTTTAGGAATAGTATTTAGTTTACCAGGTTTACCCAAATTGGGCACTATAAACTTTACATACAACTTTCTTCTGAAGTTGCGTAAATGTTCACCAAAATATTTCATAATTTGTATTCTCCTAGTCTCCTCAATTTCATAAAACCGCTGCCACAATATGAATCGAATATTAATAGCGGGTAACCCAACAAAAATATAATTAAAATTGAATATAGATCAGCATATACATACCAATGGTTCGTGCCATAACTTATCCATCAGCACTGACTTCACTTCCTTCCACTTCAAGTGCCTGAGACCAACGTCTCGACGTACCAATACACCCATGTAACTAGCAATTTCATATTTATACTCCCCCTTAAATCGACCAAGTTTATCAAATTCTATCACGCGTTTCTTGCCTTTAAATTTTTTCTTCAGCTTCTTAAGTCTAGTTAAACCTCTAACAGTAATCTCCTCAGACTCTGATGTATTGTTTGGAGCCCCCGTGTCTTTTATAGTTTAAAAACCCAAAATAAGAGTAAACATTGTGTAAGAGTATACACATTCTACTTAAGTCCAAAACAAACAAGCTAGTATAACAGATCAAACATTTACCAGGATGTTCAGGACTTTCAGTAGATTCATCATCAGAACTGGAGCTATCACCATCGGAATCGGAACTGGTGCCACTACCGTCGCTATCTTCGCCTTCATCCTCTGACTCTCTTACATTCTGCAAGGCTTGAACCTCCAGGGCAGCAGTCTCATTATCAGCATACTCATCATCATACTCTGTCTCCCAACTGGAATTCTCGTATATAGGCACATCAGAAACTGCATATACATATATATGATTAAATTAAATATGGTCTGAATTCTTTTCAATCAAAATCAAAAGTTAATAAGATTGCATATATTTAATTCTTGTATACTCGATCCAAAAATCGAGCATAGTGATGATTTGATTATAAAACATGATATTATGTCATAACATTTGAGATGATGAACATTTCTGGTATTCAATATAACAGTTAATTAAAATGGTCTTGATTATGTCAGTACTAACTTGGATGAATGCTCCTCCTGATGATAGTATTTTGGGAAAAAAACTACAACTATTCTATAACAAAGAAAAAACAAAGCACATCTTGAACTCTCCTTTTATACTGCTATCATAACAGTTAACAGAAGTAATAGTATGATTAGATGCAAGAGCAGGATGCGGTCTCAGAATATCAAAAGAAAAAAAGTTGTAAATACAAATTAGTTGTAACTTAATAAATCAAACAACAACCTATGTGTAGAACACTCTGTGTAGGCACAGTCATGAAATATAGATACTCTGGAAATTCATGTATTCATTGATACTCATTATAATAAATAAATTATGCATAAAGATCATAAGTATAACAGAGGAAAAGCTTAAACATGCATATATGTATCTAGACTAAACATTAGAACAATGGGTAATAGATTCATCCATAAGTTCCCAAGAGAACATCAGTCTTCTTCTTAATAAGACATAAATAGGTGCATAAACCTTGCTGCCAATGAATCAAATATGAAAATAATCTATCAATTTTATTGCTCTTCTTACACACCTTGATTTATGTTCAGAAATCAGATGCATAACTAAACACTAAAAATTGAATCAAATATGAAAATAATCCATCAATTTTATCGCTCTTCTTACACACCTTGATTTATGTTCAAAATCAGATGCATGACTAAACACTAAAAATTGACCGACTTTTATAAAATCTCAGTATCCCCATATATTCCCTTCTATTAGAAACCAATAATTAAAACAAGATTGTAGAGAAACATCAGAAGTACCAATTACTCATACTAATAAAAAAAAAGAAAAAAAGAAAACACAGAAACTAAAATCAATTAGGGTTTTTTTTGAGTCAAAAATTAACCTTTGAATCAAAAATTAAGAACTAGGGTTTGTGTCAAAACTTAACCTGTGAATCAATTGGGTCTGAATCAAAAATTAAGGTTTGAATCAATTAGGGTTTGAATAACTAAGCTTTCTAGACGAAGGAAAAATTGAGAACAAGATCTACCTTTGTAAGATTTAGCTGAAATCGGATGCAATTCCTCATCATATTAGGGCTCTTTATATCGTCGAACAGATTGAATAATCCCGCCCAAAAGATTTTGCATTTGATTTTCATCCCGCTCAAAATTATTTAGGGTGAACTGAAAAAAATATTGAGTTTCATCTACGATTTCTTCTTTCGGGAAAAATCTCCTAAGAAAACACCATTTGATTTTGATCCTACGGTAGAGCTAAAAATATTTCCAAAATTGAGAACCCTTTTTTCTCTAACAAATCTCAAACTTTCCTTGATTTTCAGCCAAGAACTTTATCCCCTTCGGCTTAGTTATCTTCAGTTCTCTCCGCTCTGTAACTTTGGTTGAGGAGGAAAAATAAAAAAGAAATTTGAGGTGTTACAGAGCGTAAGATAAGAGGTTCTTGTCTATTGATCTAACTATTGGTTGGGCTAATGATAACTATTATCCACCGTTATATCTATTAAGGACATCTTATTCGATGTTATGTGGAAATAACATAAGTAAAACCTTAAAACCATAATGGACTGGACTGGGTTGGACTGGTGGGTTAAACCATGTGATCTAAAAAAATTAAATTTGATTAAGACATTTTGTTGGAACAAAGTAAATTTTATTTAAATTGCATTGGATTTTATGGATAATTAGGAAAATAAGTGTCAATCCAGTAATGTTGGGGGAAAATCGAGGAAAATTGGAATACATATAATCAGGCGTGTAATCAGTTATACCGAGCCCTATCTGATAATTTCGACAATGATCTAGTGGTTCAATGGAATAACGAAAGATTGAGCACAGTTGGAATGAATTTGTTGATAATTATTCCTGACGAGTATGATCTAGTAATACTAACCAAAATTATGGATAGTTCGATTGAAGTGGATGGAAATAAATGGATAGATCAAACATAGTGAATATATTCAGTCATAATGACTATGATCGATTTATGTAAAATTGTGAATAGTTGGATCAAATTTGTTGAGAATTGGTCATAGCAAGTATGGTCGAGTAATCTTCTTGGAAGATTGTGGGAAATTTGATTGAAGTAGATCATGGATAAACCATCCATAACGAGTATATTGATTCATAATTACTATGATCGATTTATGCAAAATTGTGAATAGTTGGATTAAATTTGTGGAGAATTGGTCATAGCAAGTATGGTCGAGTAGTCTTATGGGAATATTGGGGACAATTTGATTGAAGTATTATGGAAATGCATATGGATAAACCATCCATAACGAGTATATTGAGTCCTAATGACTATGATACTGTGATTTTCGATTTATGCAAAATTGTGAATAGTTGGATAAAATTTGTTGAGAATTCGTCGTAGCAAGTATGGTCGAGTAATCTTCTTGGAAGATTATGGGAAATTTGATTAAAGTAGATCATGTGGATAAACCAGCCATAACGAGTATATTGAGTCATAACGACTATGATCTAGTGATTTTCGATTTATGCAAAATCTTGAATAGTTGGTTCAAATTTGTTGAGAATTCGTCATAACAAGTATGGTCGAGTAATCTTCTTGGAAGATTGTGGGCAATTAGATTGAAGTAGATCATGGATAAACCATCCATAACGAGTAATATGGCACTTACTGACAACCCTAATTGAGTTAGATGGACTTAATCCACCAATGAATCTGAGTTGTAATAGTACTACAACCTGAATCATATGTTTAACGACTTTCGGATCCTGAATAAAGTCTTGTATGCGGTTGTACCTCGATATATCCTTAAGAAGACTTCAAGGGTCGCTAAACTCCTCGAGAGGATATATATGTATGTGCACTTTGATGGTCTAAATCATAAAGTGAATTCACTTTTCTTGTCTTTCTTCCCGATCTTTCGTGGATGGTTTGATGAGTCTAAATGGGAAAAAAGTAATGTCGAGTTGAGGGAATAAGAGAAACACAAAAATATATATTTATTTAGGTTTTCTCTTTTCTTTGCGGATTATATGATAATTAATTTTTTAGTGGGGCATCTTAAGGAACTAATCAACAAATTTTGAAGCTATATACTTGCCTTGAAAAAATTATAGAGTTGCAAAAGTCTTTCCCGATATCGACTTATGTAAATCTCTATGCGCATCCAGTGAGATTGAAAAGATCATAGAGTCGTATAATCTTGTCATGCAGTCTGCTTATATAAATATCTAAGCATATCCAATGGGATCAAACGGTTTTTTGAGTCGTTATATTTCAACGAATTCTTGAAACGCCTCATTGAATTACACTCGTATTTCATTTGATTCTCCGGTGATGCACCAATTTCACCGGATGTCCATAGACCACACTCATGTTGCCTGTTATCCATCAAGCTTATACAATATCACTTGACCTTACTCGTTTTCATCGGGATTCCTTCCATTTCCTCGACTATCCCTTTATTTCACTGAATGTCCATTAGTTTTACTCAATTTCACCCACTTCACATGTATTTCATCGATTTCTTTGGTTATTTATCAATATCACCCACGTCACTCGACTTTGCTCAATTTCACTTGGATCCCTTCGACTTTTCCTGTTATCCATTAATAGACTTTTCTTGAAAGTCTAGAGTACAACAATTTCTTTGTGTTTATTTCATCCTCTATTTGAACCCATTTTCCAACGAAATATGGATCACAAATATAATTGATCTGTGTATATTTTTACCTTTTTATTTCAAAAGTATATGCATTCACATTACGATGCATATATCAGAATTAAAACGGAGCGGGTATAGGAAATTGGATCCATTTTACATTACATATTCACATAAAATTGGCGCTCTAAATTCCCACCAAAAACTTTTTCACTAATCCCTTCATATCTTTTCATATCTCGTCTCATCTCTTTCAAATCTAACGACAACAAACTATGACAAGTCATCGATCCGTATGCACTGGTCAAGGTGTTTCACAATTGCAATCTTTGTTGGCGGGAATAACTAAGTTTTGCCGCCCAAAATCCCGCGAAATTTCAACCAAATTTTGTCTAGAATTCTTTTCCCTCCACTGGAACCCTAGCTGCATCTTTGCCTATAATTTTTCTACTTCGCGTTATTTCGACTCAAAGCTGTAACAAAACCCACAAACGGAATTTCATAGTTCATACCATTCACCACCAAAAGATAATTTTCTCTCACCAAACTCTACCTAAACCGAAACCCCATCTTCGAATCTTCGTTTGAATGATTTTTGTTCGAGAAAAAAAATCATCATCAACAACAACGAGTTTCTTCCCATTAAAAACCCACAAAAGGATTCCCCTCAAACATAGAATGCACATCAAAGCTTTAGGGCATGTTGGTGACTGAATTTTGATTTCCCAGTCAAATCTTTAACCTCAGATCAGTGATCAGTATGCGGTAATCTGTATAACCCGTAAAACGGTTCATAGTCAAATCATTTACAAATTACAATTTTTCGATCTAATTAAGGAAATTAGAGTTCATCGGATTGTAACTGCACAAATCTATTAATCTGGTAAGTAAGCTTGATATGTTCATCTATTTACTTGAAATACGTTTTATATATTCAATCTTTTGAAGCTTTGGTGGGGATTACATCTTTGTTTTTCTAATTTCGTATGATTCCTTACTATTTGAGTCTTGTATTCATCGAAAGAAAATAAATTGATTTGCTAATTGGGTTTTTATTTTGGTGCAGGCGTGAGTTTTTGTTCGTTTGAAGGATTTGGACGTTTGGGTATCCATCAGCAACTGGAAGTCTGAAATAATCACCAGTTTGTGGTAATTTTCTTATTGTCTTTCTTTTCCCCTCTCGTTTGAGCTAATCTTTGTCATCATTTTGATACCTCTTAACTGTTTAGATAATGTCTCACTTGTGAATGTGATGGATTGCTTTCTCAACAGTAGTTATCGTGGTGAAAAAGATGGGGCTCTGGTTTGAACTAAGAAATATGCGTGTAAGTAGAGATATCTGATCTCCAATCCAGTTCAAAAGTGAAATTATTGAAAGCTCGATATTAATTTGTCTCAGCTACATTTCCTATTTCTTGGAACAGTCTCTTTTAACTCACTTATCAAACTCTTTTTTGATTAATAGTTTAATGGGATTGATGTTAATTTTCTACAATTTTTTGCATTTTTGTTTATAGTTGAGTAGATGATTGCATTCAGAATTAGTATGTGGTTGAACCTTTGTCTAGGAATTGAGAGCAAAAAATATACACAGTTTGCATTTTGTACTATTTATATAGTTGGTATATTTTGAAATCATCTTCTGATAAATTTTGAAATTTATAAATCTATGAATGTCCATGATTCTACTAACCTTAAAGAGATTTGGAACCTATCTTTCTAAGAGAGGTCCTACTGCCTCCCAATATCTAGAGTTGTTTGGTTCATAATTTGAACCTAACTTTTGGTTTTCCACCAGAAAATTTACAGATTCAATGTGCAGAATTCGTGAATTGTGGACTATACGAGAAATTTACTGGCTTAATAACTAATAATCAGATTGATATGTGGATTGGGTATTTGGGGTTATAGTACTTTTTGTTACAAAGATTCTTTGGGGGTGTTCCTTTGGGATTTGTATAGATCTCGTTGTCTTAGGTTTGACAGTAACCTAAAGGTTGAACGGAGGTCGATCTGGTAGTCTGTCGAAAATGTGGAATAGTTCAGATGTATCTGGTAATCAATGACTTGCAGATGAATGGGTTAGACTAAATATTGTTCCATTTTATCCTAAGACTAAAATCAGACCCTGAAAAATGAATTTCATAGTGCTTAAAAATGGAGAGTTTAAGTGTTATTTATTATCCTACAGGTAAAATAATGGAGTACGATGAACCAATCAAGTTGATGGAGAAGGACGGATCGTTGTTTAGTCAACTGGTGAAAGAATATTGGTCACATGTCCATTCTGCAGGTACAAGTTACGCTAACTGTATTTTGTTGTGGCACGCACAGAGAATTATGTGATTGTATGATAAGCTCTTCATAGAATTTATAAGCCACCAAAAACATTTGTATATACTATAGATTAGATGGAGGACCAATTGATCTGATAACCAACCAACTCATGCTTCTGATAAAAATCCCCTTTATTTAGTATTAGTGATACCAAGTCTTAATTGTATCTTTCGCACAATTTTTGATTACATGTCAGTACTCCAAATTTTGTTTGTGTTTTGATTTCCTTCTTTGTATTGAAGGATTGTGTGACCGATATGTCCATTATAAGGTTCGTACATGGAAATGTACTTAGCCAATTATCATGTTTGGCTCTTACATTTGGCCGCCATCGCATGTTATACAATGCTGCCCTTCCTATTTTCTCAATTCACCTGACATTTGTAAGTGATTAACATCGATATTTACATAGCGTGGATTCTTGGTCAGAATACACGAACAGTACTGTGGTATATAATCCTGAATATGATGACTAATCAAATAGCAAGGTTTCAAGAGTAGTTTATGATTTTTTAATTGGATCTTGCGATGGAGTCATGTGCGGAGAGTCCCCAGTGACTTCATAAGGTCGTATGTCAACCCTTATTTTTTCCTCTCCTACGAGGTTCTTGCTTTACTTTGATCTACATCGGTTTGCCACTTCTACGAGGTTCTTTCTTTACTTTGATCTACATCTGTTTGCCACTTGTTTTTAGTTTATTGGCTCTCGACTGACTAGTAAAAATGTTACGCAGTCTCTTCTAATATTTTGAATGAGAATTTCCTTGTGAAAAAACATAAGAGTTTTAAGTTAAAACTGTTGTATCGATAACAGTATGTTTGATAACACATAAAATCCGGTAACATAAGAATCAAGAAAGAGATGGGACAATTCAGAGGCTTTTCTTCAGACATTGTCTGGTATTAACTTCTTTAATTGGTCAATTGTGTTCGCAGGAGGGTAGGCCAATGATATTCTCTATGAGCAACAAAATAAAAGGGAGGGGGGCTTGGAGCTCACAAAAACTGCACTAATTGACACTCACAAAATGGTCTCGACGAAAACCATTACCGACAAAGTATGCAGGGAAGGCTACTCTAAGAGTCGCAAGCAAGTTGAATTTATGTATTCTCCCCTTTCAGGTTGAGAAAGAGTTGGAAGTCGATGGAGAAAATATCTCAGAGAACTTAAGATGGATATCACACGGCCTGCACTACGAGGTAACAAAATACACTGTATATCGCATCAACGGATATCTATTCCGCACAAGATCTCGTGATGGTAAAATTCACCAGAATAGTGGGGTTAGCGTTGCGGAAAATGACATGCACATATCTAGAGATGATGGCGTAACATATGGTAAAGCGTCTTGCAAGAGATATGGGAGTTAGATTACTGCGAAAGAAAAATTCATCTATTCAAGTGCAATTGGGTTGATAATAACCGTGGGGTCAAAAGAGATATTCTAGGCTACAACATTGTTGAGCTTACTATGTTGGGACACAAAGACCATAAAGATAAGAAAAAGTATATTGTTTTTGTGGTACCTCCCAAAAATTACAGAGATGCATATGATGATGGCAACGATGAGGAATTCAGTACAATAATTTTTTTTCCGAATGATAATATCTTGCCGGCTGTAGATCGGCAAGACTTGGGTAAAGAATCCCGAAATGATTACTTCCGAACTGACTGCCATGGTTTACTTATACGCAAGCCAAAGTGACACCCTCTGGCAGGTACTGCAGTTGTATAAATCTGCATCTGGAATAATGAAATGTTGTATTAAGATATTTTTTATAAATTGAATTGTATATGCTCCAGAGTGGTTCATTGTGCTGTAATAAGCTTGTCTTTTTCTTCTTAATTTTTTCATAAAATTTAAGCTTGTTAATTACGTATTTTAGTGAATGCAGAGGTCATGCAAACATTTTATTGAGGTTCTCCCCAACCAGGTGGAAAACATTTTATTGTGGCTGTCAAGTTGCCAAATGAACTGAAGGCTATGGTCACATAGACAAAATCATTGTGGCCATATAATAATCCTCCCAAAAAAAGAACTGGTGTAGCAATATGTTAATCTTTTGTCATGTTTTTTTAAAATGTGTCCATTTCTAAAATGTAAATGTTTAAAAAACCATGTACTATGGAAACATAAACAAAAAGTGGCTAAATAAATATCTTTTCGTCACGGGTTGATAATTGTGTCTATTTCCATCCTACACATTTGACACATACATAATTTCTAAATGTGGCCATATTCGCATATATGGCCACATGTGATGGGATAGACTGAAAAGTATGGCTAAACAATTCCCTATGGCTACAGTTGATGGGTTTATGATTAAACCCATGACCAAATGGTGCACTATGGCTACAAGGTAACACAAAACGTGGCTATAGTTATGTTGATGACCAGTAGCCACGCAAATAACCCAAAACGTGGCTAGGCTGTAAACCAAAAAATGTGGCCTATGTGAAGGTTTGTACTAGTGTAATTTGTATAAGGACAGTATGTGCTGGGAACTATACCCTAATACCAGCGAGAGAAGAAGTGGGCAAGCTAGCACCAACATGGGAGGACCTTTTGTTATACATGATATTGCAGGAAATGGATCCTACTACCTACGTAACCTAAAAGGAGAAGTCCTCAGACACCCGTGGAATGCGAAGTATCTCAAGCCATACTATCCATAAAAGCAACGCAGTTCTGCATCTGCGTGAAGAGCACCAGAAGAAGAAGACAGCGTACCCACTTGACATGTTTCTATCTCTGGACGAGGAATAGCAGACCTCAACTCATCAATCGAACGAGCTTTTGGAATTCTATTGGGGAAAGTAACTATTTACAATCTCTCGGGATTCCCCTATCAGCGTCTATAAGTGTAGGACCATGGGGAAGGCTCCAACAGAAAGAGATACCCAACCAACTAATAAGACAGCGTCTCAGCGGGATGAATGCATGTAAATACTTTAATAACGCATTAGATATCCGGGAACGCTACGTCAACCGCCATCGTTCGGTGATCCTCTGGCCAAGGATTAGCCAGCGGGGTGACAAGTCCAAAGTAAATAACGAAGGTGCATACCTTCGTTACTGCCAACAAACACATTTTATTGTCTACTTAATTTTCAATATCTATTTACTCGCTGCCTAAAAATCAAATCAACTAATGATACAGGTAAAGCAGATTTGTACATATCCAAATAAACGATGATCTATTCCATAAAAGTTTATTACAAGTTCGGAGAAATAAGCAAGAAAAGCATGATACAGCAAAAATGGCCCGGAGCCAAGTAATTAACAAAGATCAACTTTCTATAACATACGAAGAAATATACTTCTCCTTGAAAGACTCCACCTGATCAGCAGGATTCTTCGGTTGAGACGAAGGAGCACATCCTCCCGAAGAAGGATCAGAGGTAGAGGTCATCGGCTCGGGTACAAGATGACGAGGATATTTCTTGGTAATACCATGGTCCCTCAGGAGGCCTTGCTCAATCTTGGTCAATGTCTTGTTGATCTCCTCGGCAAGCTGACTACGAGCCTTATGCGAATCACAGTGGCCTTGAGCTCAGACTTCGACAACGAAGACTTCAGCTTAGATACCTCCTTGACCGCCTCCTTTGCGTCTTCGTCCCGAGATCCATCCAGCCCTTCATAATACCTAGCCTGACCCTGCTGGTGTACTAGGTCAGATTGAGCCTTTTCAAGCCTTTAATTTGCAAGGCTAAGCTGTCCCTCGAGCTCTGAAAAAGAAAACACAAATACGTGAGAAGATCAGAGTAAAGGAAGTGCTCACGACCATACAAATATATACCTTCGACATTAGCCGATACTATTTCATATTCATTTACTACGGCATCATGGGCATTGTCGAGGATATCATACTCGTCGGAAATTTTCTTATAATCCAATTGAAGATTCGAGAGAGCAAACTGACACTCATCCAACTCTACCTGCTTCATGGAATCTAAATGTCGAAGGTGGTTGACTTCGATATTCATCTCTTATATCCCTTTATTAAGCCTGTACATATTAATCTCAAGACTTTTCTCGGAATCAACTAAACAAGAGACACCGGCCCGAGAAGCTGCTAAAGCATTGCTGAGTTCATAAGCCTCAGCTCTGGCTTTGTCCCTTTCCCGAACAAAACATTGTATGTAATCCTGAACCTCAGGGTCAAGAGATGAACGAGATTGACACAACTCCTCTTCTAAGCTCGCCATCTTGGTTTCTAGACGAGAAATACTTTCACGAGCTTCGTCTAGACCTTTTTGGGTCCTCTCTAGGGTTTCATCGAATTTTTGGCGATCGGCATTATAACGATTTTGCATGTCAACCGCCAGCTGCCTTTGTTGTCGATAATGAGCCATAAATTTATTATGCTCATCTGCCCGAGCGTTCCACTTGTCAGCCTCTTTTTCGATTTTCTCCACTAATTCCTTAATCTGAGAAGCTTGGTGATGAGTGCCAAATATTGTATATATTTATCCCTTTTTGTTGGCAATTTAACTCATCTTTTATGCATTAATTCTACATTTTATCCCATATTCTGTATTTTCATTGTTTTCAGGAATAAATATTTTTATTAATTAATTTTGCATTTTTAGGTAATAAATAAAGTTCGGATGAGTCGCGGAGCAAAAAGAGCAGAGAAGTAGTGAAAAGCCGGGAGAAATTACGCAAGGAAGCCGCGAAGAATGGTGCGCACAACCTCATTTTCTACACACAAAAGCGCCTCCGTTCTCAGCCATCAGATCAGTTCTCAGAAGCATCCGACGGTCGCTCCTTCATAGAGCATCAAAATCTGAAGTCTCTGCCGAGCACCACAGCGCTGAAATTCCAAGCCTTCAGATTAGATGGTAGTTGAATCCAACGGTCGCTCCCTTGCTGTTCATCAACGTTTGATATCTCCGCCTTACACTACAACACCTAACCCCATCTAGAGCCGTTAACTTCGTTGTATCAAAAAATCTGACGGTCGCTACAAGATTCACTTCACATCACCGTCCGATCTACCTACCATCTTCGCATCTCGCAGCTCAGAGTCACAGAACATCAATATTCTGTAGACCCGCCTCACACCCTAGCGACCGAACCCATCCACCTAACCAAACACCCCCCTTCTCTCCCAAACAGTCGAGCCTCTCCTCCATCACCTCCCCTCTGCAGCTCTGCAGAGACACCATGTCCGCCACCACCTTCTCCACCTCTGTCACCACCTGCTCCGCCACCCACTCTCTGTCACCACGTCAAACAATGATAACCCATCATTGTTCCCATCTCCCTAGTCCATCTAATTCACTTATTCCACACATTTTCAACCGAAACCCTAAAGTGTGAAATAGGTAAATTAGGTCGAGCTAGAGTGAAATTGAAGGCATGGAGAGGTAGAGAAGGACAAATAGAAGCATGGGTCGACATCAAAATGGAGTGATTGTGTCAAATTGGGTGAGTAATCACCAACCCTAGCTACTGATATTTTGGGTGAAAATGGGTAGAACCCTAATTGTCTGTGGGTATAAATATGGGTGTGGGTGTGTTGTAGAAACTATGTTTGGATTAGCCGACATCCAGGACTTTCATGTCCTGTTAATTTCAGTTCACATGTTAATTTCAGTTCATGTCTGTTAATGTTGTTCCTTTTTAGTTCAATTTGCTGTTCTGTTAAATGTTCATTGTTAGTTCAGTTTCATGTTCATGTTACTTGTGTCCTGTTATGTTGTATCCTGTTAGTGTTTCTGTTAAATGTTCATTGTTAGTTCAGTTAGTTGTGTTCATGTTTGTTGTTGCTCACTGTCAGTTACATGTTCATTGTTGTGTTTAATTTGCTGTCACATTTGATGAAATTCTAGGCTAGATATCTTAGAAGCGTTGTGCTGATTGTGCAATGGAAGAAATCAGTGCTCATAGCAAGCTGATTTTCTTGCCATTCCTTGTGTATGCTTAGGTTGCACTGAGTTGATTGAGTAGTGGGGAGAAACTAGTGCTCACTAGTGACAATGAGCAAGCTAGTTCTCTTCCCACTCTAGAAGAGTGCCTTAGTTTTGCTCGATTTCAGTTTCACCATCATCCCTGCCCTTGGCCTTAGGCCTTGGTTTGTTTTATCATTTTTCTTTGATGTCTAGTATTTGCTTTGTTTAGTTCTTGCATTGTTCTCTGCTTGTTTTTTCTTTACTGTCTTCACTGTTTTGTTCACTGCCATCTTTTCTTTCTCACTTGCCTTGCACTGCTGCATTGTTTTTCTTCATTTGTTTTTGCTTCACTGCCAGCTCTGCTTTCTTCTCTTGGCCTTGTGCTGCTGTGCACTGCTTGTGCAGCTGCAGCTGCTGCTGCAACCCTGTTGCTGCTGCTTTCTTTCTTTCACTGCATTGCCTTGCTGCTTTGAATTCCCCTGCTGTGCAGCACTTGTGCTGCTGCTGCATCATACTATTTGCCCTGCTTTGCCTTTCATTGCCTTGTTTTGCCATGTTGTAGCTGCTTTCATTGCTTAGGCTGCTGCTGCTACTTGCACTGCTTGTGCAGCTGCTGTGCAGTCTTGCTACTGCTGCTGCCTCTCCAAGCCAACTAAGCCCAAGTTCAATTCAGTGAAGCCCAAAGGCCTAGTTCATTAGCCAAGCCCAATACATTTCATTCCAGAAGGCCCAAAGCCAAATTACAGTGAAAGATCACTTCACTGTTAGGGTGAAATTGAGCCCAAAGCTCAATCAAAGGCCCAAAGCCCATTTGCACTTCAAAGACTAACTGAGCCCAAACTCAGTTCATTTTATTGAAACAAACCCATTAAGCCCAATTGAAGCCAAAAAGGCTTCATAGCCCAATAGCAATTTAGGAACCCAATTAGCTAGAACACTCCAAAACACACCCGATCTCTGTGGATCGACCCGTACTTGCACGAGCTACAACTGACGACTGTGCACTTGCGGTATTACTGTAGGCCCCCGTTTTCATTGCGCTTAATTTTATACATATCTCCGGGCCCACCAAGTTTTTGGCCGGGGATAATTTTTAGGACCTCTTTTAAAAGCCTATCAAGTTTTTGGCGCCGCTGCCGGGGATTGGTGCTGTGTTTTTCTTGTGTTTTTCTTAGCTATTTTGCATTTCACTGCATAGCATTTGCATCTGCATCTGCTTCACTTCATTTGCTGTTGGACCTGCTGTTCTGAACCTGTTTTTCCTCTGCTGGGACGCCACCAAGGAAAAGAACCAAAGCCCAACTGGGTTTTTGCAACAATATCAGAGCAGCTGGGCTGTGCTTAAAAGGTAACCCATTTAAGAGAACCCGAATTGTGGGCTTCCAATTTTTTTAATTGTGGGCATGTAATATTAAAGCCAATTTTTGGGCTTCTCTTATTTTCTGTTGGGTTTGTAATAATTTATTTGTGGGCTTGTTTGTTTAATTTGTGGGCTTGTTTAAATTCTTTCATTGGACTTGTATTTTGGACTCTGGGTTTAAACCCAGCTGAGCTTGTAACCGATTGTGGGCTTGCTTCCACTCAAGAGTGGACCTCGAAACCAAAGTTTTAAAACAAACGTCGGGCCTTAACCAACTGGGCCAAATTAAACTTTCAAAATTAAAACTTAGTGTTTCTTGGGCCGCAGCCTCCCATTCCATTAGAGGACCAACAGTGGGCGTGCTCCCATTCAAAAAAACCAAATTCTATTTTCTTCATTTTATTTTCTTTAAAAAAAAAAAAAAAAAAAAAAAAAAAACAAAATTTTCTCTTGCTCCCATTCAAAAACCAAATTTTATTTTCTTTTTTATAAAAAAAAAAAAAAAAAAAAAAAGTTTTATTTTTCTCCCATTTAAGTCCAATTTTAGTGTTTTGAAACTTTCCATGTCTCTACACTTTTTCTTTTGGGTTGATCCTCAACTCTTTAGACTTTTGGTGTATGGTGATTTTTTTTGTATATAATCCAGTAGATAAAATTTCTTAAAAACCCTTTTGTTCCTTTTGTATATATTTTGCTAATCCAATATGATCTCGGCTGAAATATGTTGGATTTTTGCCTTGAATAACGGAGTTTTAATTCTGCTTTCGCCGAAATCGGGTATTCTCTCCTTTTACTCTACTCAGCATGTCCCTTTCCATATGTTGCATTTTAATTCTTTCCATATTTTGAAACATTGAGGACAATGTTTAGTTTAGGTTTGGGGGTATAGAGTAGATACCATGATAATTTGCCATAATTGAAAACGAACTCCTTCTTCTTTTTTGAAAAAATTGAAAAATTCCAAAAAAATTGAAAATTGAAAATTCAAAAAAAAAAAAATTAAAAAATGAAAAATCATAAAAAATGGAGCTCATTTACCTTGAAATGTTGACTCTTGTGCAAATATGTATAATTATTAGGAGTCTTAGTCTAGATATTTAGGCACCCTGATTCTAGCACAATTCACATAGTGATAAGAAATTTGCACGCGCACGATCTACCAATACATGTATGGCCTCGATCTTCAAGGTGTTTGATAGGAAGTTACGATTGCCAATCACTTTAGAATACTGAACGAAACTTGACTAGCTTGTTCTTTGGTTGGTTGGGATAGAAGGTGGAGGTTACATTAAGAAAGACAACCATCGAATTTAACTGGGTGCATCAAAAAGGGCTACCTCTTGCAAAGTGTCATGTAATCTTTTGTTTCGTTTTTCTATGTATCAAAAGTGTATAAAAAAAAAAAAAAAAAAAAAAAAAAAAGTCGATGTATATATTCAAAAAAAAAAAAGAGAAAAAAATATCAGAAAAATACAAAAAAATCAAGTATTTATCAATTTCATCATCTCTTGTTCAAAAAAATAAAAGAGAGTAGTCAATGTAAATAAGAGTCATGTAATTTGTCATCTTTTGTTGTTTTTTGTAATAAGCAAGGAGGGTGTATGCCATTGATGTACAACGCGAGTAATTGTGAAATACCTCCAACTTATTCACAATTCTCGTAAAGTCCGGACAGCTAGCTAGATTTCGACCTCAGTTCTTAGCCTGAGAAACTATCTCTTGGTGATTAGTAGTCATAACTTCAGATCTTTCTTTACACATGTGTAGATACACTTTACACTCTTATCACATGTCTTTTTTTGTTATCAGTGCTAGGATTGTGCCTTCGATAGCTAGATTGACATCTCCATTTTGCTGTGAGCTTAACTGTTTTGCACATGTCACATTTGATGGAATCTGAGCTTATATTTTGACCTAGAACTTTGTAGGTACGTTCTAAGCAAACCTTCACGAGACTTCACTCGTCCACTAGGGACACTTAGTGGTTTAAAGGCTTAGTGCATACGCTAAATGCATTCGAGAGACCAGCGACAGTGGTATAGTTAGGATTTCCTTAGTTTTGTTTTACTTGAGGACAAGTAAAATTCAGGTTTGGGGGTATTTGATGAGTGCCAAATATTGTATATATTTATCCCTTTTTGTTGGCAATTTAACTCATCTTTTATGCATTAATTCTACATTTTATCCCATATTCTGTATTTTCATTGTTTTCAGGAATAAATATTTTTATTAATTAATTTTGCATTTTTAGGTAAAAATAAAGTTCGGATGAGTCGCGGAGCAAAAGAGCAGAGAAGTAGTGAAAAGCCGGGAGAAATTACGCAAGGAAGCCGCGAAGAATGGTGCGCACAACCTCATTTTCTACACACAAAAGCGCCTCCGTTCTCAGCCATCAGATCAGTTCTCAGAAGCATCCGACGGTCGCTCCTTCATAGAGCATCAAAATCTGAAGTCTCTGCCGAGCACCACAGCGCTGAAATTCCAAGCCTTCAGATTAGATGGTAGTTGAATCCAACGGTCGCTCCCTTGCTGTTCATCAACGTTTGATATCTCCGCCTTACACTACAACACCTAACCCCATCTAGAGCCGTTAACTTCGTTGTATCAAAA
Source organism: Papaver somniferum (assembly GCF_003573695.1). NCBI lineage: Eukaryota > Viridiplantae > Streptophyta > Magnoliopsida > Ranunculales > Papaveraceae > Papaver > Papaver somniferum. Next base: position 134,445 of record NW_020625486.1, read on the forward strand.
AATCTGACGGTCGCTACAAGCTTCACTTCACATCACCGTCCGATCTACCTACCATCTTCGCATCTCGCAGCTCAGAGTCACAGAACATCAATATTCTGTAGACCCGCCTCACACCCTAGCGACCGAACCCATCCACCTAACCAAACACCCCCCTTCTCTCCCAAACAGTCGAGCCTCTCCTCCATCACCTCCCCTCTGCAGCTCTGCAGAGACACCATGTCCGCCACCACCTTCTCCACCTCTGTCACCACCTGCTCCGCCACCCACTCCTGTCACCACGTCAAACAATGATAACCCATCATTGTTCCCATCTCCCTAGTCCATCTAATTCACTTATTCCACACTTTTCAACCGAAACCCTAAAGTGTGAAATAGGTAAATTAGGTCGAGCTAGAGTGAAATTGAAGGCATGGAGAGGTAGAGAAGGACAAATAGAAGCATGGGTCGACATCAAAATGGAGTGATTGTGTCAAATTGGGTGAGTAATCACCAACCCTAGCTACTGATTTTTGGGTGAAAATGGGTAGAACCCTAATTGTCTGTGGGTATAAATATGGTGTGGGTGTGTTGTAGAAACTATGTTTGGATTAGCCGACATCCAGGACTTTCATGTCCTGTTAATTTCAGTTCACATGTTAATTTCAGTTCATGTCTGTTAATGTTGTTCCTTTTTAGTTCAATTTGCTGTTCTGTTAAATGTTCATTGTTAGTTCAGTTTCATGTTCATGTTACTTGTGTCCTGTTATGTTGTATCCTGTTAGTGTTTCTGTTAAATGTTCATTGTTAGTTCAGTTAGTTGTGTTCATGTTTGTTGTTGCTCACTGTCAGTTACATGTTCATTGTTGTGTTTAATTTGCTGTCACATTTGATGAATTCTAGGCTAGATATCTTAGAAGCGTTGTGCTGATTGTGCAATGGAAGAAATCAGTGCTCATAGCAAGCTGATTTTCTTGCCATTCCTTGTGTATGCTTAGGTTGCACTGAGTTGATTGAGTAGTGGGGAGAAACTAGTGCTCACTAGTGACAATGAGCAAGCTAGTTCTCTTCCCACTCTAGAAGAGTGCCTTAGTTTTGCTCGATTTCAGTTTCACCATCATCCCTGCCCTTGGCCTTAGGCCTTGGTTTGTTTTATCATTTTTCTTTGATGTCTAGTATTTGCTTTGTTTAGTTCTTGCATTGTTCTCTGCTTGTTTTTTCTTTACTGTCTTCACTGTTTTGTTCACTGCCATCTTTTCTTTCTCACTTGCCTTGCACTGCTGCATTGTTTCTTCATTTGTTTTTGCTTCACTGCCAGCTCTGCTTTCTTCTCTTGGCCTTGTGCTGCTGTGCACTGCTTGTGCAGCTGCAGCTGCTGCTGCAACCCTGTTGCTGCTGCTTTCTTTCTTTCACTGCATTGCCTTGCTGCTTTGAATTCCCCTGCTGTGCAGCACTTGTGCTGCTGCTGCATCATACTATTTGCCCTGCTTTGCCTTTCATTGCCTTGTTTTGCCATGTTGTAGCTGCTTTCATTGCTTAGGCTGCTGCTGCTACTTGCACTGCTTGTGCAGCTGCTGTGCAGTCTTGCTACTGCTGCTGCCTCTCCAAGCCAACTAAGCCCAAGTTCAATTCAGTGAAGCCCAAAGGCCTAGTTCATTAGCCAAGCCCAATACATTTCATTCCAGAAGGCCCAAAGCCAAATTACAGTGAAAGATCACTTCACTGTTAGGGTGAAATTGAGCCCAAAGCTCAATCAAAGGCCCAAAGCCCATTTGCACTTCAAAGACTAACTGAGCCCAAACTCAGTTCATTTTATTGAAACAAACCCATTAAGCCCAATTGAAGCCAAAAGGCTTCATAGCCCAATAGCAATTTAGGAACCCAATTAGCTAGAACACTCCAAAACACACCCGATCTCTGTGGATCGACCCGTACTTGCACGAGCTACAACTGACGACTGTGCACTTGCGGTATTACTGTAGGCCCCCGTTTTCATTGCGCTTAATTTTATACATATCTCCGGGCCCACCAAGTTTTTTGGCCGGGGATAATTTTTAGGACCTCTTTTAAAAGCCTATCAAGTTTTTGGCGCCGCTGCCGGGGATTGGTGTGTGTTTTTCTTGTGTTTTCTTAGCTATTTTGCATTTCACTGCATAGCATTTGCATCTGCATCTGCTTCACTTCATTTGCTGTTGGACCTGCTTTCTGAACCTGTTTTTCCTCTGCTGGGACGCCACCAAGGAAAAGAACCAAAGCCCAACTGGGTTTTTGCAACATATCAGAGCAGCTGGGCTGTGCTTAAAAGGTAACCCATTTAAGAGAACCCGAATTGTGGGCTTCCAATTTTTTAATTGTGGGCATGTAATATTAAAGCCAATTTTTGGGCTTCTCTTATTTTCTGTTGGGTTTGTAATAATTTATTTGTGGGCTTGTTTGTTTAATTGTGGGCTTGTTTAAATTCTTTCATTGGACTTGTATTTTGGACTCGGGTTTAAACCCAGCTGAGCTTGTAACCGATTGTGGGCTTGCTTCCACTCAAGAGTGGACCTCGAAACCAAAGTTTTAAAACAAACGTCGGGCCTTAACCAACTGGGCCAAATTAAACTTTCAAAATTAAACTTAGTGTTTCTTGGGCCGCAGCCTCCCATTCCATTAGAGGACACAGTGGGCGTGCTCCCATTCAAAAAAACCAAATTCTATTTCTTCATTTTATTTTCTTTAAAAAAAAAAAAAAAAAAAAAAAAAAAAAAAAAAAAGTTTTATTTTTCTCCCATTTAAGTCCAATTTTAGTGTTTTGAAACTTTCCATGTCTCTACACTTTTTTTTGGGTTGATCCTCAACTCTTTAGACTTTTGGGTATGGTGATTTTTTTTGTATATAATCCAGTAGATAAAATTTCTTAAAACCCTTTTGTTCCTTTTGTATATATTTTGCTAATCCAATATGATCTCGGCTGAAATATGTTGGATTTTTGCCTTGAATAACGGAGTTTTAATTCTGCTTTCGCCGAATCGGGTATTCTCTCTCCTTTTACTCTACTCAGCATGTCCCTTTCCATATGTTGCATTTTAATTCTTTCCATATTTTGAAACATTGAGGACAATGTTAGTTTAGGTTTGGGGGTATAGAGTAGATACCATGATAATTTGCCATAATTGAAACGAACTCCTTCTTCTTTTTGAAAAAATTGAAAAATTCCAAAAAAATTGAAAATTGAAAATTCAAAAAAAAAAATTAAAAATGAAAATCATAAAAATGGAGCTCATTTACCTTGAAATTTGACTCTTGTGCAAAATGTATAATTATTAGGAGTCTTAGTCTAGATATTTAGGCCACCCTGATTCTAGCACAACATAGTGATAAGAAATTTGCACGCGCCAGATCTACCAATACATGTATGCCTCGATCTTCGGTGTTTGATAGGAAGTTACGATTGCCAATCACTTTAGAATACTGAACGAAACTTGACTAGCTTGTTCTTTGGTTGGTTGGGATAGAAGGTGGAGGTTACATTAAGAAAGACAACCATCGAATTTAACTGGGTGCATCAAAAAGGGCTACCTCTTGCAAAGTGTCATGTAATCTTTTGTTTCGTTTTTCTATGTATCAAAAGTGTATAAAAAAAAAAAAAAAAAAAAAAAAGTCGATGTATATATTCAAAAAAAAAAAAAAGAAAAAAATATCAGAAAATACAAAAAAATCAAGTATTTATCAATTCCATCATCTCTTGTTCAAAAAATAAAAGAGTAGTCAATGTAAATAAGAGTCATGTAATTTGTCATCTTTTGTTGTTTTTTGTTAAGCAAGGAGGGTGTATGCCATTGATGTACAACGCGAGTAATTGTGAAATACCTCCAACTCATTCACAATTCTCGTAAAGTCCGGACAGCTAGCTAGATTTCGACCTCAGTTCTTAGCCTGAGAAACTATCTCTTGGTGATTAGTAGTCATAACTTCAGATCTTTCTTTACACATGTGTAGATACACTTTACACTCTTATCACATGTCTTTTTTTGTTATCAGTGCTAGGATTGTGCCTTCGATAGCTAGATTGACATCTCCATTTTGCTGTGAGCTTAACTGTTTTGCACATGTCACATTTGATGGAATCTGAGCTTATATTTTGACCTAGAACTTTGTAGGTACGTTCTAAGCAAACCTTCACGAGACTTCACTCGTCCACTAGGGACACTTAGTGGTTTAAAAGGCTTAGTGCATACGCTAAATGCATTCGAGAGACCAGCGACAGTGGTATAGTTAGGATTTCCTTAGTTTTGTTTTACTTGAGGACAAGTAAAATTCAGGTTTGGGGGTATTTGATGAGTGCCAAATATTGTATATATTTATCCCTTTTTGTTGGCAATTTAACTCATCTTTTATGCATTAATTCTACATTTTATCCCATATTCTGTATTTTCATTGTTTTCAGGAATAAATATTTTTATTAATTAATTTTGCATTTTTAGGTAATAAATAAAGTTCGGATGAGTCGCGGAGCAAAAGAGCAGAGAAGTAGTGAAAAGCCGGGAGAAATTACGCAAGGAAGCCGCGAAGAATGGTGCGCACAACCTCATTTTCTACACACAAAAGCGCCTCCGTTCTCAGCCATCAGATCAGTTCTCAGAAGCATCCGACGGTCGCTCCTTCATAGAGCATCAAAATCTGAAGTCTCTGCCGAGCACCACAGCGCTGAAATTCCAAGCCTTCAGATTAGATGGTAGTTGAATCCAACGGTCGCTCCCTTGCTGTTCATCAACGTTTGATATCTCCGCCTTACACTACAACACCTAACCCCATCTAGAGCCGTTAACTTCGTTGTATCAAAAAATCTGACGGTCGCTACAAGCTTCACTTCACATCACCGTCCGATCTACCTACCATCTTCGCATCTCGCAGCTCAGAGTCACAGAACATCAAGATTCTGTAGACCCGCCTCACACCCTAGCGACCGAACCCATCCACCTAACCAAACACCCCCTTCTCTCCCAAACAGTCGAGCCTCTCCTCCATCACCTCCCCTCTGCAGCTCTGCAGAGACACCATGTCCGCCACCACCTTCTCCACCTCTGTCACCACCTGCTCCGCCACCCACTCTCTTGTCACCACGTCAAACAATGATAACCCATCATTGTTCCCATCTCCCTAGTCCATCTAATTCACTTATTCCACACATTTTCAACCGAAACCCTAAAGTGTGAAATAGGTAAATTAGGTCGAGCTAGAGTGAAATTGAAGGCATGGAGAGGTAGAGAAGGACAAATAGAAGCATGGGTCGACATCAAAATGGAGTGATTGTGTCAAATTGGGTGAGTAATCACCAACCCTAGCTACTGATATTTTGGGTGAAAATGGGTAGAACCCTAATTGTCTGTGGGTATAAATATGGGTGTGGGTGTGTTGTAGAAACTATGTTTGGATTAGCCGACATCCAGGACTTTCATGTCCTGTTAATTTCAGTTCACATGTTAATTTCAGTTCATGTCTGTTAATGTTGTTCCTTTTTAGTTCAATTTGCTGTTCTGTTAATGTTCATTGTTAGTTCAGTTTCATGTTCATGTTACTTGTGTCCTGTTATGTTGTATCCTGTTAGTGTTTCTGTTAAATGTTCATTGTTAGTTCAGTTAGTTGTGTTCATGTTTGTTGTTGCTCACTGTCAGTTACATGTTCATTGTTGTGTTTAATTTGCTGTCACATTTGATGAAATGCTAGGCTAGATATCTTAGAAGCGTTGTGTTGATTGTGCAATGGAAGAAATCAGTGCTCATAGCAAGCTGATTTTCTTGCCATTCCTTGTGTATGCTTAGGTTGCACTGAGTTGATTGAGTAGTGGGGAGAAACTAGTGCTCACTAGTGACAATGAGCAAGCTAGTTCTCTTCCCACTCTAGAAGAGTGCCTTAGTTTTGCTCGATTTCAGTTTCACCATCATCCCTGCCCTTGGCCTTAGGCCTTGGTTTGTTTTATCATTTTTCTTTGATGTCTAGTATTTGCTTTGTTAGTTCTTGCATTGTTCTCTTCTTGTTTTTTTCTTTACTGTCTTCACTGTTTTGTTCACTGCCATCTTTTCTTTCTCACTTGCCTTGCACTGCTGCATTGTTTTTCTTCATTTGTTTTTGCTTCACTGCCAGCTCTGCTTTCTCTCTTGGCCTTGTGCTGCTGTGCACTGCTTGTGCAGCTGCAGCTGCTGCTGCAACCCTGTTGCTGCTGCTTCTTTCTTTCACTGCATTGCCTTGCTGCTTTGAATTCCCCTGCTGTGCAGCACTTGTGCTGCTGCTGCATCATACTATTTGCCCTGCTTTGCCTTTCATTGCCTTGTTTTTCCCTGTGTAGCTGCTTTCATTGCTTAGGCTGCTGCTGCTACTTGCACTGCTTGTGCAGCTGCTGTGCAGTCTTGCTACTGCTGCTGCCTCTCCAAGCCAACTAAGCCCAAGTTCAATTCAGTGAAGCCCAAAGGCCTAGTTCATTAGCCAAGCCCAATACATTTCATTCCAGAAGGCCCAAAGCCAAATTACAGTGAAAGATCACTTCACTGTTAGGGTGAAATTGAGCCCAAAGCTCAATCAAAGGCCCAAAGCCCATTTGCACTTCAAAGACTAACTGAGCCCAAACTCAGTTCATTTTATTGAAACAAACCCATTAAGCCCAATTGAAGCCAAAAAGGCTTCATAGCCCAATAGCAATTTAGGAACCCAATTAGCTAGAACACTCCAAAACACACCCGATCTCTGTGGATCGACCCGTACTTGCACGAGCTACAACTGACGACTGTGCACTTGCGGTATTACTGTAGGCCCCCGTTTTCATTGCGCTTAATTTTATACATATCTCCGGGCCCACCAAGTTTTTGGCCGGGGATAATTTTTAGGACCTCTTTTAAAAGCCTATCAAGTTTTTGGCGCCGCTGCCGGGGATTGGTGCTGTGTTTTTCTTGTGTTTTTCTTAGCTATTTTGCATTTCACTGCATAGCATTTGCATCTGCATCTGCTTCACTTCATTTGCTGTTGGACCTGCTGTTCTGAACCTGTTTTTCCTCTGCTGGGACGCCACCAAGGAAAAGAACCAAAGCCCAACTGGGTTTTTGCAACAATATCAGAGCAGCTGGGCTGTGCTTAAAAGGTAACCCATTTAAGAGAACCCGAATTGTGGGCTTCCAATTTTTTTAATTGTGGGCATGTAATATTAAAGCCAATTTTTGGGCTTCTCTTATTTTCTGTTGGGTTTGTAATAATTTATTTGTGGGCTTGTTTGTTTAATTTGTGGGCTTGTTTAAATTCTTTCATTGGACTTGTATTTTGGACTCTGGGTTTAAACCCAGCTGAGCTTGTAACCGATTGTGGGCTTGCTTCCACTCAAGAGTGGACCTCGAAACCAAAGTTTTAAAACAAACGTCGGGCCTTAACCAACTGGGCCAAATTAAACTTTCAAAATTAAAACTTAGTGTTTCTGGGCCGCAGCCTCCATTCCATTAGAGGACAACAGTGGGCGTGCTCCCATTCAAAAACCAAATTTATTTTCTTTTATTATTTCAAAAAAAAAAAAAAAAAAAAAAAAAAAACAAAATTTCTTGCTCCCATTCAAAAACCAAATTTTATTTTCTTTTTTAAAAAAAAAAAAAAAAAAAAAAGTTTTATTTTTCTCCCATTTAAGTCCAATTTTAGTGTTTTGAAACTTTCCATGTCTCTACACTTTTTCTTTTGGGTTGATCCTCAACTCTTTAGACTTTTGGTGTATGGTGATTTTTTTTGTATATAATCCAGTAGATAAAATTTCTTAAAAACCCTTTTGTTCCTTTTGTATATATTTTGCTAATCCAATATGATCTCGGCTGAAATATGTTGGATTTTTGCCTTGAATAACGGAGTTTTAATTCTGCTTTCGCCGAAATCGGGTATTCTCTCTCCTTTTACTCTACTCAGCATGTCCCTTTCCATATGTTGCATTTTAATTCTTTCCATATTTTGAAACATTGAGGACAATGTTTAGTTTAGGTTTGGGGGTATAGAGTAGATACCATGATAATTTGCCATAATTGAAAACGAACTCCTTCTTCTTTTTGAAAAAATTGAAAAATTCCAAAAAAATTGAAAATCAAAATTCAAAAAAAAAAATTAAAAAATGAAAAATCATAAAAATGGAGCTCATTTACCTTGAAATGTTGACTCTTGTGCAAATATGTATTTTTAGGAGTCTTAGTCTAGATATTTAGGCACCCTGATTCTAGCACAATTCACATAGTGATAAGAAATTTGCACGCGCACGATCTACCAATACATGTATGGCCTCGATCTTCAAGGTGTTTGATAGGAAGTTACGATTGCCAATCACTTTAGAATACTGAACGAAACTTGACTAGCTTGTTCTTTGGTTGGTTGGGATAGAAGGTGGAGGTTACATTAAGAAAGACAACCATCGAATTTAACTGGGTGCATCAAAAAGGGCTACCTCTTGCAAAGTGTCATGTAATCTTTTGTTTCTTTTTATGTATCAAAAGTGTTTCCTAAAAAAAAAAAAAAAAAAAAAAAAAAAAACGATGTATATATTCAAAAAAAAAAGAGAAAAAAATATCAGAAAAATACAAAAAAATCAAGTATTTATCAATTCCATCATCTCTTGTTCCAAAAAAATAAAAGAGAGTAGTCAATGTAAATAAGAGTCATGTAATTGTCATCTTTGTTGTTTTTTGTAATAAGCAAGGAGGGTGTATGCCATTGATGTACAACGCGAGTAATTGTGAAATACCTCCAACTCATTCACAATTCTCGTAAAGTCCGGACAGCTAGCTAGATTTCGACCTCAGTTCTTAGCCTGAGAAACTATCTCTTGGTGATTAGTAGTCATAACTTCAGATCTTTCTTTACACATGTGTAGATACACTTTACACTCTTATCACATGTCTTTTTTGTTATCAGTGCTAGGATTGTGCCTTCGATAGCTAGATTGACATCTCCATTTTGCTGTGAGCTTAACTGTTTTGCACATGTCACATTTGATGGAATCTGAGCTTATATTTTGACCTAGAACTTTGTAGGTACGTTCTAAGCAAACCTTCACGAGACTTCACTCGTCCACTAGGGACACTTAGTGGTTTAAAAGGCTTAGTGCATACGCTAAATGCATTCGAGAGACCAGCGACAGTGGTATAGTTAGGATTTCCTTAGTTTTGTTTTACTTGAGGACAAGTAAAATTCAGGTTTGGGGGTATTTGATGAGTGCCAAATATTGTATATATTTCCCTTTTTGTTGGCATTTAACTCATCTTTTATGCATTAATTCTACATTTTATCCCATATTCTGTATTTTCATTGTTTTCAAGATAAATATTTTTTTAATTTTGCATTTTTAGGTAATAAATAAAGTTCGGATGAGTCGCGGAGCAAAAAGAGCAGAGTAGTGAAAAGCCGGGAGAAATCGCAAGGAAGCCGCGAAGAAGGTGCGCACAACCTCATTTTCTACACACAAAAGCGCCTCCGTTCTCAGCCATCAGATCAGTTCTCAGAAGCATCCGACGGTCGCTCCTTCATAGAGCATCAAAATCTGAAGTCTCTGCCGAGCACCACAGCGCTGAAATTCCAAGCCTTCAGATTAGATGGTAGTTGAATCCAACGGTCGCTCCCTTGCTGTTCATCAACGTTTGATATCTCCGCCTTACACTACAACACCTAACCCCATCTAGAGCCGTTAACTTCGTTGTATCAAAAAATCTGACGGTCGCTACAAGCTTCACTTCACATCACCGTCCGATCTACCTACCATCTTCGCATCTCGCAGCTCAGAGTCACAGAACATCAAGATTCTGTAGACCCGCCTCACACCCTAGCGACCGAACCCATCCACCTAACCAAACACCCCCTTCTCTCCCAAACAGTCGAGCCTCTCCTCCATCACCTCCCCTCTGCAGCTCTGCAGAGACACCATGTCCGCCACCACCTTCTCCACCTCTGTCACCACCTGCTCCGCCACCCACTCTCTGTCACCACGTCAAACAATGATAACCCATCATTGTTCCCATCTCCCTAGTCCATCTAATTCACTTATTCCACACATTTTCAACCGAAACCCTAAAGTGTGAAATAGGTAAATTAGGTCGAGCTAGAGTGAAATTGAAGGCATGGAGAGGTAGAGAAGGACAAATAGAAGCATGGGTCGACATCAAAATGGAGTGATTGTGTCAAATTGGGTGAGTAATCACCAACCCTAGCTACTGATATTTTGGGTGAAAATGGGTAGAACCCTAATTGTCTGTGGGTATAAATATGGGTGTGGGTGTGTTGTAGAAACTATGTTTGGATTAGCCGACATCCAGGACTTTCATGTCCTGTTAATTTCAGTTCACATGTTAATTTCAGTTCATGTCTGTTAATGTTGTTCCTTTTTAGTTCAATTTGCTGTTCTGTTAAATGTTCATTGTTAGTTCAGTTTCATGTTCATGTTACTTGTGTCCTGTTATGTTGTATCCTGTTAGTGTTTCTGTTAAATGTTCATTGTTAGTTCAGTTAGTTGTGTTCATGTTTGTTGTTGCTCACTGTCAGTTACATGTTCATTGTTGTGTTTAATTTGCTGTCACATTTGATGAAATTCTAGGCTAGATATCTTAGAAGCGTTGTGCTGATTGTGCAATGGAAGAAATCAGTGCTCATAGCAAGCTGATTTTCTTGCCATTCCTTGTGTATGCTTAGGTTGCACTGAGTTGATTGAGTAGTGGGGAGAAACTAGTGCTCACTAGTGACAATGAGCAAGCTAGTTCTCTTCCCACTCTAGAAGAGTGCCTTAGTTTTGCTCGATTTCAGTTTCACCATCATCCCTGCCCTTGGCCTTAGGCCTTGGTTTGTTTTATCATTTTTCTTTGATGTCTAGTATTTGCTTTGTTTAGTTCTTGCATTGTTCTCTGCTTGTTTTTTCTTTACTGTCTTCACTGTTTTGTTCACTGCCATCTTTTCTTTCTCACTTGCCTTGCACTGCTGCATTGTTTTTCTTCATTTGTTTTTGCTTCACTGCCAGCTCTGCTTTCTTCTCTTGGCCTTGTGCTGCTGTGCACTGCTTGTGCAGCTGCAGCTGCTGCTGCAACCCTGTTGCTGCTGCTTTCTTTCTTTCACTGCATTGCCTTGCTTTTGAATTCCCCTGCTGTGCAGCACTTGTGCTGCTGCTGCATCATACTATTTGCCCTGCTTTGCCTTTCATTGCCTTGTTTTGCCATGTTGTAGCTGCTTTCATTGCTTAGGCTGCTGGCTACTTGCACTGCTTGTGCAGCTGCTGTGCAGTCTTGCTACTGCTGCTGCCTCTCCAAGCCAACTAAGCCCAAGTTCAATTCAGTGAAGCCCAAAGGCCTAGTTCATTAGCCAAGCCCAATACATTTCATTCCAGAAGGCCCAAAGCCAAATTACAGTGAAAGATCACTTCACTGTTAGGGTGAAATTGAGCCCAAAGCTCAATCAAAGGCCCAAAGCCCATTTGCACTTCAAAGACTAACTGAGCCCAAACTCAGTTCATTTTATTGAAACAAACCCATTAAGCCCAATTGAAGCCAAAAAGGCTTCATAGCCCAATAGCAATTTAGGAACCCAATTAGCTAGAACACTCCAAAACACACCCGATCTCTGTGGATCGACCCGTACTTGCACGAGCTACAACTGACGACTGTGCACTTGCGGTATTACTGTAGGCCCCCGTTTTCATTGCGCTTAATTTTATACATATCTCCGGGCCCACCAAGTTTTTGGCCGGGGATAATTTTTAGGACTCTTTTAAAGCCTATCAAGTTTTTGGCGCCGTGCCGGGGATTGGTGCTGTGTTTTTCTTGTTTTTCTTAGCTATTTTGCATTTCACTGCATAGCATTTGCATCTGCATCTGCTTCACTTCATTTGCTGTTGGACCTGCTGTTCTGAACCTGTTTTTCCTCTGCTGGGACGCCACCAAGGAAAAGAACCAAAACCCAACTGGGTTTTTGCAACAATATCAGAGCAGCTGGGCTGTGCTTAAAAGGTAACCCATTTAAGAGAACCCGAATTGTGGGCTTCCAATTTTTTAATTGTGGGCATGTAATATTAAAGCCAATTTTTGGGCTTCTCTTATTTTCTGTTGGGTTTGTAATAATTTATTTGTGGGCTTGTTTGTTTAATTTGTGGGCTTGTTTAAATTCTTTCATTGGACTTGTATTTTGGACTCTGGGTTTAAACCCAGCTGAGCTTGTAACCGATTGTGGGCTTGCTTCCACTCAAGAGTGGACCTCGAAACCAAAGTTTTAAAACAAACGTCGGGCCTTAACCAACTGGGCCAAATTAAACTTTCAAAAAAACTTAGTGTTTCTTGGGCCGCAGCCTTCCATTCCATTAGAGGACAAACAGTGGGCTTGCTCCCATTCAAAAACCAAATTTTATTTCTTTTTTTTTCTTTAAAAAAAAAAAAAAAAAAAAAAAAAAAAAAAAAAGTTTTATTTTTCTCCCATTTAAGTCCAATTTTAGTGTTTTGAAACTTTCTGTCTCTACACTTTTTCTTTTGGGTTGATCCTCAACTCTTTAGACTTTTGTGTATGGTGATTTTTTTGTATATAATCCAGTAGATAAAATTTCTTAAAAACCCTTTTGTTCCTTTTGTATATATTTTGCTAATCCAATATGATCTCGGCTGAAATATGTTGGATTTTTGCCTTGAATAACGGAGTTTTAATTCTGCTTTCGCCGAAATCGGGTATTCTCTCTCCTTTTACTCTACTCAGCATGTCCCTTTCCATATGTTGCATTTTAATTCTTTCCATATTTTGAAACATTGAGGACAATGTTTAGTTTAGGTTTGGGGGTATAGAGTAGATACCATGATAATTTGCCATAATTGAAAACGAACTCCTTCTTCTTTTTGAAAAAATTGAAAAATTCCAAAAAAATTGAAAATCAAAATTCAAAAAAAAAAAATTAAAAAATGAAAAATCATAAAAATGGAGCTCATTTACCTTGAAATGTTGACTCTTGTGCAAATATGTATTTATTAGGAGTCTTAGTCTAGATATTTAGGCACCCTGATTCTAGCACAATTCACATAGTGATAAGAAATTTGCACGCGCACGATCTACCAATACATGTATGGCCTCGATCTTCAAGGTGTTTGATAGGAAGTTACGATTGCCAATCACTTTAGAATACTGAACGAAACTTGACTAGCTTGTTCTTTGGTTGGTTGGGATAGAAGGTGGAGGTTACATTAAGAAAGACAACCATCGAATTTAACTGGGTGCATCAAAAAGGGCTACCTCTTGCAAAGTGTCATGTAATCTTTTGTTTCTTTTTTATGTATCAAAAGTGTTAAAAAAAAAAAAAAAAAAAAAACGATGTATATATTCAAAAAAAAAAAAAAGAGAAAAAATATCAGAAAAATACAAAAAAACAAGTATTTATCAATTCCATCATCTCTTGTTCCAAAAATAAAAGAGAGTAGTCAATGTAAATAAGAGTCATGTAAAGTCATCTTTTGTTGTTTTTTGTAATAAGCAAGGAGGGTGTATGCCATTGATGTACAACGCGAGTAATTGTGAAATACCTCCAACTCATTCACAATTCTCGTAAAGTCCGGACAGCTAGCTAGATTTCGACCTCAGTTCTTAGCCTGAGAAACTATCTCTTGGTGATTAGTAGTCATAACTTCAGATCTTTCTTTACACATGTGTAGATACACTTTACACTCTTATCACATGTCTTTTTTTGTTATCAGTGCTAGGATTGTGCCTTCGATAGCTAGATTGACATCTCCATTTTGCTGTGAGCTTAACTGTTTTGCACATGTCACATTTGATGGAATCTGAGCTTATATTTTGACCTAGAACTTTGTAGGTACGTTCTAAGCAAACCTTCACGAGACTTCAACTCGTCCACTAGGGACACTTAGTGGTTTAAAAGGCTTAGTGCATACGCTAAATGCATTCGAGAGACCAGCGACAGTGGTATAGTTAGGATTTCCTTAGTTTTGTTTTACTTGAGGACAAGTAAAATTCAGGTTTGGGGGTATTTGATGAGTGCCAAATATTGTATATATTTATCCCTTTTTGTTGGCATTTAACTCATCTTTTATGCATTAATTCTACATTTTATCCCATATTCTGTATTTTCATTGTTTTCAAGAATAAATATTTTTATTAATTAATTTTGCATTTTTAGGTAATAAATAAAGTTCGGATGAGTCGCGGAGCAAAAAGAGCAGAGAAGTAGTGAAAAGCCGGGAGAAATTACGCAAGGAAGCCGCGAAGAATGGTGCGCACAACCTCATTTTCTACACACAAAAGCGCCTCCGTTCTCAGCCATCAGATCAGTTCTCAGAAGCATCCGACGGTCGCTCCTTCATAGAGCATCAAAATCTGAAGTCTCTGCCGAGCACCACAGCGCTGAAATTCCAAGCCTTCAGATTAGATGGTAGTTGAATCCAACGGTCGCTCCCTTGCTGTTCATCAACGTTTGATATCTCCGCCTTACACTACAACACCTAACCCCATCTAGAGCCGTTAACTTCGTTGTATCAAAAAATCTGACGGTCGCTACAAGCTTCACTTCACATCACCGTCCGATCTACCTACCATCTTCGCATCTCGCAGCTCAGAGTCACAGAACATCAAGATTCTGTAGACCCGCCTCACACCCTAGCGACCGAACCCATCCACCTAACCAAACACCCCCCTTCTCTCCCAAACAGTCGAGCCTCTCCTCCATCACCTCCCCTCTGCAGCTCTGCAGAGACACCATGTCTGCCACCACCTTCTCCACCTCTGTCACCACCTGCTCCGCCACCCACTCTCTTTCACCACGTCAAACAATGATAACCCATCATTGTTCCCATCTCCCTAGTCCATCTAATTCACTTATTCCACACATTTTCAACCGAAACCCTAAAGTGTGAAATAGGTAAATTAGGTCGAGCTAGAGTGAAATTGAAGGCATGGAGAGGTAGAGAAGGACAAATAGAAGCATGGGTCGACATCAAAATGGAGTGATTGTGTCAAATTGGGTGAGTAATCACCAACCCTAGCTACTGATATTTTGGGTGAAAATGGGTAGAACCCTAATTGTCTGTGGGTATAAATATGGGTGTGGGTGTGTTGTAGAAACTATGTTTGGATTAGCCGACATCCAGGACTTTCATGTCCTGTTAATTTCAGTTCACATGTTAATTTCAGTTCATGTCTGTTAATGTTGTTCCTTTTTAGTTCAATTTGCTGTTCTGTTAAATGTTCATTGTTAGTTCAGTTTCATGTTCATGTTACTTGTGTCCTGTTATGTTGTATCCTGTTAGTGTTTCTGTTAAATGTTCATTGTTAGTTCAGTTAGTTGTGTTCATGTTTGTTGTTGCTCACTGTCAGTTACATGTTCATTGTTGTGTTTAATTTGCTGTCACATTTGATGAAATGCTAGGCTAGATATCTTAGAAGCGTTGTGTTGATTGTGCAATGGAAGAAATCAGTGCTCATAGCAAGCTGATTTTCTTGCCATTCCTTGTGTATGCTTAGGTTGCACTGAGTTGATTGAGTAGTGGGGAGAAACTAGTGCTCACTAGTGACAATGAGCAAGCTAGTTCTCTTCCCACTCTAGAAGAGTGCCTTAGTTTTGCTCGATTTCAGTTTCACCATCATCCCTGCCCTTGGCCTTAGGCCTTGGTTTGTTTTATCATTTTTCTTTGATGTCTAGTATTTGCTTTGTTTAGTTCTTGCATTGTTCTCTTCTTGTTTTTTCTTTACTGTCTTCACTGTTTTGTTCACTGCCATCTTTTCTTTCTCACTTGCCTTGCACTGCTGCATTGTTTTTCTTCATTTGTTTTTGCTTCACTGCCAGCTCTGCTTTCTTCTCTTGGCCTTGTGCTGCTGTGCACTGCTTGTGCAGCTGCAGCTGCTGCTGCAACCCTGTTGCTGCTGCTTTCTTTCTTTCACTGCATTGCCTTGCTGCTTTGAATTCCCCTGCTGTGCAGCACTTGTGCTGCTGCTGCATCATACTATTTGCCCTGCTTTGCCTTTCATTGCCTTGTTTTTCCCTGCTGTAGCTGCTTTCATTGCTTAGGCTGCTGCTGCTACTTGCACTGCTTGTGCAGCTGCTGTGCAGTCTTGCTACTGCTGCTGCCTCTCCAAGCCAACTAAGCCCAAGTTCAATTCAGTGAAGCCCAAAGGCCTAGTTCATTAGCCAAGCCCAATACATTTCATTCCAGAAGGCCCAAAGCCAAATTACAGTGAAAGATCACTTCACTGTTAGGGTGAAATTGAGCCCAAAGCTCAATCAAAGGCCCAAAGCCCATTTGCACTTCAAAGACTAACTGAGCCCAAACTCAGTTCATTTTATTGAAACAAACCCATTAAGCCCAATTGAAGCCAAAAAGGCTTCATAGCCCAATAGCAATTTAGGAACCCAATTAGCTAGAACACTCCAAAACACACCCGATCTCTGTGGATCGACCCGTACTTGCACGAGCTACAACTGACGACCGTGCACTTGCGGTATTACTGTAGGCCCCCGTTTTCATTGCGCTTAATTTTATACATATCTCCGGGCCCACCAAGTTTTTGGCCGGGGATAATTTTTAGGACCTCTTTTAAAAGCCTATCACTTGGTGAGTCCTCTCATTCCAAAGCCATGCTAACTCTCGGATATCAACCACTAAAGATAAGGCTGGAGACTCAGACAACACACTAAGAAGACAGAAGAGGAATATGAAGGGAAGAAAAAAAACAAAGACAAACCTTTAGAAGACGAAGAATCTTTACGGGATTTCTCCAACTCACTACGAACTAATGCAAGCTCAACACGAAGCTTCTCCTTCTCAGCTTCGATTTGATCCTTCCCCTTCAGACGGTTTTTCAATTCCAATATGTCCTTGTCCCTAGCAGTAATAATCACTTCAACAGCGTTCAACTCTTCTTCCCTATGACGAAGCTTTTCCTCAAGCTTGAGGGCCTTCGCCTTGAATAATTGGTACAGAGTATTGTTGCAATGTTCACTTCTCATTATCTGCAATAATCATGAACAAACCATAACTATTAATAAAAAGGTATGTCAACAATAAAAGATGGAACCTACAATAAATTACTTCAAGAACACGCTGTTAGGGATAACTGTACTGGTACCCATCAGCGATAGCCATCATTTCAGCAACAGAAGAAGGGGGATCGACCAATAATCTGGTAGAGGTAGCTCCCAAATTCTTCTCCCGACTTTCGGCAACGTCATCAGGAGATGACAACTTCATCCTTTGACGGGTAAAGGCATCGGAGTTTTTCTCACCAGGTATCACTGGGGCAGGGTTCGGCACAAACATCAGACCTTTCTTCATCAGCCAATCCAGTATAACATCATCACCATCCTACATCAGGTAACTATCAAAACTCCCCTAGGGTGAACCAGCAGAATCTCCAATATCAGCCGTGTTCTCTTGACCAGTAGAACATCTTTTGTCCCCGTCCTCCTCGTTAACACGAGCCTCATCGCCCTCACCACCCAAATCTCCCTCTTGATCAGCTTCCTTTTCTCCATCGGTCCTAGCAGCCTCTTCATCACCGGTTCCAGCTGCCTTTTCGCCACCATCCTTCATTCCTAACCCATCAACGGTCTTCCCACCTTCATCCCAAAGAACATCCCATTCATCATTCGGTGAAACCAAAGAAAACTCCTTAGCTAGTCCCATGGAAGCTTTAATATCCATCATACCATCAGCGGAGTGAATCTTACCAAAACAAAATTCTGCGGGAGGGTTTGTTGACGGAGGTTCAGCATCCCCATTCCCTGGTCTTGCGCCGATCCAATAGGGGGATCGTTCATCGGAATATCAGACATAACTTTCTCTTTGTGGGTACCACCATCGTGGCTTGCATCCTTCTCATGATTAGGAGGGGAAGTATCTATTCGTTCCTCACCATCGGTAACCTCCTCTTCGTCCTCAAAATCTTCATCATTCACGGGTATGTTAACCTCATCCTGAAAGTCTGCTTCCTCCGCAGGGGCAGTAGAAGACTGAACCGCGTCAATCTTCTTTTTCTTCTTTGCCTAAGCATACAACACTCAACGCATCAAAATGACGACTATTTATTTTAAACTAAGAAGAAAGGGACAACATAAGGGACCATACCTTGGCAGCGGCTTTACCCTTCGGAGGAAGGTTAGCATCGGAGATTTCGTCTTCATCAGCAACATCAAAGGCATATTCGAAACTCATTCCATCGAAGTTCAACCGCCAAGGGAAGAAGTCACCATAGCGAGCTGGAGCACTATCACGAGGTTGACTACCAGCGGTAGGACACCAGCCCCGCGGACCAGGTACCCAGCCGTAAGCCCAAGGACCGACAACTTCAATAACAGTTGCATGCCACTCATAGTCATGATCACGCTTGAGCTTTCCACGACTAGGAAAGAGTTTCTGCTGAGAAGTCCCTTCGGTACCAGGAACGTAGCGAAGCTTTGAATCACTCACCTCACTTAAGAGACGAACTTCACCACGAGAAGAAGGAATTGTACGAAGGCCTACACTCCAAGGTTGCGGTTCCTACCGTTGATGTAATCTCCAAAAGAGGCATTAAAGTTTTCAGGAGTATACAAGGCTCTATCGGCGGGATCGGGAGTATAGCAGGTCATCGTCGTTTCACCATGACTACGAAGATAACACTCCCTCAAGGTCCGAAGATAGTTCCCACTTAGCTGCACCACTGAAAGACAATGAGTATTGTGAGTGGAACCTTCGCGGTCGGCCATAACATCATAATAGAAAGAATCACCCGACCTATACAAGGGTAGCATCAAACCCGCCTCGAAGGCTCCTGGTGGGCTGGTAAAGTTACCCACAGAAATACCTGCAAGTGCACAGGGTTGTTGTAGATAGGTGGAGTAATAAAGGGTTTGTCCATAGGGACTTGGAGGGTGTATGAATTGCTTCAAAGATTCTTCCTAGACTGATTCTAAGCTTAAGTGACAATGACAATCAGTGACAAAGAGTGAATTGGTTTGTGTTGAAACACAACTGAATTGTTGATGTAGCTGAACTAGTGACACAAAAAAATGTAAACAAAGTGAGAGATAAAAGGGAACTAAGGTCTTGATTCCACCATTAACCTACACTATGAACTCAGCTGATAGTATCATTCTTGTCCTTATAGCAGGTAAGGGTGAAGATTCTAGTCTTCCCTTTTACCTAAGGTATTTCACCAGTAGATGAATCAATCACAACTAAGATATCAATCCTCAACTATGATTTTACTCCAAAGTACTAATTGTCTTGTTTAAGGCACAACTAGTCAAAGGTTAGTCTATCAAACATGAGTTGCAGTTTATTAACAACTTATGCATCTAACTACAATGCATACATGGTATGCAATGTGAAAGTAAGGTGATGATGAACTAAGATTGAAACTTTTCTAGAACAATTTAAGCATTCAAGAATCACACAAACAACATAAATAACATAGTACAAAGCTATGGTTTCATCTCAACCTTAGCTTAGTGAACTAAAACATGATCAAATTATACTACTGGATGAAACAGATGAAATGGTGAAATTACAGAACAGTAAGAGCTTGGTGCTCCGTCTAGACCGGGCATATCCAATCTCACACCCAAGACGTCAATTTATACATATAACAACTTTCCCCCAAAAAACCCTAAAACAGTGAAATTAGGGTTTACCAAAAATTGAAATTAAGTTTTACCTAATCACTGAAAACACTTGAGAGCTTCGACCCATGCTTCCTCCTCGTATTCTCCTGTTTTTCCCATGTTGTGATTACAACTCTACTCCGACCTAATTTATCAATTTCACCTCTAGGGTTCCTGACATGGGTGAGCCGTGAAATTGAGAGATTAAGAGGCCATAGAGTTGGTGAAAGTTGTAATAATGATGCGGGTAGTGATGGGTTAGTGATTTGAGAGCTCAAGTGGCGTAAGGTAGTGGTGATGACAGAGTTTTCTCTGCAGACGGTGAGAGAGAAGATGGAGTCGATAGAATTAGAGAAGGGTGCGTTTGTTTTGCGGATATAGGTGTTAGGTTTTGTAGTGTTAAGCGGTTGTAGCAAATTCGATGTCCGGCGAAGATGATACGTTGGATGATCACATCTGGATTGAATCGAACGGCTAAGATGGAACAGGCTTGCAACGACCGTTGGATGCGTGATACAACAATTCTGACGGCTTATATTGGAGTTAGATACTATGATGTTTTACAGGAGCTTCAAGATTTGATGCTCGGTGATGATGCGACCGTTGGATGATGTGATGGATCCAATCTGACGGCTCTTATGGAAATGGGTATGGAAATGGATTTGGGTAAGGGTAAGGGTTTTGGGCCTTAGGTATGCCAAGCCCATATCTTCTTTAAGGACAATTCTTCCTCTTCAAGCCCACCTCTAGTTGATCCGGCTCTTTCAAACATCATTCTTCGCTGCCTTTCTGCGGGAGTCTTTGCCGTTCTTTTGCTTTTTTCGCTCCGTGAGTTAACCAGGCTTTATTTAGTACCTAAAAATGCAAAATTAATTAAGAAAAGTATTTATTCTTGAAAACAACGAAAACACAGAATATGGGATAAAATAGAGCGTTAGTGCAAAAATGATGAGTTAAATGCCAATAAAAAGGTGCAAATATATACAATATTTGGCACTCATCAAATACCCCCAAACCTGAATTTTACTTGTCCTCAAGTAAAACGAAACTAAGGAAATCCTACCTATACCACTGTCGCTGGTCTCTCGTTTGCATTTAGCGAATGCAATAAGCCTTTTAAACCTCTAAGTGTCCCTAGTGGACGAGTTGAAGTCTCGTGAAGGTTTGCTTAGAACGTACCTACAAAGTTCTAGGATAAAATATAAGCTCAGATTCCATAAAATGTGACATGTGCAAGACAGTAGAAGCTCACAGCAAAATGAAGATGTCAATCTAGCTATCAAAGGCACAATCCTAGCACTGATAACAAATAAAGACATGTGATAAGAGTGTAAAGTGTATCTACACATGTTTAAAGAAAGATCGGATGTTATGACTACTAATCACCAAGAGATAGTTTCTCAGGCTAAGAACCGAGGTCGAAATCTAGCTAGCTGTCCGGACTTTACGAGAATTGTGAATGAGTTGGAGGTATTTCACAATTACTCGCGTTGTACATCAATGGCATACACCCTTCCTTGCTTATAACACAAAAACACAAAAGATGAATCTCTTATTTACATTGACTACTCCTGTTATTTTTTGAACAAGAGAGGAAGGAATTGATAAATACTTGATTTTTTTTTTTGATATTTTTCTGAATATATACATCGTTTTTTTTTTTTTTTGAATTTGATTTTTTTCAACATGGTAACACTTTTGATACATAAGAAAAAAGAAACAAAAAAATTACATGACACTTTGCAAGAGGTAGCCCTTTTTGATGCACCCAGTTAAATTCGATGGTTGTTTTTCTTAACGTAACCTCGACCTTCTATCCCAACCAACCAAAGAACAAGCTAGTCAAGTCTCGTTCAGTATTCTAAAGTGATTGGCCACTAAAACTTCCGATAGAACACCTCAAGTTTGAGGCTATACATGTATTGGTAGATCGTGCGTGTGCGAATTTCTTATCACGATGTAAATTGTGCTAGAATCAGGGGTGCCTTTATTTCTAGACTAAGAATCCTAATATTACATATTTGCACATGATTCAACATTTAAAGGTAAATGAGCTCCATTTTTATGTTTTTATCATTTTCTATTTTTTTATTTTCATTTTTCATTCTTTTCTTTTTTTTCAAAAAGAAAGAGTTCTATTTTTCGATTATAACATGTTATCAAAGTATCTACTTTTCACCCCCAAACCTAAACTAAACATTGTCCTTAATGTTTCAAAAGATAAACATGATTATAACACATACCATGAGAACGATGCTAAGTGTAGAAAAAGGAAAGAGATTACCGGATATTGGCGAAAGCAAGTTTTGAACTCCATTATTCAAGGCAAAACCCAACAATAACTCAACTGAATTCACATTGGGTTAGCACAATATATACAAGAAACATATGATTACACTAAAAGTTACCTACCAGATTATATACAAACAATTCACTATATACATACAGTCTAAAGAGTTGAGGATCAACCCAAAAGACAAATTGTTGAAACATAGACAGTTTCAAACAACTAAAATTGGACTTAAATGAGAGTGAGAGTGAAAAACCGAATGAATCACACCTAAACCTAAATTTTTCAACGGATTTATTTTTAAGCACAAAATCTAGCAATTTTGGGGGTTCAGGATTCACAAGGTCTAACCCAAAATGGACTATTTGCGGGATGGGCAAATAAATGTATTACAACTGTGACTCCTTAAAAGTATTGTATTTAGATGCAAAATAGTCCAAGAGAACTTGGGAGGCACACAGTTCCAATCCTAGATTAGGAATTTTCAGAAAAGTTGGTTTAAAAATTTTGTTACAACCAAATCTGGGTTGGGTGGAATAATCTCAATCTGTAATTTGGGTAAGAAAGTAGGTACTTCTAAATTGTTTTCATGGATAAGATCAATAGTACCAACACATACTTTCCCTAAATCAGAAATGGGTAAATCATGCTCACATTCATCGAACAAAACATCAAGACCTAAATCAGTATCATGATTATCCGAAGTACTCAAATCAACACCGGAAGAAAAAACATTTTGTGACTTAGGCAAGGAATCAGACACATCAAATTCATTTTCATGCATAATAACATTAGTGTCTACAGAAGATTCAACTTCTCCTATGTCATGTTCATCTTCACAGAATAATTGTACGAATCCCATGTCAATATCAAAATCATATGAATTACAATGAGTATTAGAAAAAACAACATTCATGAAGGTCAAGGGAGAGAAGCCATATGTTATTGAACCAACAGGTTCCACAATATTTTCATGTTCTTCTAACATATCATCATAATCATCATCATGGTAGCATGCATATTGGTCCTCATTAACAGTGATGGTGTCCTTAGTCAATTCATGTTCCTCTAAATTAGGTTCATATTCAACATCACTTAAATGAATGGGACTAGACACTTCATTAGGGACAACATACATTTCCTCATGAATTTCCTCCTTTTGTAGGTGATGCAAAATCTGATATAAATGCGCCTGAATTCGTGATATAGATCTAGCAGAATTTTGTTCACTGAGTCTGGGAGCTTCTATGGTGGAGTCTAAATTCATGGGGTACAAAATTCTTCATGTTCAAATTGTGGTGGTGATTGGTACATGTGTGCATGGTCATTGGGATCTATAAAATATTGATTGCAACCTTGGAAAGGTTGATTATGGTCCCAATGACTACCAGCCTCATGATATATGGGCATTTCATAATTTGGATTTTCATGGTATCCTCTAGATTGCCTAAATTCATGCAAAATATCACAATATTCATCCGGGTGGTATAAAACACCACATAAGGTACGAGCATGCATTTCAGGTTGGCTAGGTTGATACATGTCTGAATAGTCATTAGGGTTTGCAAATTGAGTCTCATGACCTTGAAAAGGTTCTTAATAATAATCCCTATAACTATTGAGATTATGGAATGGGGGAGGATCACAATGTGAATCTGGCCCGTAAGCAAGTTCTCTCCCCGAAGCAGACCAAAATCCAGACATGTTTTGTTTAACAACCATACAAATCACAAAGAAGCAAGGCCCATACTTTGAGAAAAAAGGTAAGCCTAGGGGTGTGCAACGGACGGACGGTTGCGGATTAGGGGTCACCCGCAACCAAACCGTCAAAGTTGCGGATTTGAAAAATCAAACCGTGACCGGCCCAATCACCCGCGGATTTTACATCCGCGGATCCGCGGATTGTACGGGCCGGTTGCGGATTAACCGCGGATTTGTTAGGCCAAGCCCACTAATTTTAGAGCAGAAAATGTTCCATTTCGGCCAAGCCCACTAACAGCTCTAGTATAAATGGGCTTTGAGAACCGCAACGGTGCGGAGGAACTATATATTATACATCTCAAATATCAATTCAAATAGCAGCAAACAGTAGAAGTGAGAATTTAATCTAGTTACATTAGTACATATACTAAGTAAATCCCGAGAATTCACTCTGCATAAAGATCAAATTATATCATCTTTACTCCTGAAGTCATATAGCAAGAAAGTTAAAAACAAGGACCTCAGATGTAGTGCTGGATCATTACCTTCCCTTATGAAACTATGTTTGCATGTGGCATCTCTGGCCTGGGTACTGCAAGGCCATTTATACTGCGAGTTTTTGATTGTTCCCAACGGTGCGGGTAATCCGCGGTTTTTAAAAGACAACCGCAACCGCAACCGCACCGCGTGCGGATTTGAGAACTCCATCCGTGTCCGGCCCATACATCTTGCGGTCTGGGTGAAATCCGCAATTTTGCGGACGGATACGGGTCAAATCCGCGGTTACGGTTTTTATGCTCACCCCTAGGTAAGCCCAAAATTTTGGTTTTAGACTTTAAAGGTAAAGCCCATTTGGGAATTTTTGTTTTTAAATGGGAGCAAAACAGGTTAAATGGAAGCAAATTTTGGTTTTAATGGGTTAAGAGGGGCTTTTGATTCTGAAAATTTGGATTACAAGGCCCACAACTCAGTTTGAATGAAGTCCAACAGAGAAGTTGTGAAAATTCTAGGCCCACTGTTTGGTTTTCAATGAAGCCCAGCTGAGAAATTTAGACGAAGCCCAGCAGTTTAATTTTAAACAGAAGCCCAAAGTTCAATTTTGATTACAAAGCCCAAAGTTCAGTTTAAGTTTTGAGCCCACGGTTTAGTTACAAACTATAAGCCCACTCTTCAGTTAAACTACAAGCCCAGACTTCAGTTTGAAACAAAATTTAAACAAGCCCACAATTCAGGGATACACAACAAGCCCACAGAACTGTTTTGAGTTTAGGCTTACTGTTTTTAGGCTTACTCAAGCAAATGCAACAACCCAGTTGGGTCTTAGCCAAACCAATGCAGCACCACAGCTTCTCCTGCTCCTTTTCTTTTCCTTTGCTTTGGCTTGAACAGCAGCACCACGGGTAGTATCACAAGCTTTTTGGCTCTCAGTGCACTGCTACTCCTTTCTCCTCCAGCTCTTTTGCCTTTGCAGCAGCAACACCAACTACCTGACACTCACTGTGTGTGATCAGTACACAGAAAAGGCATGGAATGGTGGAAGCAAAATGAACAACTGCATAAAGTAGTGCAGTTAGAACTGCAGATGAGCAGGCAGTTTTCAGAGATAACACAATTTGTATTTGTGCAGCAGGAGCAAGTTGCAGATGCAATAGCAAGGTTACAGTCTCACATAGTGCAAATTACAAGAGTGCAGTTGGAAATAGATGGAGATATTGCCAGTTACAGCACAACTCAGTTGAGCTTGTCAGTTCAATTGGACTGAAACATCGCTAACAAGATGCAATGGTGCAGTGGTTGACAGTATACCATTTCAAGTAAGCTTCAGGTGACAGAGTTACATATGGAATATGGCCTAAATGGCTGAAATCTGAACTGTAACTGAGATTCTTATCAGTTCATAGAAGCATGAGCATAATTAAGACACAAGTGTGCTTATCAGTTCAAATGTGCACAAGACACCAATCACAGAAATAATCCAAAAGATGCAAGCTATGTTGCCAATACAGAGCAAGATGCTAAGATGCAAGTGTAAGCAAGGATCAGATGGCACAATCTTTCAGAGGACAAGAAGGTTATAGGACACCAAATGCAGTTCACAGTGCTAGATGAAGTTGTACTGAGATGAAGTTACAGGTGCAGAACAGAATGATGTCACTACACTAGCATGCTAGCACAGGACAAAAGTGACTAAATACAAGCTACAGAATGGGACTTAAATGCAGATGCACTTGAGATGCAGAACAGATATACAAGTTACAGATATGCACAGATTGAAAAACTAGTATGCAGGGCATAGGAAAAAATACTGGAGAGTATGCAGTTATGCACAAAGATGTACGTGGAGCTAAAACAATATGGATATACGATGAAGTGATGCAGAACTACAGCTAAGTATGCAAATACAGCTAAGTTAACAAAACAACAGATGATAGAATGATGCAGCTACAGATGCTCAGAACTGAAAAAATTAAAACTACATCTAAACTATATTATCAATAGCAAGAAAACACAAAAATTAAACACATATATACAGGATGAAAAGTTGAAAATCAGTGAAGAAGGAAAAAGAAGCAAATACACCGCTACCGAGTCTCCAGAAGCGGCGCCAAAAACTTGGTGGGCTGGTAAAGTTACCCACAGAAATACCTGCAAGTGCACAGGGTTGTTGTAGATAGGTGGAGCAAGAAAGGGTTTTTCCACGGGGACTTGGAGGGTGTATGAATTACTTCAAAGATTCTTCCTAGACTGATTCTAAGCTTAAGTGACAATGACAATCAGTGACAAAGAGTGAATTGGTTTGTGTTGAAACACAACTGAATTGTTGATGTAGCTGAACTAGTGACACAAAAAAATGTAAACAAAGTGAGAGATAAAAGGGAACTAAGGTCTTGATTCCACCATTAACCTACACTATGAACTCAGCTGATAGTATCATTCTTGTCCTTATAGCAGGTAAGGGTGAAGATTCTAGTCTTCCCTTTTACCTAAGGTATTTCACCAGTAGATGAATCAATCACAACTAAGATATCAATCCTCAACTATGATTTTACTCCAAAGTACTAATTGTCTTGTTTAAGGCACAACTAGTCAAAGGTTAGTCTATCAAACATGAGTTGCAGTTTATTAACAACTTATGCATCTAACTACAATGCATACATGGTATGCAATGTGAAAGTAAGGTGATGATGAACTAAGATTTAAACTTTTCTAGAACAATTTAAGCATTCAAGAATCACACAAACAACATAAATAACATAGTACAAAGCTATGGTTTCATCTCAACCTTAGCTTAGTGAACTAAAACATGATCAAATTATACTACTGGATGAAACAGATGAAATGGTGAAATTACAGAACAGTAAGAGCTTGGTGCTCCGTCTAGACCGGGCATATCCAATCTCACACCCAAGACGTCAATTTATACATATAACAACTTTCCCCCAAAAAACCCTAAAACAGTGAAATTAGGGTTTACCAAAAATTGAAATTAAGTTTTACCTAATCACTGAAAACACTTGAGAGCTTCGACCCATGCTTCCTCCTCGTATTCTCCTGTTTTTCCCATGTTGTGATTACAACTCTACTCCGACCTAATTTATCAATTTCACCTCTAGGGTTCCTGACATGGGTGAGCCGTGAAATTGAGAGATTAAGAGGCCATAGAGTTGGTGAAAGTTGTAATAATGATGCGGGTAGTGATGGGTTAGTGATTTGAGAGCTCAAGTGGCGTAAGGTAGTGGTGATGACAGAGTTTTCTCTGCAGACGGTGAGGGAGAAGATGGAGTCGATAGAATTAGAGAAGGGTGCGTTTGTTTTGCGGATATAGGTGTTAGGTTTTGTAGTGTTAAGCGGTTGTAGCAAATTCGATGTCCGGCGAAGATGATACGTTGGATGATCACATCTGGATTGAATCAAACGGCTAAGATGGAACAGGCTTGCAGCGACCGTTGGATGCGTGATACAACAATTCTGACGGCTTATATTGGAGTTAGGTACTATGATGTTTTACAGGAGCTTCAAGATTTGATGCTCGGTGATGATGCAACCGTTGGATGATGTGATGGATCCAATCTGACGGCTCTTATGGAAATGGGTATGGAAATGGATTTGGGTAAGGGTAAGGGTTTTGGGCCTTAGGTATGCCAAGCCCATATCTTCTTTAAGGACAATTCTTCCTCTTCAAGCCCACCTCTAGTTGATCCGGCTCTTTCAAACATCATTCTTCGCTGCCTTTCTGCGGGAGTCTTTGCCGTTCTTTTGCTTTTTTCGCTCCGTGAGTTAACCAGGCTTTATTCTTGAAATGTATTTATTCTTGAAAACAACGAAAACACAGAATATGGGATAAAATGGAGCGTTAGTGCACAAATGATGAGTTAAATGCCAATAAAAAGGTGCAAATATATACAATATTTGGCACTCATCAGCTCCCATGGCAGTCAGCAAATGAAATTCATCATACTTATAATTCACGATCATATCATAGGTAAGATCATCACGTGGCGCAAAGAACTTAACATCAAAAGCTTCGAGGCCATGCTTTTTCTTGAACGCTTCGAGATCCACATGGTTGAAAGTGACTTTCTTCTTCCCCACCGAAATGCTTCGTACCATCGGAACAACATCAGAGTCACCGAGATCATTAAACAATGGTTTCTTCGCTTTTGGAGGACTTAAATCAGAGCCTTTCCTTTTAACCGGTAGATTCCTCGGAGGGTCCGCTTGGGGCATTGTAGATTTTGAAGAAGACTCCTTCACCAAAGAAATGGGTTGCGAAGCTCTAGGTCTCGGATGCATCGACACCTGAGGCGGTAGGGACTGAAGAGGGCGAACATTTAATGGTTCAGTGCGTTGGGGAGAAGGTTGCTGCACACCCTTCGGATCAGCACGCTAAAAGAGGGGTTAGCCACTGGACGATTAACCGCATATCGAGACCCTTTCAGTGGATCTCCTTTCTTCGTAATAGAGACCCTTGGGCCCGAAGATGAAGGAACTTTCTGGAATCGTGAATCTGGCTGCGAAAACCTTGGTGGACCACCTTTTGGCGGGGAAATATCAGGACTTCTTTATGGAGATATGCAGGGGCTAGATGGCGGAGTCTGATAAGGAACCCGATGGGGCACAGAAACCCGATCAGCCATATCTGCGAAGGGGCACAAAAACAAGGTAAAGGTTAAAACAAATAAGTTAACAGATCAAAAGATTAGGGTTTGACAACTTTCGCAGTTCATCAGAAACATCGACAGGGGCACAGAGACAAACAGACTTACAGAGAGAAGAAACCCTAATTCAGTCATAAATACCAAAAATAAGCTTCGATGACCAGCAGAGAAGTCTTAAGTTTTTGCGAAAAAGGATAGGGGCAAGTATATATACTTTTGTATATTTTTTTCTTTATCGCAAAAACCTAGATACAGTAGCAGAAAAAAATGAATGAATATCTAGAACAAGATGGTGAACACCATACCTGGAGGTCGAGCGTTTTAAATGATCAGAGGTGAACAAGGTCGAAACTATGGGAGAACAGTAACGAAGGCTTAACTCAGAGAATATTTTCAGAGTTGGTCGAAGTTGTAAGGAGAATCAGGAACAACAACAGCAGCAGTTAAGAACTAAAGAACAAAGAAGAACTAGAAAAAAGAATGAAAAGTCAGGAAGAATAAACCGACAAGGAGTGAAGAAGGATAAAATTTATTATGTTAGCAACTTCTATCATATTTATAACAATAATAAACGCCCAGGAATCAAGGGGAAGTTAATTCCAATAGGGGGAAACGTGCGACAAGGATAAGGATAAGGATAAGTTAATAAGGAGAGATGAATGTGGAGACGGTTTTTTCTCCAAACTTTGACCAGCTTCAAGCTTAGAGAAACGGGGCAAATTGTATACACACGATTCATCTTCCGCCACGTGTTGGAGGAAGTACACGTGAAAGACAAGCAGCAGTAGATCATCAAGATACGATGCCACGTCCCAATACCCAAGAAACCTCTATTGCATATATTTGTTCATCTTCACGATGATCCAATGTCTCAGGATCATGGAGCACTGAAGAAAAAAGCCACCACGAAGTACTGAAGAGTAACCCAAGATCTGCTTTATCTCATCTCAAGGCAGACGCAAAACTAACGGTGGATATTAACTCTACTGACGAAGATATGATAGGGGCATCAGCATCTGTATGACGCGTGCGGACCATCCCATCCACCAGCATTGAATACCATAGTCATAGGGTACGTTGCAATCGATCTGTGGATGAGAAAGAAGTGACACATCGTCATCTGGCATAGCCGCTGGGGGCATCAGTTCAGAACGAGGATACCAGAGACATCGATACAAAGAATGAGAAGATAAGGTTGCAACTATCTCTGACAGTGGGCCCCATGTATCAACCCTATAAATACCCCTCTCCACTAAGAGATAGGGGGTGGAAGGATTCTTAGAAAACATAGGAGAGAGAAATAGGAAGAGCAAGTATGAGCTTCATCTCCCCTTTTATCTTCGTATTTTAGACAGAGTCATTCGACTATCTATGCAATTCTCAGATACATAGTGAAACACCAACCCTCGTGGACGTAGGCCTTAGTGCTGAACCATGTAAATCATTGTCTCATTTATATTTCTGCTCTTTACTCATTTTACTGCTTTTGTTATTATATTTTGTGATATATGCCTCGTAGATATGAAATGGCACGGAATCACACTCTATGGACTAGACAATGACGAGTCCGAAGACTTTGAGTCGATTAGTCATCGTATTTGCATCACTTCATATCTGATTTATTAACCTTAACATTTTTAGCGGAAAATGCGATATTGTTTGTGTACACGTGGACCTCATCATGATTTACGTGTTCACATTAGTCATTCAGATAGGTAGGCGACAAAGTTAAAAACTACAAACTTGAAGCAGGAGGCTATCTTAGAGTTAGAGGCTTAGAGCAGCAAATACTGCGAGGAGTAGTTTCTACCCTGAAGGCCCAAACTGAATTAGTTGGCTGAATTTGGCCCATCCTGAAGTAGTAGCTAACTCCAAAACCCACTTCCTAGTTCAAGTGCTACTTTTAGTTGAAAACTTGACGTAGAGTTGGATGGTTGGCAATAATTTAGGGGTGAGCATTCTATCCGTAATTCACGAATTTAACCGGGACCAACCGTATTGGTGTGGATGGATGCCCGGACCATTCGCTAATGGGTTGGACGCGGATGGAATTTTTGAAATTCAACGGATTGCGGATTGGACCCGGATGCAACCTTGAAAATCCGTTGGACATCCATATCTGTTAGACTAACGGAATTTATATAGTTTCTAGAAAATATATGGATAGTTTTAGAATTTTTAGGTGTTTGCTTGGAGTTTAGTCCATGGCACTTCTATATTTATATACATATATAAAATGTATAGGTACTATAAGAAGTCATTTATATAGGCGTTATTTTTTCATTATAAAATTTTAATTAACACAAATCCATTGGATTATCCGCACCCAATACTTTCACATCTAACCTTTTGGGTTGCTATATATATCAAAAATCATATTTCATATCTAACCTTTTGGGTTGCTATATATATCAAAAATCATACGAAGATGATGGTGATCTAACTCATATGTAAGAAACTATATTAATATTAACTTATGTTTTATAAATTGAATATTAGGTATACATATGAGTTGTATGGGTTTTAGTTGTTCTCTTATGGGTGTTTTATTTTGAACTTGTGTTTAATGATATATCTTTGTGGGGAGTATGGTTGTGGAAATTGAGAGAAAAATTATTTCTGATAATTGATTTCCTGATAAGTAACTAGATCGATTTTGATTCTAGTTTGGCTTATCAAAGTTAGGAAAAAATTACTCTGGTTAATCACTTTATTTATAAGAAAGCTATGATCTTAGTTTTTTATTTTTAGAAATAGATATGATTATCTTTGTATAATTGGATCCTAATAAGTAACTTGGTTAATATTGATCATAATTCGACTTATTGAAATCAGGGAGAATTATTTCAAGTAATTGGTCCTTGATAAGAAACTATTTTAAATTACTTACGGCAGTTTCAGTATTTCAGACTTAGTTTTGGTGATCAAGAGTGGTAAGTTAGACCTCTAATTCACTTAGGTTCTTATAGGTTGTACCAATTCTTGCTTATCATGTGAGCCTTGTGCTCTCATATATGACTGGTTAACATTTCTATTGCAATTTTCGTTGACTTCGAATATATGAATCATTTCCACACCTTTGAAAGTTGTAATTATCATCCCAATTTAGAATAAGGATCTACAACTTTGAAAGTTGCACTTAGCATTCCAATTTAACACAAGGAAACAAACTGAAGTAAGCGAAAGAAAAAAGTTCTAGTTCATTAAATCGATATGATATGTTATTGCAAATTTTACATCCTTCACCTAATAGCATATGATGGTTTGCTAAATGTAATGTGTGCAAGTACGTGGTATGTACGTGCGTATTTGATAATCTGTGACAGTTTAGAATCGAGTGTATAAAATATAGTATGTCTCCCAAAAATAAGACTATATTTTTATTAATTCAATTGAATCAAATTGTTAAGCAGAAATCTAGAATATACCATGGTATCAGAGCTGAGTATCGAAATTTTGATGGGTACCAATCTTTCTTCCGCTTATTTCAATCTTGAATTCTTTAATCCATCTTCAAAGTTGTTGTTCTTCAACAAACTCTTCTGTTGTTGTGAAACTCAAAAAATCAACTTCGATGATGTAATTCGTCCTAGTTTTCTCTTAAAAGATGTATTCACTGATTTTAGGTTTTTGTTTCTATATTTCTAGCAACATCAGGTTTGATTCATATTGTTAATGGAAGATTCATGGAGTACACCAGAAGATTTGTTATTGGTGGTTCATTGCTACATTTCCAAATCTGATTAAGCACGCTTTTTTGATCTAAAATTTGGCTTCCTAACTTGAGCTCTCGGTTGTTCTGGATTTCCAACTTTCTGAGCAGTATTTTTTTTTTAAGAGCGTTTGATTTTAAATTTTTTTGATTGGAATTTCTCAATCTCAACTACTAGAACTGAATATCCACTGGTACTTTATCTTTTCTTTAGATTTCATGTCAACAACATTTAATTTCGTCTTCAAAATTTGTTATCATCATAAGTATGTTTGAGTTTAAACTAGTTTTTTTACAAGAGTTAGTTAGAAAGAAGCTTAATTTTGTTCAATTGGATAGTGAAAAGAGTTTCTTCTTACATTTAGTAGAACATTAAGGTATGTGTGTGTGTTGACTGTTTACCACACCATTGTGTGCTTAATCTTGCTTCAGTTTAATAATTCCTCTTGATGTTACTTTGATATAATCCTCATAGTTGGTATGTGGGTGTGTTGGCTTGTGTGTGTCAGTTATGAAGTTGAGTATGCTGTTTTGGAATTGGATTATTGATGGTACTGGTATACATTTGAAGTCCTCTTTGCTAAGTCTACATTCAATTGTGAATGTAGCATGTTATTATTTATCTTTTATTTTCTTGTTTGTTCGTGGTATCGTAGAATAATACACCTATTACAACTGAGATCACGATGTGACTGTGTGCCTGCAATAATGGAATGATTCAATCAATGGACTCTTAGTCCTTACTGCTATTCTGTCACAACATTGATGGTTTATGGAATTATTTGCTTGGTGGAAATCAGTTGACGTATTGGTTGTAGATAAATCATACAAGGTGAATGTGTAGTTGCAAATTTACTTCTCTACTGATGTATGTGTACTGCACAAGACACCCAATATGTTATTGCTTGCTTATTTTTGATATTGTAGGCAGCTGGATTTTTTTTGCTCTAGCAGCACCACAATAAAAGCATGTGGCATTTTATGATGTCATCTAATCCACACTTTAACCATAGTTATATCGTCTTCATTTACATTCAACAAATAGCTGAAATCATCAATTTCATTCGATGTTCCTTCTCATATATCGACTACAAATAAAAATGTAAATACATCAGTACCTAATCACTGATGTGGATATGTGAATGAGATATACTACCTGCTCATCAACCCACAAGTAGAACTTAATCATTGATGTGACATAAAACCCCAGGTTTCAAAATCTAAGAGGTGAAATGCAATATGAGTAACACTTAAGACTTACATTAGCAATAACTGGAATGTGTTTCTGATTATTCGTCTTAGGTGTAACCAAATTATATATTCTTTGACCAAGTAGCCTCTTAGTTCCATAATACTCCTACACAAATAACCGTTGGCAAAATTTAACGAACAAATAGAAAAAACAAAATTAATCAAATTTGGGAGGAAGTTGGTAGTATGTTGTAAAATTGGGTAGCTATAGATTAAAATAATTCAGGATCTAAGATCTTCCAACGTATATATTTCTTGAAAACTCTAGAGAAAAAAAAAACAGTATTAATCAGTATGAAAACAATAATAGAAAATGAAAGGGGACGCCTAGAGGGAACTCAGGGAAGAAGAGATTTGTGTTACCGACTAGCTGAAAAAAAATGAAGATTGGATGATTGAGTGTTAGTCATATCTCTCTCTAGAAATAAGATATTTTGATATGTTAGTCAGTTACTCGGGGAAGGAATGCTAAAAATTTATTAATATATATTATAATAATCATAGTTAAAGTGTGAGTTATCTGACATCACAAAACAACAGATGCTTGGCCATGGTGCTGCTAGACCAAATATGATCTAGCAGTGCCAGAGAAAAATTTGTTCCTAGGCGGTTGCTTCAGAAAAGTATAAGGAACTTATCCAAGTGTGTGAATGAGACACCAACACTGATTGTATATTGAAATTTACTACCAACAATCTAAGCCAATATATGTGCGTTTGCAATGTGGACTTATTCTCTGTCGAGATACTTTGTGCTGATTTTTTCAATAAATGAAAAGCAGAGTAATGTTGGTGTTGAGCTTGTGATTTGTTTGTTGAAATTTGCTACTGCACTATTCTACTAAAGCATTCAAGTGTTAACAGGTTGAACCATGCCAGTTTCAACACTAAAGCATCCCAATGCCCGCCCAAATATGAAATCAAATGAAAGTGAAAGCAATTTACATTTACCTTTTTTTTCATTTTTTTTTACATGCACAAATTTCTATAAACCCTACCACAAACACTTAAGTACTCCCGTTTACACCATATCAGTCCCACACAACTCTTTGTCTCTTTCCTTGGTTACTCAGAAGTCAAAACCCTCGGTCCTTACTCACTTCCTCTGTAAACATTTCCAAGATTCCATCCCTGCTAAACCCTCTTCTTCTTTTTCCATTCCCATCTTCAAAACCCACCAAAACCCAACTCAAACCCTCAGCCCCACAGATCTCATATTCCATTTCCATGGACCCGAACGCTTTCAAACTGAAAGCAGATGAATTTCCAGTAGATGAAACATTCTTAAAGAAATTTGGTCCAACAGATAAAAGAAACTGAAGACGAACCACGTAAAGGTAACTGGGTTGAAAGAAATTGGGCACCTTGGGAAGAGATTCTCTCTCCTGAAGCTGATTTTGCTAGAAGAATTTCAAATGAAGGTGAAGAAGTAGCATTAACATCACCTGAAGCAATTGAAGCTTTTAGAATGTTAAGACAAACACAAGATTGGAAGAAGAGTTTTATAAGGTATGGAATTCTAGTTTAAAGCTGCATTTATTGGAAATTGAGTTTATGGATTTGCTGGGTTGTTTCATTTTTTTATTTTGTTTTTGGAGATTATTATGATGTAGTTTGACCAAAATTATTTTGTTTTTGGAAATTATAGAGACGATATGGTATCATGGATGCTTGTTTGTTTACTTCTTTGAGTTTTCGTTGAATTGAGATATGTCTTGCTACAAGAGGGTTTCTAATCGGTGCACACGTTGTTTATGCAGCTTGAGCTTCCATTCTACTATCCTGGATAGGTAAATTATTGATGATTTTGTGGTGAAATTTAATCTTCAAATAGTTACCAGCTGATATACGTGGTGTACCATGTGTTTGTGGCCGAGCTGAAGCTAGAGGTGGTGTACTAGTTTGTGATGGTTGTGATAGACAGTTTTATTTGGGTTGTTGCTGAAAGTGTTCTCGTCAAGCTATTGTTTTAGAAGATTGGATCTGTTCTTCTTGTTTAGACAGAATGGTGTTGGTATTAAGAGATGGAACTTGGGTTGTGTTTTCATTAACGTTACTGTTGCTAATTCCTCCTCCGACGAATAAACATACTGCTGTTAGGCCGCTTTTGGATATCAATGTTTCTCCTCCTGGAGATGCAGATGTTTTTAAAGAGTTTGGAACGACATTCTAGGTATGCCCCTCCCAGTTGTCTATTCCCTTTCTTCTTGTTTCTTTTGGTTTTCTGCTGATTTGGGTTTCTTTTATTGGTTCTACTTGTTTGAATATGAAGTTAATCTATTAACCTATTCAAGGGATAAATGACCAAGAAATATCTGCATTTGAAATGAAGCGAGCATGCAAATATGGGTAACACTAAATTGCTGTTTTTTAAGATTACTTTTCTTTTATTGGTATTTATAATATGACCACCAGGCATTTGAAGGGCGTTCACATGGAATTCTTTATTCTGTTCGTCATGATCAAACACGTAGTTTCCTAGTGACTTATGCTTATGCAGTCCCCATCTCTAGCTAGACATGAGATTGTAGCCATGTTGACAGTTGTCATGCACTCATGCATAAGCTGACAACAAGGAAAAGTTTTTGCTGGTTCATACTCTAGGTTGTTGTGACATTGAACCCTTGCGTGCCAGATGTCATGGGTGCATCGTATCTCCTCTGCTGAAACTGTTAGTCCATCAATTCAGGTGGATCATACACTTGGTAAGGTCCCACTCTGAGTGGCCGACGATAAGGCAACTACTAGCTGACTGTTAAAATGTAAAGCTGAAAATGGTTTGACTGGTTAAGCAGAAGAAAACAAAGATGAATAAACTTCACAAAACTAAAGCTTCTTCCTACTATGGATGTTCATTTCAGTACTTTATTTAGAGTGCCTAACAGATTAGCATTATAGATATCTCAGAATGATCGCCACTTTTTGCTTAAAGGATCTAGTTAAGTGCTCTCGTAAATTTTGATTGGTATGGTACACATACTGCGTATGTGATGCAGTACGTAATATGTTACAAGTTGAAGATAAACATTGAATTACAAGTTGCAACAGTAAATAGTGATCAGATGGTTTTATTTTCCATTTGGCTATTACTGTTGGAAATAAGCAATTAGTTACTGTGATTTAGCACACTAGAACATCTGATGGTATGAGTAAACTGCAGCTCCTGTTTCACATGGCAATGATGTTTTAAGAAATCATATTCAGCTAATTAGGAGTTAGGAGATCGCTGGCTTCTTCTGTCGCTAGCAGTTAATTCATGTCAAATTTGTTGTTGCATGATTTTTAGTATTTGGTTAATATTGCTGTTAATTGCTTGGACTTTAATTTTTCAAGTTAATTTGTCTTGCTGCTTTTGTAGGATGCATACCTGGGTGATACCCGTTTTAGTGGCTTTCCGTATGGTACTCCTGTGAAGTATCGAATCTTGTGGCATCCAGGTGCTGGATCTGATGTACATAAATTCACACCCCATCAAAATAGCTTCTGAAAGGTTCTTAGTCCGCAGACCAACTATGAATAAGAGTTATGAGGAGGCAGATTTGCACCCTACTCATATGAGAAGATTTTGGAGTAATAGTTTCTTTAATTCCTCCCAGAAGGAAGGTGCTTGCTAGACACTCAAGAACTAATGGTTTTGCTGATAACCGAGAAGCTCTAAGGAATAGTTGAAGTGGGGATTTATCTTCTGATGTCGAGATTGTGGAACCTCATGCCAGCAATCTTGGGAGAAGCGCAAGAGTTAAGAAGGACAGGGGAGAAACGGTGGCTGTGCCTCTGGTCGATCTAATGTGAGATGCATTTTGTTCTTGTCCTTATATAATTACTTACCACCAGTAAACCGTAATCCAGCAGACACTAGGTTACTGGTTCTTTCAGCTCAGCATACATGATTTTGTTTCTGATTTCAGGATGGACTTCCGGTTCAGTTTGAAGATCTCTTCCTTACCTGTTCAAGGAAGGTTGATTCTCAACCATCATATCATGATAGGAGCCGTATCAGGCCTGTTGGTTACAGATCTAGTTGGCATGATAAGGTTGCTGGATCTGTTTATTTGTTTGATGTACCGGATGGTGGAAGCTCTAGACCAGTCTTCAAGGTCAGACGATATACTTGCTCTGCATCGGTCATATCCGATGCGTCAATAGTCCTACTAAGACAAATTCTTGGTCAGTCCGAAGGTGAAAGCTAAGTAGAAAGTGGAACAGTCACTTTGTCAGACACTAGTGATACCGAGGTCGCTGACATTCAGGTACTTCTTTCGATCCTTATCCACCTGAGCAAGATCTTTTATCATGTTTCGCAGTCAGTACCCTTAGTGAACTTACTGAGTTATATAAGACAATTTGACCCCACAGGCCAATTGCTTAGTCCAAAAATCTGGTGGAGTCATATCTAATAAGTTGGTTTTCAGGATGAAGTTGGTGAGTTTTTGCTGAAGGAAGGTCATCAACTTCAGCCGTGAAGCCTTTGAGAATTCTTGCGGTGTTCAGTTCTGTTGCACCCATGAGTCAAATAGTAATCTGTTGCAGATGCCAAGGACAGAAATGGTGTTGGTTCCCTGTCCACTTTTAGGTTGCCTCAAGAACAGATGATGGTGTCTAAATAGAGTCTGCCTTAGTCAAACCCTTGGGTGCTATAATAGTGATCCATGCAGCTAATCACATGTTGTGAGACAACTAGGTAAACATATTTATTAATTTTGGGGGATGCATTTTTCTCCTCTCTTAAATTTCACTAAGAAAAAATGGCAGATGAGATTAAACTGAAAATTGAAGCAATTAGAGATCTGATTTTATGGAGATTTGAATTTGTTGATTGCATCGAATTAAAGATGTCATTTTTGTAGACAAGATTGGCAGGAAAGAGAAGTGATGTTGCTGTTGGCGTGTGGGTTTTGGGAGAATTTTCCTGCCGGAAGAGGTAAGGAGAGGAGCTATGTATTTCTCTAAGAAATCAAATTTTGGGTTTTGA
This sequence comes from Papaver somniferum, assembly GCF_003573695.1. Classification (NCBI taxonomy): domain Eukaryota; kingdom Viridiplantae; phylum Streptophyta; class Magnoliopsida; order Ranunculales; family Papaveraceae; genus Papaver; species Papaver somniferum. The sequence goes on from NW_020625486.1 coordinate 173,102, forward strand.
TTGATTTTACGTTTACCCATTGTTGATGGCCAGTTTCACAATTTTATACAAATGTGACTCCATTAAACTTGTCAGATATACCGACCCGATACTCTAAATGTGTTAATTGGCTTGTTAGTTCCTGGAGATACCGGCACTGGACTTAAAATCAATTGTATACTCAACTGATATTTTTCTGTTTAAATAGTACCACCGAATTTGGTACTCCATTGGTTATTGAGTTTTAAAATGATTACAAGAGTTACAAAGCTCACCATTTACAGATTATAATTTTCTTCCTAAGTATAAGTATTGGTTATACATTTGATTGGAAGAAAAATGGATTTCATTTGTGGGAATTTGGGTAGTAATTTAGACCATCAAGGGGTCTTACGGATAACTAGTTATCTACGTTTAGTTTTGTATTGTACATACACAGTGTCTGCACTAATAAGTTTTAGTGTACTATAAGCTACGGTTGCGACTCTATGAAAACTTATTTTAGCATAAAATGTTAATGTATTTACTGGATTCATAATCGTAATGTTTCCAGTATGGTTAGACAATTGTGGTGGTTAATTTAACCTTAACCTTTTAAACTTAAGGCATCAGCTCTTTTTTAAGTTTGGTATTCTTATTTCAAATATTTTTGGTAGAACTACTGTGTACCTAGATTACTATGTGTACTCAATTGCTATGTGAACTTGGGTTATGTACCGTGTGCTAAATTGTGTATCGATGTCGATTAATCTTGCTGATTTTTCTTTGAGTGCGTGCGTATTTACTGTGGTTTATGCCTAATATCCTTACCCTTTTGGATTTATATTGAAGTAATACCAAGTCGTATCGCGCTTTCACACATGGACTAAACTGGTGTTACTAAGTGTAGTGTATGAACAATGATGGTGTTTCTATGAGTGAGCTAATTTAGTCATAATCATCTACGGTTTCAAGGTAAATAAAGCCCTCAACTAAGTGTTAGTCTGTATTTAATTTCAAGTCAGCTAGTCTATGAATGATGGACACATATATATTCTTCTCTTAGGGTAGCTTTAGAGTTCAGATGGAATGTTCCTTTAGACAGAGATGAGTTAATAAATTGGTATTTGAAGTTAAGTACTAGTATGAATTTGTACTGGATAATGCTTGTATGAAAGTGAGCCAACTCGTCATTAGTGGGAAAGACTATTAGACTTACAGCATACAGTCTTTTGCACTTATGTTAAAACTTCCGTATTAGCATGCTGCTGTGGTGCCTCATCTCTATAACCATTATGTTTATGGAAATTGTATTCGCCTTCTTTTAAATGTTCTAATAAGAAAATGTCTCTGATTGTTGTTATTCATTTGCTTTTGCTGGTATCCAGTATTAAGAACTGGCGAAAATTTTCTTGGGCCTTGTCGTGGCGACGACAAGGCATCTAATATTCCTTGCTTCCATCTGATTGTTGTAATTTGTTGATACGTGAGGCCTGTGATTTTGATTTCTGTCCTGATGTACTATTTTTGGATTTGTACCTTGGAGATCTTAGATCTCATTTATTTTCATGTCTGCTAGTCTTGGTAACCTTATGTGCTGACTTAGCACCTTGGTTGCATAAATTGCGCTTGTTGAAACTATGCCATTTACCAAACATTTAAACCATACAATGGATTGATTCTGGATCTAACGACGGCAATGCTCTTTCCATTGCCGGAATGGAAAAATATATTCCTGGATGTGATTATCAACATTGACTTATCTTTATGACGAAACTTGGTGGTCGAAGAGCTAGTAAACAAGAAATGATCAACCGTTATGTGAAAACCATAGCTAAGGTTATTCCAAGGTAAACAAGAACCTTAGCTAGGTTTTTCACATAACATTTGATCATTTTTTGTTTACTAGCTCTTGGACCACCAGGTTCCTTAATAAAGATTGATCATCACAACTAGGAATATATTTTTCCATTCCGGTAGTAGGAAGAGCATCACGATCGTTAGACGATGGTCCAGAATTGATCCATCATATAGTATTCAAAGAGATGCACACGGTTTAAATGTTTGCTGAATGTCATAGTTTTTACATAAACTATTAGGAAATGATTGCAACCTTGGCAAGTACTGGCTCTTCATACTACCTAGTAAAGAGATGATTGTTGTCTCTCCTAGATAATTCATATTGTTTGATAACTGAACAACCCATAAGACAAGAGATGATTATTACCGTCCGAGGTAATATCATCTGTCTCGATTTGTGAGTTAAGCAATGGTTATTATTGTATGAGGTGACTCATATCATCTGAGAATAAAGGATGGTTGCTATTTATGATGACAGTTCATATCATCGATATGGAAATGATTACTAACTCTTTTGAGTAGTTCATATCATTTGAAAAAGATGTTATGTTGAGCTTGTCTGAATACTGTGAATTGCCAGGCCCAACTCGGGAGCTCCCACCTATGGGTGGTTACCCAGAAGACCATTGGCAACTGGCCAATGGTGGCTGGTATCCGACTACTCTGGCAAGAGATATTGTGTATCCTCACAGTAAAACGATGGGAATCATATTGAAGTATATAAGCAATGTTTGCCTGCTTATAAAGCAATTTGGGATAAATCAGTGAACATTTGGTTGGGAAAATCAAATTGGTCAGAGTCATTTGGAAATCTGGTTTCTCGAGTGGTGTATCAGAGAATGGGAGCTCTCCAAGCGGGTCGTACCCGACCGGTTGGAAGCAAAAGTTTTCTGGTCAGCCGCACCAAATCTGTGATCTGTATGGCCCCAGGCACATACCCCGTGTAATTCAAGGTTAGATGAGCTCGAGATGATGCGCAAAGAAGTGGAGAAATGGTTAAACCAGGATAACTCAGTATGAAATTTATGCAGGAAATTATTGAAGAGCTTCCTGGGTCCGATACATGTTCAGAATACGAGTTCCTAACAAGACGAAATGACTACTCCAATTTTGTAGTTGTTTGAAATGGGCTACTTCATGCTAAAAGAAAGGGTATGTTTCAAGGTATGCAATATGAAGAAGCTGCAGATGGTGTATTTAGAAAATGTAAAAGGCTTAAGCAGTATATTGTTCAAGACCTTGGAATCAGAAGACATTTTCATCATGGCAAGCTATGGAGCTCAAAGCTATCAACACAGCTGGTTGGTGTGTTTTACAGGTATGTGTATTTCGGATCTCAAGTATTTAAGTGGCAGAGGCTGTACTATTTGGATGTATACCCTGTCTGCTAGGCTTCTTTATCTTATCCCTCTTTCTGGTTTTGTTTTATACTTTTTCCTTATCCTCTTTTATTTTTTTTATTTTTTTATTTTCCGGTTTTATGATTGGCTGTATGAGCTACTCTGGCGTTGCAATGAAGTCTTGTCCCTGAAGGAAACCTTACCTTTTGAGGAGCTCGAAACGATAACCAGGTACTGGTTGTCATTGGAGAAACAGGTTCAGGAAAGACGACTCAAGTGACTCAGTATCTTGAAGAGGCTGGTTACACAACCTAAGGTAAAATTGGGTGTAGACAACCTCGTAGGGTTGCTGCTATGTCAGTGGCGAAAATGGTGGCCGAAGAATTTGGTTGCCGTCTGGGTGAGGAAGTTGGTTATGCTATCAGGTTTTAGGACTTCACTGGACCAGATACTGTAATCAAGTATACGACTGACTGTATGCTTCTTAGAGAGATTTTGATTGATGAAAGCCTCTCTCAGTATTCTGTTATCACGGTTGATGAAGCTCATGAGAGGACGATCCAAACCGATGTCCTTTTTGGTTTACTCAAGCAACTTTTGAATCAAAGACCTGATGTTCTGTTGATTGTAACATCTGCCACTCTAGATGCTGAAGAGTTTTCTGGTTATTTCTTCAATTTTAATATCTTCACCATTCCTGGGAGAACCTTTCCAGCTGAGATCATGTACACAACAGCCAGAGAGTGATTATTTGGATGCTTCATTGATCACTGTCCTGCAGATCCACTTGATAGAACCTGAGGGTGATATTCTTCTCTTCTTCACTGGTCAGGTGGATATTGAATACGCTTGTCAGTCCCTTTATGAGAGAATGAAAGGGCTTGGGAGAAATGTACTGGAGCTAATTATCTTGCCTGCTTACAGTGCTCTTCCTAGTGAAAAGCAGTCAAGAATATTTGATCCTGCTCCTCCTGGGAAGAGGAAGGTGGTCGTAGCTACTAATATTGCTGAGGCATATTTGACTATTGATGATATATTCTATGTCATTGATCCTGGATTTGCCAAGCAGAACGCATATAACCCGAAGCAAGGACTTGATTCCTTATCATCACTCCCATCTCACAAGCATCTGCTAAGCAAGTTTTTTTCAGCCCGAGGGAAATCATCTCACACTTCTTGCTGTTTATGAGGCATGGAAGGCGAAGAATTTTTCCGGGCCGTGGTGCTTTGAAAACTTTGTGCAGTCGAGATCTTTGAGGAGGGCGCAAGACGTAAGGAAACAAACAACTTCTCACCATTATGGACAGGTATGGTAACTAATCTTGGATATATCATTGTTAATTAGGAGGCTGATTATTCTTTTCTTTCTCCAAGACAATTTTACTTGGCATAAGCTTCTTAGGGTGGATTAGAAATTATGTATTAGTGTATTTTTTGTTTGTGTTTTGAGGATCTGTAGTCCGTAATTACAACCTGCTAACTGTGCTTTATAAATGTTACCCAATTATAATAAATGGAACCAGCATAACTAACGTCGCTCTCTCTGGAATTTCAGGTATAAGCTGGATGTCGTGTATGCAGGAAAGAGTTTCACCAAGATGAGAAAGGCAACTGCTGCAGGATTCTTGTTCCATGCAGATAGGATCCCGAGGACACTAGTGGAGAAGCAGTGCTCTTTTCCAGGGTCAGCCAGATTGATCTACCACGAGGTGGTAATAACTGCAAAGGAATACATGTGTGAGGTAACAGTCATTGACCCTGAATGTCTAGTTGATTCGGCCCCAAGATTCTTTAAAGCTGCAGATCTCACAAAGATGAGTAAAAGGAAGCGACAGGAAAGATTGAGCCACTGTATGTCATGAGCCAATTCATGGCGTTTGAGTAAACGCCGTACATGATTTTGTAACTTTTAAATCAGAGATGGTTTTGATGTTTTGGTTTTCAGGATTTTCTTCTGCTCCTTTAAGAGTTTAAATTGTTAGTTTATGAAGTTAAGATGCATCCGTTGTAGATTAGACTTCTACTGCGTGTGGTTTCCCTGTGATTAGTTTCCATTTCACAAAAACTTGTGCCATTTTAATTTAAGTGGCACCAAAAAGTTCAATTTTCTACCCAGTGTCAATAGTATAAATGGCCATCTAAAATTCCAAATTTTACAGGATCTTAGTCAAAATTTGCTGGGCAAGGCCCATTAAACATTACTCTTTTAAATCAAGAAACATATTTTGAGGCATACTCAAGGTTCGGCTGATAACCTATGTTTTTGCCTAGGTTCGGCTGATAACTTTTCAGCCGAACTTAGACAGATGTATGCCTCAAAACAGGTTTCTAAATCAATGGTTGATTTTTAATCTTTGATAATACTGTTTTTTCGCAAGTGAACTGAGTTTCTTCCTTCCTCCTGGTAGTCAAGAGGGAATTGGGTTTTACTTTTTCATTCCCTGTAAAGCAGTTATCAATCGCGTCTGGAACTCTTATCAGGTGGACAAAGGGTTTCTCAATCGGTTGATAAAGATGTGGTGGTAGAGCTAACAAAAGCCTTGGACAGACAGGGCATAGATATGCGTGTTGCGGCTCTGGTGAATGATACAATTGGGACATTAGCTGGAGGCAAATACTTGAACAATGATGTTGCGGCTGCAGTTATTTTGGGAGCTGGTACAAACGCAGCATATGTAGAGAGTGCAGTTAAATCAATCAGGAGAAACAGTAATCAACATACCTTCCTGTGACCGAGTATGATCAGGCTTTGGACCAGGACAGTCTTAACGTTGGTGAGCAGATTTTTGAGAAGATTATTTCTGGGATGTATTTGGGAGATATTGTACGTAGAGTCCTCTGCAAAATGGCCGAGGAGGCTGGATTTTTTTGGTGATATCGTTCCACCAAAACTTAAAAGACTCCATCCACTTTGAGAACTCCTGAAATGTCTGCCATGCATCATGACACATCCCCAGGTTTGAGAGTGGTTGAAAGCAAACTGAAGGACATCTTTGGGATATCTGGTACTTGCCTTGAAACAAGAAGAGTTGTTGTAGACCTCTGCAACATTGTTGCCACACGAGGTGCCCGTCTATCTGCCGCGGGGATCTTTGGTATTTTGAAAAAGATGGGAAAAGACACGGTCAAGGAGGGAGAGAAACATTATAGCCGTGGATGGAGGATTATTTGAGCATTATACGGAATTCAGATCCCTTAGTGAGTTAATCGGAGATGAAGTTGCGCGCACCGTTGTTATTGAGCATGCAAACGATGGCTCTGGAATTGGAGCTGCTCTTCTTGCAGCTTCTCATTCTCAATATCCCCAAGTTGAAGAATCCTTAGAAGTGTTTAGAAGTGTTTGTTTTTCTATCTCCTCTGTTGTTATTCTATCTTCTCTGTGTCTTTTTGAAGTGTTTGTTTGCGCTTAAGAACCAAGTGCCGGTTGTCATTGGCTAACTTTTCTTTGAAGGGTGCTTTTTATCCAAAACTTTTCTTTGAAAGTTGTAATTTTTTTTACCAGTTTTAAAGGCTTAGTTCTCCTGCTAGCAAAGTATAGTTTGACAGATTAGCAGTTGGCCTAAAAAGCCTGGCTAGTTTGGGGCCTAATGTGATTATTTGGGGCCTGGTACTAAAAAAATAAAAAGGATCAATTTCTAGAAACCCCTTATCCAATTATTTTAGTAATGGCTAATTTATCCTCGATTAATTAGCGTTAATTTAGTTGATTAGTAGTAAAAATATCGTGTCTAACTTGTGTTAATGAACTTAGTTGAAATTAACTAAGTTGAAATTAAATTAGCGTTAATTTAGTTGAAATTAACTTTTGTTAATGAATATTCAAAACATGAAAAAATTTAAAATTTTGAACTTTTTTTAAGAACACACACCAAGAATCGGTTTATGTTGACATTGGTATCAACCGATTGTAACTTCAAAAACATACAAATTATTTTGAAATTTGCTTTTACCCAGAATCGGTTTTTATGGATATGAAAATCAACCGATTATCCAGAATCGGTTTATATGGACATGAACATAAACCGATTCTGGGTAGATTTTTCATTTTGATCTGAAAATTATGTGTTGTTAAACATCAAATAAAACTAACATTCATTCTACTATATATATATACCCGAATTAACAATGAGTATGATTTCATACTCATTTCTCAAATCGTTTGAGAAGTCATACTCGTTTTCAATTCGAGTATAAAAATTATACTCGTTGGGTGCAAAATCATACGCATTTTCACCTCGGGTATAAAACCATTTTCACTTGTACTCGAACTGAAATCGAGTACGCTTTCATACTCATTCGGTGATCAAGTAATAGTTGGAAAAGAAAAATGGGCTACCAGAATCGGTTTATGTGGTCTTTCACATAATTCGATTATAGCAAAAAAAAACTTACAAAAAACTAGGCATTTCTCATAATCGGTTTATATGTGGGGCGCATAAACACCGATTCTTGATTTCTTTATAAATCCAAAATTGGACCCAGAATCGGTTTATGTGTGCATTAGCATAAACAGATTGTGGTTGATGTTCATCACATCAACCTATAATCGGTTTATGTAAGTGAACTATATACAACGATTCTGGGGAACATCAATCATATTCGATTTACGTTAATGCTTATATCAACCGATTCTGGTTTGGTTTCTGAAAACTTTGATGAGAAATTTTTTAAATCATTAACGAATCCCTCTTTAAAGGAACGTACTAAAGTTATTTAACTCAATTACTCGAATTTGTTTGTCGTTGAAATATTGTCCGAAAACCAAAAAAAATGGAGAATTGAATTGTTGTTTGTGATTAGGTTTTAGATTTTGATTTTGATGGATTGGGTTTTAGTTTTTTGATTGAAGATGGTTAATATAAATGTTTAGGATTTGGTATTTGTTTTAGATAGTTGGAATTATTAAGTTTGTGTAAGGGTAATTTAGTATTTTAATACACTTTAGAACCCCTTATCCTTCTTCATTGGGTGGATGGAGAAAACCATAGGCCCCAAATAAACCCACTAGGCCCGAACTAGCCAGGCTAAAAAGGTGTCATCTCTCGCACTTGTCACTTGAATTGTATTTTTAAGGGAAAAATATCGTTTGGTCCTTTTTTAGGTGGGCCCATGTCAGTTTGGTCCTTTGGGAAAATGCCTTTACTGTTTGGTCCGTAATTATTTAAAAATATTAAATGGACAAAAGTACCCTTCCGTGTTAATTTCTATTTTTTTTTTGTAGCAGTTCATTCTTCAAAATGAACTCCTGTTAATTTCTACTTATTTTTTCAGAAATCACCTAAAAAACATAGTTCATTCCAGTAATGAACTCCATATAAAAACCTAAAAAAATCAGAATTCATTCCAGAAATGAACTCCATATAAAAACCTAAAAAAAAAAGAATTCATTCCAGAAACGAACTCCATATAAAAACCTAAAAAAACAGAGTTCATTCCAGAAATGAACTCTATATAAAAACCTAAAAAAACAGAGTTCATTCCAGAAATGAACTCCATATAAAAACCTAAAAAACGACGAAAAACACACACAAATCTTCATCATCTCCAACAGCAGCAACAACAAGACAAAGATCTAAAAAACAAGAACTTCAACACTAGTTCATTCTTTAATAATCTGATATTAGTTCATCCTTCACAGCAAACATCAGTATCGTCGTTTTCATCTTTAACACAAGCATCATCTTCATCATCTTCGTCGTCTTCAACAACAACAACACCAAACAAACCCTAAAAACTCCGTCGTTCATCATCTTTTTTATCGTCTTCACATCTTCAACAACAACAATCATGTGTTCATCTTCAAAACATCATCACGAGTATCATTTATCAACAACAACTGTTTATTTCTTTCTTCATCTTCTTTACAGTAGCAGAAAAATAATTGCAAAGAAAAGAAAAAAAAGGAGAGAGAAAGTAGATCTGAAAATATGGAGGTGAGAGAAAGTAAATCTGAAAATAATATCTTCTCTCTTGATAATTGACCATATATATCTTAGGATGACGTCATGGTCCCAAAAGGATATTTGTGCCACTACATGATGAAAATTACATCATCCATGACGTCATATTAGGACCAAACTATAATTTCTTTGACCAAACTATAATTTATATTTTCAAAATGGACCAAACGGATAATTGACTAGATCAATTGGACTAGACTCTCTCTAATATATTATTTCTAGGACCATATGGTATTTCTTACTATTTTTAATTGGTTCCCGTTTTTTTTTCTTTTTCCAGATGTATATAATTCATATGCACTGGATTCGTAGTTTGACCATGCCAGTTAATACTGTCATCTAGCTAGCTAGTTTTTTCTTGCATAATAAGCATGATCTCCATATTCTCTTGGACATAAACTTTGCTACGCAAGTTTCCCTTTGTTGATTCTTCTTTTTATTTTGCTTTAATGCTTTCTTATTCGGTGAGTACTTCTAGTATTCCGTGTATTCATTGGTAGTTCTTATTTTGGAGGAAATATGTTGCTCCTATTGGTTATGTATTTTCTTAATCGAAGAGTGGAAAATTGGACACTGCACAGCAGGGACCCTTAGGTGCTGAAGAATTATTGTTTGAAAATTCTGGATCTTTCTTGTTTGAACTTTCTGAAACGGATACCTTGGCTCCTGGTTGTTCCTCCTTGAGACTATTCCTGGCACTTCTTTTTGCGGAGTCTGTGGAACTTTTATCAACTGATATTGTCTTGTTTTTCTGTTGAGATACCACCTCCTCAGCGTCGCACATAGTACCATTTTTAGCTTTTGCAATGCACATAGCTAGTACCAATATCTTCCGAGTGACGTTTTGAGGGTACGAATTTCTCAACAATGGCCAAGCTTCCATATATAATGTAAATTTTAGTCTACAATACACTACGGGAAAAATCATCATTGACGACACAAGATAAGAGTTGCAGTACCCCTACGACAACTCCATTTCATGCATTGTGGAACGAGGGTATTGTAGAAAGTCCAAGTTTTTCTACAATGGATGACATGTGTTGTAAAGAGTGATGTGATTCATGGTTCGACAATAGTTTGCCAATGTTGTGATTCTCTTTCAATTTTTTTGATAACCTAACACAACTCTTGCTTGTATTGTAGAACAATTGTGGACAACATAAGTTGCATATCGTAGAAACATATGCAACAACAATTACCAGTATTATGAATAATATTTGCACAGCACCTGTATGAATTGTAGAACTATCTTGGACAACAAAGAACTTATGTTGTAAAGTAACTGTTTCACTATATCTAGTTTATGTAGTTGAAAACCTTTTCACGATGTCTATTAGTATTGTGAATACTCTTCTCACTACACTTCCTTGAGTTGTATAACTATTCTGAACAACACCTGCTGATGTTGCAAGATTTCATTTTACAATGATTATGGTATGAAGTAGAAATTGTTAACACAACACTTACTAGTATTGTGAATATTACAGTCAGTACACTTGTTAGCATTGTAGAACATTTGTTTTTACAATTATTGTCATGGGTAGCAGAAATTGTTAACACAACACTTATTAGTATTGTGAATATTACAGTTAGTACACTTGTTAGCATTGTAGAAGTACCTTGATACAACTATACTATGTGTAGTAGGACTATCTTTTACAATACTTATGAATAAGATCAAACCCATATTTCAGAATATATATTTCACTTTTGTCACTACTATTTGTGAAATGTAAAGAAACAACTAGATTAAACTGAAATGTAAATAAACAATTGGATTAAACTGAAAGATTCATTCAAATTAAACCAAACCCAGAGTTAAAGCATTCACATACCAATGTGATATATACAAAACATACAAAAAAGTGGCAGTGATATGTTTGTTACCAAAAGTTAAGTCTCCAAAAAGATCACAGAAGATTAAGAAGTCTATTGGTAGATTATTCTATCTTTGGGCCATGTGATAAAATTTGAAACATCATCATGAACAGTTATGACTTCTGAAGTAGCTTGGTAGACAAGAGCATCATCAACATAAGAAACCTTCACACATACAGTGTAGGCTCCAAGACCGATTGGTTTTCCATGTATCTGCTTACTTGGATCTGTTTCAGCAATTTCAGCCTCTGCAACCACCTCGTCCTCCTTGTACCAGCTTAACAACTTGCAAACTTGGAATCTCTTTGGCACTTGAACCTCATCTTGTTTCCTGACATGACTTGGAGTGGTATCAGTTGAGACTCTTTCATTACAGATAACATTTCTGCTAGTGCTAGCCTCATGATTGTTGCTGGGACTTAACATGTGAGAGGGTAAGACTCCATTGCAGACACATTTTGATTTCGTTCCCTATATTAAGACCAAACAGCAGTATGAGGGGCATTATCGAGTTTGAGTTTATCAAGAAAAGGAGACCTAATAAAATACAAGTTAAATTCTCACCTCTAGCTGCACCACTCGATCACTCAATGCTTTATAGGATTCTTGACACTCTTTAATCATCATCTTATAGTGGGACTGCGCAACAACCTTTTTACGTGTCGCTCCAAAACCAATTCCTTTAAGTCTCCCTTTAGTTTTCTTGTCCTCACCAAAGGCCTTTGCAAGAATATCATCTGTCACGGATGATCCACAATCAGCATGATACTTTTCTCGAGCTTTTTCAAGTTTTTCCTGTGTAAGCGTGTAAAACATCAGATATTTTTGACTTTTTCAAGCACACACAAATAAAACAAAGTAACATGAGAAGATTTCTTACCAAAGCTTCTACAACACCAGGATGTGGTTTCTTTCCTTTGCGCTGTTTATGACCAACTTTCCAGATTATAGCTCTATCAATCTCTTTGGTTGTGTTTTGCTCTTTTTGCTGCCAAATAAATGTATCAATACATGAGTCATCAAGAATAGCATAACAACATGGTATTATCTCAGAATATTTCTAAGATAAAACTTTGTAGAGAACTTCAAACAATTATATTTTTAACGATGCAATAGCTTTCACATGGTGAATATCAAGACTGTAGAACATACCAATTTCACCTCCAATCGGGCGTAACCTTCTCGACTTATGGTATGTGGGGTGGTGTGTTTTGAACGATTTTCTTGCATTTTTATTCTTCTGACCTGAATAGAAAAGTAAAAAAATCATTTGACAGACTTTAAAGTTTTTAATACAAATATATAGGCATTCTATATAATAGAAATTACTTACTCTGAATTCAATAGAGTCTACATGTTTCACAAACTCTTCCCACTCCCTAACTGTCATGGTCCTGGGCATTAACTTCTCCAGCCGTTTCTTTTGTTCTTCCCCTTGTAGCCGATCCAAAGCGTCGAGTACCAAACCAGCTTTCCTTGACCTTGCTTCTCTAAGATAAGTTCCCATCTTGCTGAAATAATAGTCTTTGTAATACTCAGGCACAATGAATCGGTTCTACAAATAAATTTAAATAATTGAATTAGAATACGCTATGAATTAAATAATTGTTGACTATGACTTAAATAATTATTGACAAATGAAAAGAGTTAAAGAGTTATCAATTGCGAACCGAGACTATCTTCCATATGTTTTCTTTGGATTCATAAGGGACAAGTCTCCAATCCTTGTACGTTAATGGAAGTTTCCGAACAAGCACCCCTAGCACACTGGCAAGTTGCACAGATGGATCACCAATCGGTTGTTCATTAGAGTTGAAGGAAATTGTTCTTTTCGGATCAGCAGAATCTAACTTCAGTGCATACATCTGGGTTGGACCACGTGGAACATATTTTCTTTTCTTCGATTCTTTTCCTTCTTCACCTTCCTCATTATCATCATTACCATTATCATTTTTTTCTTCCAATTCAGGCTCATCACCATTACCATTATCATTCTCTTCTTCCACATCAGGCTCCACATGATCAGAGTTATCCTCTTCCACAGCTTCCTCCTCCTCTTCCTCTTCTTCTTCATCTTGAAAATCTGCGAGAGTGTCGTGTGGATCCCTAAGTTGAACATTCAGACATGGGCCTGTGCTGCTTGTGTCAAGTTTTCGCTTTACATTCTTTCGCCCCACTCCAGATTTTTCAGTATCTCCTTCAGAGCTTTTTGATTGGGACTTTGTAGTTGTGGTCTGTGAATGTTGAGCACTTTCAGATTGCACATTCTTCTTCCTAGTAGCCTGTCTCTTTGTAGTTGGTGATGACATTTCAGCACTTTCAGGTTGTAGACGATGCTTTGGAGTTGTTGCACATTTAGTTAGAGAAGAAACAGCAGCACTTGGTTCTAACTTCTTGTTCCTTTGTGATGATCGCCTACTTCCAGGTGAAAGAGATGGAGTCGGGGACTTGGTTTGAGTTGGGGGTTGCAGCTTTGAAGTGAGTGAAGCACTTTCAGTTGGGGACTGTTGAGTGTTCTGCTTGTTTTTCATCTGCAAAAAGTGTAGCTTAGTTAAAATGAGAAGGTAAGTAGTTTTTTGTGAAATTGAGATGAAAAGTCTTTACCTTTATCGCAAACTTCTTGTTCCTTGGTGATGATCGCCTACTTTCAGGTGGAAGGGATGGTTCTGCAGATGGAGAACCTTTATCAGTTTTGGACTGTTTGTTTTTCATCTGCAAAAAGTGTAGCTTAGTTAAAATGAGAAGGTAAGTAGTTTTTTGTGAAATTGAGATGAAAAGTCTTTACCTTTATCGCAAACTTCTTGTTCCTTGGTGATGATCGCCTACTTTCAGCTGGAAGGGATGGTTCTGCAGATGGAGAACCTTTATCAGTTTTGGACTGTTTGTTTTTCATCTGCAACAATAATGCATATAGGTTAGTTAAAATGATATGGTGAATAAATTTATTTACACTGAAATTGAGATGAGAAGCCTTTACCTTTATGGCCAACTCCCTGACCAGATTTTTCTTTATTGTTTCCTTGTTAGTCTTCATTATTGCAGTTATGCCTTGCAAAAATATAATCACAGTGGCTAAACTTCATGCTTTGGCACAAATATAATCAAATCATACACCTATCTTTGCTACTACAATTATTACACTAAAGATGTAGTCATGAGCCCATGAAGAGCACCTCCCCATTAACATGATTTTTTATTCTCTGTTGCTAATGAGAATCATGGCCATCTAGGGTTCTCTGTATTTGCTAATTGAAAGATGGAGAGAGGGATTGGAAATAGGAAGGAAGAAAAGGGGGATTTTTTGTTATAACACAGAACAAAGACCTAAAAAAACTAGAACATGAGCTGCAGAGACAATCATCGAAATGAAAATCATCATAAAAAGACCTAAAATCGAAAATTCCCAAAATTAAATAGGACCCAATACCAATTTCATCATGGAAACAACAAATCCTAAATTGCATGTGAAGATCTGAACATTTATGTGAAGAAAAAAAAACTCAAAATTACTAAAATAGAAAACTGGAACAAAGAGATTTATTTTCTTAAGATTTGAGAGTATGAGAGGTTACCCCTTCGTGAAATCCTTTTCTTGAAAATTTGTTAGGGTTTTCTTCAAAGTTGAAGAACTCTGAGATTAATAGATAGTTATGGTTTTCTGAAGAGTTTGAGTGATTGAGAGATTGTTAGGGTTTCCTGATGAGAGATTGTTAGGGTTTTCTGATGAGAGATTGTTAGGGTTTCCTGATGAGAGATTGTTAGGGTTTTCTGATGAGAGATTGTTAGGGTTTTACGATAAGAGATTGTTAGGGTTAGAGCTTCACAGTTGCAGACATGGCGATAGGTGAGAGATTTTTTCCTTTTTTTTTGGTGAGAGAGTTTTCTTATTTTTGTGAAGAGTGAAGAGACTAATGATTTTGGGCGCGTTGTGAAAATATTGGGGGGAAACATGGGATAGGACACGTTGCAGTTGTCAAAAATTAAATATTCTCTGAAAAATTCTTGGGCAGACACGTGACCAAATTTGGGCGGGATTTTGGGCGGGAAAGTGGAATATTCTGATTGGTCTAAGCAAAAGCATACGGATTGGCAAAGAAACACAATTTTTGACAAACAAACACAAAATTCCCACCGTTAGATTTAGTAGCAGTTGCTTCCCCTAACTTTGGTACGTTGGATTAGACAAAATTACAACAAAAAAAATTTGGTGGTAACACTCTAAGTAACATAGATATAACCTGGCTCCGAGCACGAAACCTGACGGTAACTGGTAAGTGGACTATTCTAAGTCAGAGACTTCGTAAAAACGATGAATCCGTCTATCTATAAATAATATCGGTGCCATTAGAATATTCCTCCAACCCTTAAACCTGTCCGGTTTTGGCAACTTTGAGATATAACATGGCTCCGAGATCGAAACATGGCGGTGAGTGGACTACTCTAAGTCGGGGACTTCGTAAGAACGATGAATCTGTCGATTCATAGGTAAGATGCTTTCATAATATTCCTCCAACCCTTAAACCTGACCGGTTTTGGCAACTTCGAGACATAACATGGCTCCGAGATCGAAACCTGGCGATGAGTGGACTACTCTAAGTCGGGGACTTCATAAGAACGATGAATCTGTCGATTCATAGGTAAGATGCTTTCATAATATTCCTCCAACCCTTAAACCTGACCGGTTTTGGCAACTTCGAGACATCACATGGCTCCGAGATCGAAACCTGGCGATGAGTGGACTACTCTAAGTCGGGGACTTCGTAAGAACGATGAATCTGTCGATTCATAGGTAAGATGCTTTCATAATATTCCTCCAACCCTTAAACCTGACCGGTTTTGGCAATTTCGAGACATAACATGGCTCCGAGATCGAAACCTGGCGATGAGTGGACTACTCTAAGTCGGGGACTTCGTAAGAACGATGAATATGTCGATTCATAGGTAAGATGCTTTCATAATATTCCTCCAACCCTTAAACCTGACCGGTTTTGGCAACTTCGAGACATAACATGGCTCCGAGATCGAAACCTGGCGATGAGTGGACTACTCTAAGTCGGGGACTTCGTAAGAAAGATGAATCTGTCGATTCATAGGTAAGATGCTTTCATAATATTCCTCCAACCCTTAAACCTGACCGGTTTTGGAAACTTCGAGACATAACATGGCTCCGAGATCGAAACCTGGCGATGAGTGGACTACTCTAAGTCGGGGACTTCGTAAGAACGATGAATCTGTCGATTCATAGGTAAGATGCTTTCATAATATTCCTCCAACCCTTAAACCTGACCGGTTTTGGCAACTTCGAAACATAACATGGCTCCGAGATCGAAACCTGGCGGTGAGTGGACTACTCTAACTCAGAGATTTCATAAGAACGATGAATCTGTCGATTCATAGGTAAGATGCTTTCATAATATTCCTCCAACCCTTATACCTGACCGGTTTTGGCAACTTCGAGACATAACATGGCTCCGAGATCGAAACCTGGCGGTGAGTGGACTACTCTAACTCGGAGACTTCATAAGAACGATGAATTTGTCGATTCATAGGTAAGATGCTTTCATAATATTCCTCCAACCCTTACACCTGACCGGTTTTGGCAACTTCGAGACATAACATGGCTCCGAGATCGAAACCTGGCGATGAGTGGACTACTCTAAGTCGGGGACTTCGTAAGAACGATGAATCTGTCGATTCATAGGTAAGATGCTTTCATAATATTGCTCCAACCCTTAAACCTGACCGGTTTTGGCAACTTCGAGACATAACATGGCTCCGAGATCGAAACCTGGCGATGAGTGGACTACTCTAAGTCGGGGACTTCGTAAGAACGATGAATCTGTCGATTCATAGGTAAGATGCTTTCATAATATTCCTCCAACCCTTAAACCTGACCGGTTTTGGCAACTTCGAGACATAACATGTCTCCGAGATCGAAACCTGGCGATGAGTGGACTACTCTAAGTCGGGGACTTCGTAAGAACGATTAATCTGTCGATTCATAGGTAAGATGCTTTCATAATATTCCTCCAACCCTTAAACCTGACCGGTTTTGGCAACTTCGAGACATAACATGGCTCCGAGATCGAAACCTGGCGATGAGTGGACTACTCTAAGTCGGGGACTTCGTAAGAACGATAAATCTGTCGATTGATAGGTAAGAGTCTTTCACAATATTCCTCCAACCCTTAAACCTGACCGGTTTTGGCAACTTCGAGACATAACATGGCTCCGAGATCGAAACCTGGCGATGAGTGGACTACTCTAAGTCGGGGACTTCGTAAGAACGATGAATCTGTCGATTCATAGGTAAGATGCTTTCATAATATTCCTCCAACCCTTAAACCTGACCGGTTTTGGCAACTTCGAGACATAACATGGCTCCGAGATCGTAACCTGGCGATGAGTGGACTACTCTAAGTCGGGGACTTCGTAAGAACGATGAATCTGTCGATTCATAGGTAAGATGCTTTCATAATATTCCTCCAACCCTTAAACCTGACCGGTTTTGGCAACTTCGAGACATAACATGGCTCCGAGATCGAAACCTGGTGGTTAGTGGACTACTCTAAGTCGGGGACTTCGTAAGAACGATGAATCTGTCGATTCATAGGTAAGATGCTTTCATAATATTCCTCCAACCCTTAAACCTGACCGGTTTTGGCAACTTCGAGACATAACATGGCTCCGAGATCGAAACCTGGCGATGAGTGGACTACTCTAAGTCGGGGACTTCGTAAGAACGATGAATCTGTCGATTCATAGGTAAGATGCTTTCATAATATTCCTCCAACCCTTAAACCTGACCGGTTTTGGCAACTTCGAGACATAACATGGCTCCGAGATCGAAACCTGGCGATGAGTGGACTACTCTAAGTCGGGGACTTATAAGAACGATGAATCTGTCGATTCATAGGTAAGATGCTTTCATAATATTCCTCCAACCCTTAAACCTGACCGGTTTTGGCAACTTCGAGACATAACATGGCTCCGAGATCGAAACCTGGCGATGAGTGGACTACTCTAAGTCGGGGACTTCGTAAGAACGATGAATCTGTCGATTCATAGGTAAGATGCTTTCATAATATTCCTCCAACCCTTAAACCTGACCGGTTTTGGCAACTTCGAGACATAACATGGCTCCGAGATCGAAACCTGGATGAGTGGACTACTCTAAGTCGGGGACTTCGTAAGAACGATGAATCTGTCGATTCATAGGTAAGATGCTTTCATAATATTCCTCCAACCCTTAAACCTGACCGGTTTTGGCAACTTCGAGACATAACATGGCTCCGAGATCGAAACCTGGCGATGAGTGGACTACTCTAAGTCGGGGACTTCGTAAGAACGATGAATCTGTCGATTCATAGGTAAGATGCTTTCATAATATTCCTCCAACCCTTAAACCTGACCGGTTTTGGCAACTTCGAGACATAACATGGCTCCGAGATCGAAACCTGGCGATGAGTGGACTACTCTAAGTCGGGGACTTCGTAAGAACGATGAATCCAACCATATACTGGGAATATTCCTTTGGAATATTCTATGTATATCATCACATCATAACCACCCATTCATTTAATTTTTAATTCTATTTCATCTACAGCCGTTAAGTTTTTTTTTTGTTTAACATCATTCTCATTTCTATTCCTTCTTTATCCTTTTCTTTTTTTCCCTCAACTGCATCTCCCCAGTGTGTTCGACGGAGAAACTTCACCTCAAACCACCACTATTCAAACCAACATCACTCAAACCACTTCGGTACAACAGCACCTCCATAACTCAAACCACTGGCAACTTCATCGTCTACGACTCCAACAGCTCCATTCATTACCATCGTTTTTAACTTCATCGATCTCAGGAGATTACTTCACCAACTTCATCATCACCACACAATGTTGAAGATCGATCTGTAACCCATATCTCGACTAACCACTTCCACCAATTTCCCGAAGTTGAAGATCGATCTGTAACCAAAGCTCAATTTAGGGTATATTGTTTTTTTGATTTTTGAATTAGGTTTTTTTCAGTGACTTTTTTGCATTAAAATTTGAATTAGGTTTTTTGATAATCAACACAGAACAATATGGGTTTGGTTTAAAATTTCATTAAAATCAACAATATGGGTAGTTTGTTCCTTTCTTATGATATTGATTTCATCAAAATCAACAATATGGGTAGTTTCTCCTTCAGTCTCTTTTTATTTTTTCTGCAGTCATGTTGATTTTTTTATTTTAATGTCGAAGGTGCATCATAGACGTTGCAGTCTTCTTATCTTGCTTTGTTGAAAATGTTTTGTTTGCTTTGTCTAATTTTCAGTAAATCATAATCATGATTCAGAAATTGGCTCATTAAGTTTGTTGGGTATGTTTCGATTTGGCAGGTGAGGGCTTGAATATGTGAATTTGTGACTCATAATCGTGGTCCTTCGAAAGACTGAAGATTTGCATACTAGAAGAGAAAAAGATCAGTCCTAACTGAATTGTGTTAGTGTTTCTTTGTCTAATTTGTGATGTTCTAGGTGGCACATATGATTAGAGATGTCAATACTAACCCAGGGATATGTTTGTGTTAGTCCCTGTAGTATATGTACTTTGTTCTGAATGAAATTTAAAAGTCGTAAACTGAAGTTCATTTTGAGATAAAAGGTTAAAGCAATTAGATACCGTTTTCCTGATTACGTTTGGTTATACTCTTTGTGCCAGCTATTTTCGTTATCAAGAAGGGAAATTGAAAGGTTTTTTTTAACTGGATTGAAGAACTGAACAGATTTGCAGATTCAAGTCATTCA
The DNA here is from genome assembly GCF_003573695.1 of Papaver somniferum. Taxonomy (NCBI): domain Eukaryota; kingdom Viridiplantae; phylum Streptophyta; class Magnoliopsida; order Ranunculales; family Papaveraceae; genus Papaver; species Papaver somniferum. The sequence goes on from NW_020625486.1 coordinate 192,889, forward strand.
AAATTATGAATAAAGATTGGGTTCATTGGCCAAGGTTAATATGTTGTTCACTGTAGAATATTACATTCTTTACATTGGTTTTCCCTCTTTTATTGTGTTATTCCGTGATTAATTATTTTGTCGTTCTTTCATGTAGGGGTGATCTTCCATATCAGGAGGCCTTGAAGAATTTCATAGATACCGTTTGTCAGAGACTTGGAAATCCTTCTGAATTCAGTTGTCCTTGTGTTGATTGTAAGAATCTCACTTTCCCACTTCCTACGAAAGAAGTGCATCTTCACTTGCTGAAACGAGGTTGGGATCCTACATACACTGAGTGGGTTTTTCACGGGGAGACTATGCACACTTCTACTGATGTACACCAAGAGGGAGCAACAAGGGATCATATCATATAGATGCTGCTGTTGAAGCTGATGCACATATCGATCAGGGACATGAACCTGTGCAAGATGAGGGTTTGGAAAACCATGTGGAAGAGGCGGACCCACCGTTATATCCTAATTGTAAAACACACACAAAGTTATCCATCACTGTTGAATTGTATAGGCACAAGACAGTAAATGGTTTATCTAGGAAATCTTTTGACGAACTTCTCAAGACAATCGGTTCCTTGTTGCCGCCAGATCATTGTCTTCCTTGCTCAACATATGAAGTGAAAAAGCTCCTGAAATCTTATCAATTGACTTACCAGAAAATACATGCTTGTATTAATGATTGTTGTTTGTTTAGAAAAGATTTGAAAGATGCAGACGAGTGTCCTAAATGTCATTATTCTAGGTGGAAGGCAGACACATCTAACATGGACGATGCTGAAATGATAGACAAGCCGCAAAAGAAGATACCGGTGAAGGTGCTTAGGTACTTCCCCATTGTGCCGAGATTGAGAAGATTGTTTCAATCAGCAGCACTGGCTGAGCAGTTGATATGGCACGCGACGAACAAGAGTAAGGATGGGAAGATGCGTCATCCAACAGATTCTTTGGCTTGGAAGCACATAGACACAAAGTATCCCGAGTTTGCTTCAGATCCCCGTAATTTGCGTCTTGGGCTTGCTGCTGATGGATTTAATCCATTTGGTGATCTTTCCGCAGCCCACAGTTGTTGGCCAGTGATGCTCGTGGTTTATAATTTGCCCCCTCAATTGTGTATGCAAGGTGACAACATAATTCTGAGCATGCTGATTCCAGGAAAAAAACAACCGGGTAATGACATTGATGTATACTTGCAGCCCTTGATTGATGATCTTTTTGAGTTGTGGGAGAAAGGGGTGCAGGTATATGATTCGTTTACTAAAACAGATTTTAACTTGAAGGCGTTATTAATGTGGACAATAAACGATTTCCCTGCATATGGTAATTTATCTGGATGTACGTATAAAGGGAAGGCAGCCTGTCCTCTTTGCGGTGAAAATACACTTTCAAACTGGTTGGCATTTAGTCGTAAAACTGTCTACTTGAATCATAGGAGATTTCTTCGTCATAATCATCCTCTTCGGCAGAAAAAAGACTGGTTTAATGGAGAGATTGAGAGGAAGGAAAAGCCACCTGTTATGTCTGGTGCTGCGGCACTTGAATGTCAGAATAGTATTACAAATGATTTTGGGAAAGCGGAGAAGAACGAGGAGGAGATAAGGAAAAAGAAAGAGCAAAAGAAGAAGAATAAGGGCAAGAGTAGTGCGGCAGCAAGTGCAAATGTGGGTAATTCTAAATGTGGGAAGCGGAAAAGGGATGTTGTTGCTGATGCGGCTATTTCTGGTGCAAATGATGATGAAACTGAACTTCGGGTGTTTAACAAACGGTCAATATTCTTCGACTTGCCTTACTGGAAGGTTAGTTCCATAACTTCAAACTTACTTGTTAATATTTGGCTATGGGTTCTTCTGCTTTGCACCATGTTAGCCTCTAAACTTCACATTATCAACAAATGCAATCTAAATGGCACACTCGTTCTTTTGATATAGTGTTTGGGAAGTATAATGCATCTGAGTACTTTTCCCAATGTGATAAAGCATCGGCAGCATCAGTTTGATTGCACCATAATTGACACATAATAGTATATTTTCAGTATAATGAGCATTTTGTTTCTGTTTTTTCCAGCATGACATTATAATAGAATTAATTACTTACCTAAGATTCGACAGCATGACATTATAACTTTCACATAGATTAAATGTCTGATCTTTTATTTCTTTATAGAATTAATTACTAATGTTGGGTTTTTCCATCTTCCTAGGATTTATTACTACGGCACAATATTGATGTTATGCATACAGAAAAAAATGTTTGCGAGAGTATTATTGGTACCATATTGAATATAAAGTCCAAAACAAAAGACGGTCTAAAGTCCCGCAATGATCTTAAGAGTATGGGAATAAGACCAGAATTACATCCAGTAGAGATAAATGGAAAAACGATCCTTCCACCAGCACCATACTGTTTAAATGACAAGGAAAAGGCTATATTGTATAATAGGATGAGAAATTTAAAGGTTCCATATGGTTTTAGTTCTGATCTTAGAAAGCATTTCTCAAAAGATGGTTGCTTAGGTGTTCTTAAGGCTCATGATTACCATGTTCTTATGCAACAAATATTACCCGTTTCTTTGCAAGGACTTTTACCTGTAGGGCCAAGGGAGGCAATTTTCAGGTTATGTTCTTATTTTCACGAAATATGCCAAAGGGCAGTTGATCTCCATAGATTAATAGAACTTGAAGTAGAAGTTGCTGAGACTTTGTGTATGTTTGAGAGGTACTTCCCTCCGTCACTTTTTGATGTCATGATGCACTTGACAATTCACCTAGCTCGAGAAGTGCGATTATGTGGACCTGTACAATATCGTTGGATGTATCCATTTGAAAGGTATGCCAATTTAATTTATATTACTTCTGTTTTTTGGTTTTGTGTAGAAAGTTATGCCCTTTGTATCTTAGAGATACTAATATTTAATTAACTAGTAACTGTTGCATACTCGACTTTACTAGGTATATGAAGACATTCAAAGAATATGTAAAGAATTATGCACAACCTGAAGCTTGTATAGCCGAGTGTTATCTTGGAATGGAGAGGTGTTAGGTATTTTGATATTCGTAAGGCCCAAGCAGCTGAAACAGGAGTAGAGCAAAGGCGTAACGAAAACACTCAAAATGGTTGCACACCGGCAGCACGTCCTCTTTCTAAAGGTGTCCAAGTGCGTATGGATAGTGAGAAGTTAAAGATAGCTCACAGATATGTGCTTTTTAACACACCCGAAATTGACCCATATATGATGTAAGTATGATGTTCACGTTTATTAAAATGGTCTGTCAATTAATACTTCATTTTCTAATTTTAATTTTGTCTTAGAATGCATATGGACGAGTTAAAATCTCCTGCTGGGAGGGCAATTACTAGTGAAGACCAACTCAATTCCATACAGTCTGACACATTTGCAGATTGGTTTCAACAAAAGGTATGTTTAGTCCACTCTTAGTCAGATTATGCATCTTAGTATAGTTTAAACACTTGGACATTTTGCTGCTGCGAAAAACTACTACAAAAAACACAAATGCGTGTGATTTTGTTTCATTCTATCACATAGAACAATCCATGTTCGGCACACCATCATATAAATCTAACTTCTTATGCTTAGATAACAAATTTAGTTATATTCTTATGTTCTGAGATTATACATTTGTAGGTTAAGATGCAAATTGAACAAGGCATGCCAATATCACACACGGTAGAATGGTTGTCATATGGGCCGTTGGAAAACTGCATATCATATAAAGGCTTGCTTATCAATAACACTAGGTTTATTACGAAGGATGTTAAGAGAGTCACACAAAACAGTGGAGTTTCAATTGAATCAACAACCTTAGTTGCAGGATTGTCAGAAACTAGTGGGTTCTATGGTGTTTTAGAAGAAATTCTATTGTTGGACTACAATCATATGTTTCAAATTCCAATATTCAAATGTGATTGGGCTCACACCAATTTTGGTGTGAAGGTAGAAGATGGCTTTACATTAGTCAATTTAAAGCAGCATAAGAACCAATACTGTAACGATCCATTCATTTTAGCAAAGCAAGCGCGACAAGTTTTCTATTCTCGAGAGTCAAATACATCTAACTGGTATGTGATGGTGAAACCACCGCCCAGGGGTTTCCATGAATTAGAGGAATTCAATGAAAAGCATGACACAATTTTCCAACCAGTGGATATTTCAACTCTTGGTTTCCAAATGGATGACGAGAACGAGAGTTACTTAAGAGAAGATGGGGAATATACCATAGTGGTTCCGACAAAGAAGAAGAACAAAAAGAAGAAGAAAAAGAAGTTCACAAGTTAGATCAGTAGTTTATTGTTTTTACGGTATTGTATTCTTACTTTAGCAATATTTGGTGTTATTTGCCTTCTCAGTAATCTACTTCAACTGTTATTCTCAAGTTTCTTGCTACAGCTGAGTGTGTAGTTCTGTATGAGTTTCCTGCTATTCTCAAGTTTCTTGCTACAGCTGATTGTTAGTTCTGTATTGGCTTGTGTATTTATCACTTATCAAACTCTATGTTCTATTGTTGGTAATTCAGGGTTGCTTTTGTTATCATCATTTGTGTGTAAATATCGGTTTGAAGATGGTAATGTTTTTCAGAATATTTGTTTGTTTGATGGTATACTTTTGCCATAATTCCCCAGTTGCATGCTTTGCTTAAAGCGGGTGGTCTTATAGAATGTATGTGATTATTTACAGAGAAGAATGTATATGGTTACAGAGAATGCTTCGCGCTCTTTGTGGCTCAGTCGGCTTTGCGCATTATATTTTGTTTTACAACGCTTATGAAGGGTTGTCATAATAGTATATTAAAGAACCACCAACTTTACAGAACTTGTGATAGTGTAGGTATGGTTAGTGGTGTAGACTTCCATATAGGAGGCTCAGGGTCGAATCCCCCAAACCTAATTTTTTCCCACATTCTATATTTTAACTTCAACAACACTTATAAGTGTCGTTATACGTTTCTATTAAAAAAAAAAAAAAAAACCCAAACTTGTGAACTGTAAGGATGGTTGATGAGCTATACATCCATGCATTAGGTTCATGTTCGAATCTCCCCTCTAACGTATTTTTCATTATCATATTTTTGTGTTCTTCAACAACACTTGTGAGAATTGTGATAGGCTAAGTCACTACACTTATGAAACAAAGTTGTTATACCTAAATGTCGTCACAACAGTTTTGCTAAAGGAGTTGTCGTTTGTTTTCTTAGCGCAACCCCTTGTTCCTAAGGGTTGGTAGTGATGATATACGACAACTCTTTCTTTGAAACCAGATGTAAAACATAGGACTTTCTACGATGTATAGCGAAGTGCTGTAAATCTCCAGTTGTAGATTTATATTTTTCCCGTAGTGATACTTACTACATTCTCTTATAATACTGTATATTTGTGGTGATAAACTAACTAATGCAATGTGCTAATAACACAGACCAGAGAAGAAATTTACCACAGGTCTACAATGATATACTGCCAGTTCTTCAAATTTGTAGTAATTATAACCTACTAACCTACCAAATCAACCATTTTATAAATAAAGAAAGGAAGTAGAGTACCGATACAAAAAGGAATAATCGATGTAAAAAAAAGTTAGGATGAAACTAAGCAATTTGCATGCTCCAAATATTTCAGCCACATTAGGTGTTATTTAGACAAAACATTATCTTGTGACAGCAAAATAAGTATAAAGATTTAACAGAACCAAATGTGTAACCATGAATCCACTTTTACCAAGACAAAATGAATCTGATATATCATGAAAGTATAGTACCACTGGCAATAGAGTTTACATTTTCAGAGTAATTATATCAAACCAGACGAGTTGGGACACATTGTCCCAAATCGTGTAATCTGTAGGGCATGCTTTCTTGGATGATCAATCCAAGAAATGACCCTCCAACATAAGGAGCATGCACAAATCCACATGCAGCTTCTCTTACAGAATCACTAATGGCCCTTGCCGCCACGAGATCAGCACAAGTTTTCACCAGTCGAAACGCTAAAGCATCATCCATATTAGGATCATAGTAATGCAGTAGGTAGGTTAGTACGTCAGAGAAACATGAACCATCAACTACATATCCCTGAGCCTCATAACATCTAGGAAATCCAGGACGACATGATGTGAGATGAAATAATCTCGCTTGACCATCCTGAATCACACCTAGAAGGATCCCTGCACATATGTGTTATTAAATCATGAGAAACAATGCTATTATAACGTATATGTGTTATTACATGACAACTTGTTTTTACATGTTATTATGGAAACAATGTAGCTAGCTAGCAGAGACTAGCTTACTTCAGGAATTCAATGAAATATATACCATACAACAATAAATTACATAAAAGCAACAAAATATAGACCCAACAAAACTGAGAATCAACTTATCCACTTCGTAACTCTAGAATCATATAACCATGCACCCCACATCACACCCAAAAAGCAATATAAAATATTCAAAACTCACTTCTGCAACTTTAAATACACACTTGAAATCAAGGTCTACATTTAATACGTTTACAAACTGGCTTAGGGAAATTCCAATCGGAATGAACCACTACACCATTTTTTTACTAAACGTTCGAATCGGGGTTGTAACTGTTCCGGACCGTTACGAAAAGGAGTGCTATAATTTTTTTGTAATGGCCCAGCAGCTGTTACTATTTGTGTAACGGCTCTTGTAACAGCATAGAGCCGTTACTACGTGGCACTGTCGTAACATGCGAGAGCCGTTACGAATTTATTTAGTAACAGAACATTGTAACAAGCTGAGGCCGTTACGAATTTTTTGCAACAGTAAAAAAATTACTGCCGGTCAACCTTGACCTGGTCAAAATCAGTCAGCAATGACCAATTTTGACCAGGTCAAGGTTGGCCGGCAGCTCATTCTCGGCCGGAATACGCCGGAATTCAAAATAACCACCTGCATACACCTTTCGTTTATCCTTCACAATCAACAATATTTTTTTTTCAATCAAATTCATGTGCATTCAATCAATTCTTATCACATTCAAATGGATTCATACAAAATAGAACTTAAATTATTCTAAGTACCAAATAGTAGGGGAATGTATACAAATTCCCATAAGTATCAGTTCATAGAAATTCCTATGTTCACAAATTTATATAACTTAGACTGTACATAGAAACTTACTGCAAATTTTCTATGTTCGCAGCTAGAGCTGATAAACCAACTTGAAGGTGCAAATTTTAAGACTTCAACTTCGAAATCCATGCATAAAGTTATAGATGAAAAGCATCTGCTAAGTTTAAACTTCCTAAGCATATATACCAACCTATGTTAAAAGCAGACAAAACTTCAAAAAAATATAAATTGGGGAGAAGAACAATGAGAAATACTTACTGTGGTTTTGTAATAAGAACAAGCCCATGATTTAGTCATCAAGAGCTTCAACTGAAACTGCAACCACTGATCCAGACCATCATTGCAATTGGTCCTGAAACAAACCAAAGTCCATAAGCTCTCTCGCACGCGCAACAAACAAAAGTCCCGTAAGAAACATGGAATCTAGAAATATACAAGTTAAGTACTTACCCGGTATTCTAGCAGGTACACAAGTTGATGCCAATCCAGCTGTAGTTCACTTCCCACCAGCATAATACCTCGTAAGTATAAATTGAAGGTCAGAAACCACGCCTCTTAAACTTTATAGTACAAATATAACCAAGTGAAGTACTTACCAGGGATTGATATTTCCCCGGATGGCTACTGCTGCTTCAGCTGACCTTGCGAGAAGTCCCCTGTGCATTCACATATAACAGAACAAAAGCCACCCACACATATACAAATAAATGATGAACTAAAGTGCACATCCATTCATAAGCCGGTTTGTGTTCACATAATTCAGGAAAAATTTACATCGGACAAAAAAAGTTGCTTCAAGTAAAGCTATTCTTATGCACAAAAGTGTGAACTGCAAAAAAAAAGGGGAAAATAAGCCTAAAAACTTGTTGGCACTCACAGTTATTGCATCTGGCTTGGAAATAGTATCGATACACACCTTGGTAAGATGTAAGGGTACAAGATCTCCGTGAATTATTTCTCCTAAACCACCAGTACAGATGTTACCAGTTGCAACCACTTGACCCTCGAAGTTCAGTAATGAACAACGCGGCATGCCATGTACTCCTGATGCAGCTGGTGAACTCGTCGCAGCTTGTGGAGATGATAGAGGTGAAGCAGAAACACCCTGTGGAGATGATAGAGGTGAAGCAGAAACACCCTGTGGAGATGGAGATTTTGAGGTGCTGGCCAAGTTTGAGCCAACTGATGCTGGCATTGCAGATTGGATATCTTGAACTATGTGGCATAATTTTTCAATCAATTCATACTATACCTAATCAATTCATATCTACACATTCATATAAAAAAACACAAATTTTTCTAAGTATCAATTTTTTTTTGTTAAGTACCAAATTCTGAGGGAATACATAGACAGAAATTTACTAAGTTTCAAAGTTCAGTTCATAGAAACTTAAAAAACTTTATAAGTTCCTAACTTATATCTAAGTTTTCCCATGTCACAGGATAACAGAAACACAAACACGACTCACATAAAAGCCTTCTCATGCCGCAGACTGCTGCATCTGAAGCAGGATAAACAAAGCTGATGGAATCCAACGCGACAACAGCTATGTATCTTCAATCCAATGGCCATTGCTCTAACAGGATTTCTCTACCAAGAAAGAAGCAGCTACCCAGTACTTCACCTGCAGACACAAAACACTGTTAACAACGGTTTAACAGCGGCAATATGTGACTTGAGAGATCGAGTACCTTATTAATCTTTATCAGCACATTCATCAAACACACCAAAACTTCCAACTCTAAAATCCAGTTGCTTCTGATGCTTTAATCTATGATGCTCATCAAAACTTTCCCACCCTTCAAACTGCTTGTGTGACATAATACTTGGATACATAAGACTATCACCTCTTGCAAAAGTTTTAGATAAGAAAAAAATAAAATCAAAAGTCAATACCTGATTGAGAATATCAATTGTGATTTTTGTATTATGAAGATCAAGAGTCGAGAGCTGGGTGCACAGTTTGAATAGCATCGAAGGAAGGGATTTGAGGCCATTATTACTCAGATGCAGAGCCTACACAAACATGGGACTAAGTAAATGATGATATGATTCAGATAATTGACAATGGTAGGAAAAAAGAAGATTGGAGTACCTCAAGATTCCGTAAACTCCCAACTGTGTCAGGCAAGTCTACCAAGAGATTTGAGATCAACCTGCACCAAGAAATTTTTTCGGATCACAAATCCAAGTTATATATATATATATTTTACTTGTAACAAATACGAATTTTTGGATAATAAAGTAAGATCAGAATACCACCTCGACAAGGGAGACACAAATCCCTATATTCGACGGAACTGAGCTTATCCTGCCACCAAAGCAATAACATGAATAATTTAGAGAGAGCAATTACTTTAACTACGGTAAAATTCACAAAGTGAAAATGGTTATAAACGTGAGTATTACCAGTTGTTATTTACTTTCAAGATTTCCAGACGAGTTAGAAGTCCAATTTCAACTGGAAAATTAGTCAGCTTGTTGTTTGCAACATGAAGTTGTGTTAGAGAGACCAAACTACCCAATCAAGATGGTAATGAATTTAAACTGCACAAGATACATATAGCACGACAAATTACAAACATAATAAAATTACAATCCCCTTCAAATCGAATAAAACCAATAGTATATACTAAAGCGTATACCTGGATTGAGTTTAAAGAACCAATCTGAGAAGGAATTTCATGAATAGAATTTCTACTTATATCCAACACTCTTAAGGAAGACCCACAACCCCATACTTTTTCAGGTATGACCTTCAATTTAAGAGATCTCCTCAGCAGCAAACTGCTGCTCCTCATCCTTGTATGAGACCTCAATCATGGGCTTGTCAGCTGGACCGCATAGAACCTTGAATGGCCAGTGCTTCATATCACCCTAGACAGTGGCATTACTGAATCTCCTAACAATCAAAATCTTGGCATATGTAAATACAAACAATGACATTAGCAACAACTCTTTGACAGCACGCATATTTGCAAACTACCATCAAAACAAATATAACTAAATTCCTACACTATCATATCAGTGCAACTGACTGGATTTATGAATACATGTGCAAAAAAGATTGATACTTGATTCATACACTTAAAGATGAGTTACATGAAAAAATTTGAAACTTATTTAAGCAATGAACCCTACCTATCATGTATAATTATTAAAGAGACATAAACTTAATACTAAACCTTATTTATGCAATGAACAATACATACCACAACTAAAATCGTAAATCAGAATCAGAAATCTAATATGCTTTCAGTTCAGATTGACTAATCATAAATAATAACTATGTGCATCATATTGAGAAGGTTTATAATATGTTTACAACGATTCAAATCAAACCCTAATTAAATATGGCTTCGTCTGCAGAGAATCAAACCCAACCCTAATAATTTCAATACCAAATCAAACGAGTAATAAGAAACCCTAAAATCGATTGAAATACTAAAACCTTAAAATCTAATTTACAAACTGAAATCCTACAGATGATAAATATTTACAGAGATCTGTGAAATCAAAAACCTAAACTCGCGTAACAGATGATTGAAGACCAATTCTTCAAAGATCGGATGATTTGATAACAGAATAGATAAAACCCTAAAATTGATGATGAGAAACTGAAATCGAAACCCTAAACTGATGATGATGACGATGATGATGATGATGATTAACAGATGATTGAAGAACTGAAATCTTCAGTTGAGAAGACTTAAAATCAGATGTAGTGCACATCTGAATATCCAGGGGGAAGATAAGAGATGGGTTTACTCGATGAGAAGGGGGAGAAAAAAAGAGAGAATGGGAAAAGAGAAATGGGGTTTACTGATGAGTGCTAAAAAGTGCATATTTCTATATATTTTTCTTGGCATTTAACTCATCTTTTGTGCATTAATTCTACATTTTATCCCATATTCTGTATTTTCATTGTTTTCAAGAATAAATATTTTTATTAATTAATTTTGTATTTTTAGGTACTAAATAAAGCTTGGATGAATTGTTGAGCGAAAAGAGCAAAGAAACGGTCAAGACTCCCGCAGGAAGGCAGCGAAGAATGGTGTTTTCAAGAGCCGGATAAACTAGAAGTGGGCTTGAAGAGGAAGAATTATTCTTAAAGAAGATATGGGCTTGGCATACCCAAGGCCCAAAACCCTCACCCAAATCCAATTCCTATATCCATACCCGTTTCCCTTTCTAGCCGTCAGATTGGATCATATCAGCATCCTACGGTCGCTTCATCGTCGTTCATCGAAGTCTGAAGCTCCTGTCAAACACTACAGCACCTATCTCCATCTTGAGACGTCAGTTTCGTTGTATCGGGCATCCAACGGTCGCTCATAATCTGTCTCCATCTCGCCGTTAGATTCGTTTCAGAAGTTATCATCCCACGGCTCAGCTTCGCGAAACATCAAAATCTTTATCCCTGCCTCACACCTTAATACCCAAATACCTAATACCCACACCCAAACAAGACCCTAACAAATTTCCATCGGGTTCTCCTTCTTCTCCCCCTTTCTTCTTCTCCACAGCAGAGCCTTCCCCTTCCACCTGCTCCACCAACTCGCTGCCACCACCACCAACTCCACACGAGCCCTCAAATCTCTTCCATACGTAAACCCATCACTACCCTACCCCTCTATAAACTTATTTCATCATTTCTCAACCCTTTTTCTCTGAAACCCTAGGATTAAGGGATGATGAAATAAGTTAGGTTAGAGAAGCAATTGAGAGTAGCAGGAGACGCAATAGAGGAAATAGAAGCATGGGTCGAAGTTCTCAAGTGTTTTCAGATATTAGGTATGCATTAATTTCAATTTTTATCAAACCCTAATTTTTCTGTTTTTTTGGGGATTTTGGAGAGAGTGTGTATAAACTATAAATAGATGCTTTGGGGTGTTGTAATAGGTGTTATTGGGTTAGCCGAGATACCCCCTAATTGGGTTAATTTTAATTTCAATTTCATGTTTAATTTCAATTTCAATTATACTGTCAGTACTTGTTCTTCACTATTAAACTCTGTTCTGATGTTATGTTCATGTTCTTGTGTATGTTAATGTTCATGTAAATCACCATGTTTGTTATGTTCTAATTCACCACTAGGGTGAGAAGACAACTGAACTTTGTTGGTTAGCCATTTGGGTTAGACCCTGTTGAGCTCAAAACATTTAGGTTAGTAACATTCCAAAGGTTCACTGGCTTGTGATTAGTGGTGCTTTAAACAGACCATTAATGCTAGGAGTTAGTGATAATCTAAGGGATTCACAAAGCCATATTAGTTAGAGACCTAGACCCTAAATGACCTGTGATTGCCTATGATTTAATCAGATAGGCAATGCTAGGGGTTATTCAAGGACTTTAGGTAGTTAACTAGCCACATGACAGGGATGTAACCAAGGTGAACTAGCTAGGTGAAGGAGAATTCTCATCCATCTTCATAAACTTCCATCTTCAACTGTTTTGCTTGTTTTCTATTTTCTTTCATTTATTTTACCTTCATTGCTCACTGTTTGTTTTCCCCTCATGCTCACAGTGGTGTCTTAGCACCACAATCTTTACTTGTTTCACTCACTGTTTACTGCCCCCATTCATCTCTCATACATCAGTCCATTCAGCTCCATGTTAGCTTAGGAAGCATCTAGAGAAGCTAGAAAACAACATTTGCTCCCCCTTGTCCCTGTGGACTTTCCCTTTCTTCCCATTATAGCTACAATTGACCCTGTATACTTGCAGGTCAATTTGTAGGTTGTTTATAAAACCCACCAAGTTTTTGGCGCCGTTGCCGGGGACTTGGCTGCTGTTTTGTTGAAGTTTTTCTTGTATCTTAGTTTGCTGTTTTTGCATAACTTGCTGTGCATCTTACTGTTTTGCATTGCATCTTAGGTTAACTGCATCTTAGTGTAACTTGCATTAGCATCTTGCATATTAGTTTGCATCTTAGTTTTCATATCACTGCTGTATTGATCCCTCATTGCTTCTTTTTCAAGAGAAACTTCTCTTTTTGAGCCAACAGGTGTTGTTGCTGCTGCTGCTTCCTGTTGTTGCTGCCAGCCTCTGCTGCTGTGCTGCTGCTGCTGGGCTTGCCACTTACTGCTGCTGGTGCTGAGTCTCTGGTGCTCTTGCTGTTGTTGCTGCAGCTGTGCTGCTACTTTCTTCTTCTCCCTGCTGCTGCTGAGTTCCTGCTGCTGCTGGTGCTTGGGCCATTGCTATAGCCAGCCTCTGGTGCTGTTGCTGTTTTCCTTCTGCTGTTGTTGAGTTGCTGGTCTGAGCTTGTTGCTGAGAACCAAGCCCAACTGGGCTGTGCAACTAAGGAGCCCAACGGGGATCCCCTCTTCAGAGTGTAAGCCTAAACTCAACGTAGAAATTTCTGAAAGTGTAATTGTGTTTATTTTGTGGGCTTGTAATTATTTTCTATTTCTGAATTATGAGCTGTACCCAAACTAAAGTTTTCGAAACAGTTTCAAAGCCCAAGTGGGCCTAATCCTTTGGCTATTCTGTTAGCCCTAAACCCAACTCAAACTGAATCTGGGCTTGTTACTGAACTGTGGGCTTGAACCCAACCCAAAATTTTGAAAATAAATTTCAAGCCCAAGTGGGCCTCGTATTTTGAATTTCTGAGAGTCCAACAGTTAAATACCCAACTGGGTTCCTGAACCCTGTTTGTGGGCTTATTTGAACTTTCTGTGAGCTTGTTTAAACTGTCTGTGGGCTTGTAATTGTAACTTTGAAAACCAAAATCCGGGCCTAGTATTTAACTGAACTCTGGGCCTCAACAAACTGAAAACCCAACTGGGCCTAGTTCACTGAATTGTGGGCTTCGTACTTTGAGCTCTTTTTGATTCAAAAACATCCATTTGCCTCACCCATTTAAACCAAATCCTGGTCTTTGTCTTCAAAGTTTAAAAACCAAATTAAGTGGGCTTCACCACATAACCCATTTAAAAACCAAACCTTTCTTTCTCTTTTTCCCAATTAAAACCAAAAGTTTTTCAAACCCCTACAAACCAAATATTTCCCGTAAAACCAAATGTTTCCCACAAAACCAAATGTATGGTAGAATTTTCTTGTATATAATCCAGGAGATAATTTCTTAGTTAAATCTTTTGTTTCTTTTGTATATATTGTGCTAATCCAATGTGACTCTTAGTCGACATATGTTGGATTCTTGTCTTGAATAACGGAGTTCTAATATTGCTTTCGCCGAAATCAGGTATTCTCTTTCCTTTTTCTCTACTCAGCATAATCCTCTTCATATGTTGTATTATAATTATTTACATCTTTTGAAACATTGAGGACAATGTTTAGTTTAGGTTTGGGGGTATAGAGTAGATACCATGATAATATGCCATAATTGAAAACAAGAACTCCTTCTTTTTGAAAAAATTTAAATTTAAAAAAAAAAATTAAAAAATTAAAAAAACATAAAAATGGAGCTCATTTACCTTGAAATGTTGACTCTTGTGCAAATATGTATTTTTATTAGGATTCTTAGTCTAGATATTTAGGCACCCCTGATTCTAGCACAATTCACGTAGTGATAAGAAACTTGCACGCGCACGATCTACCAATACATGTATAGCCTCATCCTTGAGGTGTTCTATCGGAAGTTTTAGTTGCCAATCACTTTAGAATACTGAACGAAACTTGACTAGCTTGTTCTTGGTTGGTTGGGATAGAAGGTGGAGGTTACATTAAGAAAGACAACCATCGAATTTAACTGGGTGCATCAAAAAGGGCTACCTCGTGCTAAGTGTCATGTAATTTTTATTCCTTTCTCTCTATGTATCAAAAGAGTTACCATGTTGTAAATTCCATTCACAAAAAAAAAAAGTATATATTCAGAAAAATATCAAAAAAAAAAAATCAAGTATTTATCAATTCCATCCTCTCTTGTTCCAAAAATAAAAGAGAGTAGTCAATGTAAATAAGAGTCATGTAAAGAGTCATTTTGTTGTTTCATTGTAATAAGCAAGGAGGGTGTATGCCATTGATGTACAACGCGAGTAATTGTGAAATACCTCCAACTCATTCACAATTTTCGTAAAGTCCGGACAGCTAGCTAGATTTTGACCTTGGTTCTTAGCCTGAGAAACTATCTCTTGGTGATTAGTAGTCATAACATCCGATCTTTCTTTACACATGTGTAGATACACTTTACACTCTTATCACATGTCTTTATTTGTTATCAGTGCTAGGATTGTGCCTTAGATAGCTAGATTAACATCTCCATTTTGCTGTGAGCTTAAACTGACTTGCACATATCACATTTGATGGAATCTGAGTTTATATTTTGTCCTAGAACTTTGTAGGTACGTTCTAAGCAAACCTTCACGAGACTTCACTCGTCCACTAGGGACACTTAGTGGTTTAAAAGGCTTAGTGCATATGCTAAATGCATTCGAGAGACCAGCGACAGTGGTATAGGTAGGATTTCCTTAGTTTTGTTTTACTTGAGGACAAGTAAAATTCAGGTTTGGGGGTATTTGATGAGTGCTAAAAAGTGCATATTTCTATATATTTTTCTTGGCATTTAACTCATCTTTTGTGCATTAATTCTACATTTTATCCCATATTCTGTATTTTCATTGTTTTCAAGAATAAATATTTTTATTAATTAATTTTGTATTTTTAGGTACTAAATAAAGCTTGGATGAATTGTTGAGCGAAAAGAGCAAAGAAACGGTCAAGACTCCCGCAGGAAGGCAGCGAAGAATGATGTTTTCAAGAGCCGGATAAACTAGAAGTGGGCTTGAAGAGGAAGAATTATTCTTAAAGAAGATATGGGCTTGGCATACCCAAGGCCCAAAACCCTCACCCAAATCCAATTCCTATATCCATACCCGTTTCCCTTTCTAGCCGTCAGATTGGATCATCTCAGCATCCTACGGTCGCTTCATCGTCGTGCATCGAAGTCTGAAGCTCATGTCAAACACTACAGCACCTAACTCCATCTTGAGCCATCGGTTTCGTTGTATCGGGCATCCAACGGTCGCTTCCCGCTTCCTTCCATCTCGCCGTTAGATCGATCCATCATCTTCGCATCCAACGTCTCATCCTCGCTGTTCATCAACAATTGCTAAACCCACTCAACACCCTAGCATCTAGGTTTATAACCCAAAACCAAACAAACCCAATCCATTTTCCATCGAGCCATCTCCTTCTTTCCCTTTCTCTTCCTCTACAGACTCCATACCACCACTATTTCCACCACCTGCTCCGCCACCAACTCTCTGTCACCACCTCAACCATCATCATAACCACCACGTCCATCAAAGGAACCTAATCCCATTATTTTCCCTTCTCCTTAGCCACCTATTTTATCAATTTCTGCACGTTTTCTATCAGAAACCCTAGCGTGTAAAATTGGGAAATTAGGTCGAAATTGAGAAGCAATTGAAGCGTGGGGAGCATCAGGAGAAGAATTGGAAGCATGGGTGAGAATTATCATTCATTTTCAGAGAGTTGGTAAGGAGTAATTTTAAAACCCTAATTTACTGTTTATTTGGGGATTTTTGGGATTGAGCTTGCATGCACAAATTGAAGGCATGGGTTGCATCAGGAGAGGAAATAAAGGCATGGGTGAAGATTTATAATTGCTATCAGTGATTAGGTAAAACCTAATTTTGATTTTCACCAAACCCTAATTTCACTGTTTTGGGGAAGAGGGTGTTAACCCTAATTTTGGATTTGTGTATAAATAGGGATGATGGGTATGTGTTAGAGGTATGCCTGGGCTAGCCAGTGCTTCACCCAAGAGGACTGGAATAGCCAGTGCCTCAAGGGTTAGTTCTTAGTTTAAATTGTTTTGTAAATTTCAGTTCACTTTAGAATTTAATTTCAGTTCATATTCTAAATTAATCTGCTAGGGTTTAGATGAAACCCTTAATCACATGTTAAGATAATTCAAGCTCATATTATTGTTCTTATAATGCTTCATAGCTTTAGGGATGCTAGTTAGCTACATTGATCAAATGAACCTGTGATAAGCTGTACTGTAAGAAGACAGCTTATGCTAGGGGGAATTAGTGAAGTTGGTTGATAAGTTATCCATTTGAGATCCCACCATAGAATAAGAAATGTGCTTAATTGAGAAAGGAATGAGAGTTAGCTAATTGAACCAAATTAGCCTGTGATAGGTTGTGCTGTAAGAAGACAGCCTATGCTAGGGGTGAGTTAGGAAGATTAACTGATAAATCATTCTTTGTAGTTTTCTCTGGAAAGGAACAAGAACATAATTTGAATAAATATTGCCTTAGCATAGGATTAAGAAGGTGGATTCAAGACCCTAGTAGTGTTACCACAACTGTTTACTTTGATCTTCTTTGCTTCTTTTATTCAATGCACTCTTTCCATCACTACCACTGTTTTACTTTGTTTCTTTGGCTCTTTACTTCACTGCCTTGAACTTAGAGAGTAGCTTAGGAGAATTTCAATACACACCCTAGTCCCTGTGGATTCGACCCGTATTTGCACAAGCTACAATCGACACCGTGCACTTGCGGTTAACAAGTAGGCTTCCTCTTTGCTCTTATTTTCTTACATCCTTAAAAGCCTACCATTTACTCGATGGGAATGGGGGAAAATCATTTCTTCAAGGGTGAAATTATCCTCTAGCGTAATCCATGTTGGGTGGAAAAAAATGGCACACGATTGAATGGCACACGCGCAAATACACATGTTACCCGACTCTAGTGTGACCAAGCGTGTGAGCAGCATGCGTAAATAATTAGCTTGTTACGATTCGTAACAGCTGACACTTGTTATGAATCACAAAAAAAATTCGTAACGGCTTCAACCTGTTACAATTAGGTTGTAAAGGCTTTTTGTAACTGTCAATTTTGTAACGGTTGCTGGGCCGTTACGAATTTTAGTTACTATTCGGGAAAAATGGTGTAGTGAACAAATTCATTTTTTTGTTGAGCCGGGTGGATGGCCAAACAGGTTTCTCCATTATGGAACAAAAATGAGCAGTTGAACATCAAGCGTCCGGGCTAGGGACACACGCCAGTGTGTGAGAATTAAACGTCGGCGTTGAAACCACAAGCGCCGGCGTTGAAACCACAAGCGTCGGCGTTTGAAACATAAACGTGACGTTCAAACTTCGAGCGCTGGAGTTTGGAGCAAAAACACCAACGGGTAGTTTTTTGAAAATTCAAAATTCACTTTTTACCTCTATGAATTACCATCATCTTCAAACAATTCACTCACACCAAAATTCACTTCTCTTGAATTTTGTCTTCTAAAAACTATTTCAATTTTTTAGTTTATTGTTGCTGAAAAGGCTGAAAAGGCAATCACACTTTTTTGCGATGCAAAACTCGAAGCTGCTGTTTCTAAAGATATGTGGGCGTTTTAAAAAGATTGAAAATTGTAAGAGGGAAGTGCAAGTTTTTGAAGTTGCTCCAAGAAAATGTTCCGCTAAAAGGAAAAGAAGAGCTCCAGTTTTGAAAGTTAACAACAAAATATTCAAAAACAAAGGCGAAACTGTCAAAGAGCGCGTTGAATGGAAGATACGTCAAATGAAGATAAATAGGAGGCCAAAGCTTGTACTTGATTTTTATTGAAGTTGTTTAGTACTTTTTATTATTGTCTAAGTTTATATCTTGTAAAAGAATTGGTAGTAATATCAATGAATGAAAACATTTAGATTTTAAAATAGATTTCCACTTCAGATTACACGAAATTTATTACAATTTAAACTTGCAAATAACATCAATCTACATTTTGATAAACCACAACAAAAACATCAAACTACATCAAATCCAGTGACATTCTCTCTGTAGAGTTCATAGTATTCAAAATGCTTAAACTCTCTTACGGCTTCTTCAGTAAACTTGGTCTGAGCGATGATTTTATGTAAAACAGATAAACAACAGTTCAGATATTTATAATGCAGTTGATCAGTGAGGACAAAGGTAAGATACTCTCCAGTTCTTCGTTGGATAATCCGGAATTGATATGGTGAACCATCCACAAAACTTATGTATAGTATTTGACTTCCTAAGTAATGAATGAAATTATGGTTTCGTTCAGCGATGCTACAAATTATCCCAATACTCTTTCCCAGAAATAGTCATTGTTCATTGGTCTCATCGTACGATGTAACCAAGATCGAACAAGAGTAAAATCTTCTTCCATTGTAAATATGTGATTGAGATGGACAATCTTTTATAATTCTAAAACACGCTTCGTAACGAAAAGGTTTACTGTTAGCTTCCTCCAAGTTATCAAGAGATGTTTGGATCACTTCATCTTCAGTTATACCGATGAACTTTTCTCGATCAATTTCCATTACCAGATCAAGGAGTGGATGGACTGCAGGCCTAATAGATTGAAAAAGAGCACACAATCGACGAGCATCTCGGTATCCCTGGTTCCCCGTCAGTGAGACAAACATTGAGAAAACGTTCTCCCAAAAATAACCGTCTTGAAAGCCCATACCAACGATTTACCCTATGAAAAAATATGCTTTGTATATAGTTATATTCTCTTCTTCACTAAACTTGGGACCACGATTTCTAACAGACATTTCTGCAGAGCGAGAGAGATCAAGAGTTTTAAAAAGAAAGAAGAAGAAAAAGAAGATGGGAAGAATGGAATTTATAGGGCGAGAAAGAAAATCGAGCAGTTGGAAATTTAGACATTGGAATTTGTAGTGAAACAACATGTCTTTACTACCTCCCGTTTGATTTACTATAGGAGTTGACGTTTGTAGTAACGTGTGGTTTTACTAAAAACGCCTGTTTGAATTACCAACGCCTATCTTTTTGTTATAAATACAGCACTAGGTTTTATTCTCAACAAAACTAATAAATTTATTTCTTAAGCCAACTACATCCACCATGTTTCCTAAAGGAAAAGCGAAGCAAATATTATGTGTCGAAGCAAAATAGGTTTGTCCATTATGTTTCATGGATAACCACAGTCTTATGCAATGCCCTTGGATGTATTCAAAGTGTCCGTGGGAAGGTTTTTCACGCATCATAATGGTGATTGAATCATAATCGGAAAAGATCAGGTATTTGCGATGTCAAGATCCCAACTGTGCAGAGGAACCACATATGCTAGATGATGCTATGAAGATTAAAGAAGAAGAAGAAAAGATTGCAACACTCTGCAAAAACTTCAAACTTAAAGCCAAACTGAAGAAGGAGTTATTACACTGGAAGCATTGTGGATACGGAGATCACGAATACAAACATTGTCCGCAGAGAATCAGTGGATGCTCAAATCCCGTTTGTAAGACTTTTATGCATTTGCGCATTTTTCTCAAGAAAACACATATGGAAGGCATTTCTGGGAATGTCCTAGGTGTTTTTTGGTAGAGTGGGATGATTGAAGTTGAATCACAAATCGATTCACTATGGTATTATGTTATTTAGTTTGTTGTTTATTTTGTTTAATTATTATCTGAAACCAAACATGTGGATGTCTTCACATTTGCACCATCAATATCATAACTAATTTAAATTTTTCTTGGATTAAACATTGCACCATCAACTCATAAATAAAAACATACTGCATTGAAAAACCACATCATACGTGAGAATACAAGAAATACATTAGATTAAAACAAATACTACATAGGCGTCAATTCATGTGGTGAAATTCCTAGGGAGATGTAGGGATTGTATTTGTTGAGCACCCTAAGAATGTTGAAACAAGCATGGAAGTCGAAAGCACGACCACCATGAGATACTGCCCTCATCGCTAGAGTTTTGGGTTCCACTTCATATACAACTTCACCGTTGAGCTTATTTTTGTGATTCTCCATTAGTAAACCGATGAACTCTGATACATGACTACTAATTAAAATAAAACGATGCGACAATAAGTGAGAATCACGCCCATTAATATTCCTCGTTTTAGCGGTGAACATTCTATAAACTTTCTCCCAGAAAGTCAACGTTGACTCGGCTACATTCCTATTGACATCATCTTGTATATGAAAACAAAGCCTCTACAAATAGATAAATCCTCTTTTTGCGTGAATCTAACACCACGAACTCTGGGAGGCATTTTTGTAGATGATTTGAGAGTGAAGAATGTGTGAATTTAGAGTTGGAATGAGGAGTATTTATAGAACTCAAAAATTGTTAGGTCACAAGAGTTTTCAGCCGTTGGCGCTTTTCGAAAAAAACGCGGAGCTTTAACCAGAGCCGCTGGCGGGTGAAGCTACATCGGGAGATTGAAGGAAGCGCAAGCCCTTTTGGCTCGCACGCCAGCGTTTGTGCCACGCTTGCCCGGTCTCGCGCGCTCTTATTCTTGCATCTCACTTAACAAACAAACAAATTTGTTGGTTTTTCCATCCGTTTTTCATGTTTGTTGAGTCCATAGTGGGATCAAAATCAACAAATTCTTGTTTTGTTGAGTCCATAGGAACTGGTCTTACTCTTGCAGTCTAAACTGATTTGCTCCAACATATTCATTTGTAACCATACTGATCTATTTATTTATCAGGCATATAATTGCATCCAAATTGAGATACCATTTCTGAATATATACTTGGCTCGCTGTGAAAGTATTTTACCATGTCCTAGATATTCCTAAACCGTTGGGTATTCAAGAGGTGTTCTTTTTCAGTAACATATGAACCTTGCCAGTTATCCTACACACAAAAAGGTATACTTCAAAGGCTTATATTGGTGGAAAATGTCATGTCCCAAGTTTCCAAATAGATATCAAAGGATTTTTCATCATTGCAGTTACGTCTCAACAAAATGGGGTATTCGAAAACAAAAACATATATACATTTACTAAATAAGCGTAGGTTTTCTTTAATTTTTGAGTGGAACCATTCTAACTGCATCTTATATTATTAACAAGTTTGATTCACCGTACTTACATTATGAATCTCCACATGAGATGCTATTTGGGGTCACCAAGTTATAAATACTTTAAAGTTTTTGAATGCCTAGGTTTGACCAAAACCTTAATATCAGACATAAATTCTATAATGAGCAAGATGTCCTGAAAAATTTAACTTACCCATCAGCAAGATAAATTAATTCCTTTGCATACAACAAAAGTTAGAATTTGTCAAACAAAAAGAAAGATATTCTTCTACACATCTCCTAAATATATTTACACTTCCATGAGCCGCCCACGTTCTTTCCATTAATATACATCACAAAATTCTGCAATCACAAAAAATATTTACCTCTTTGTTATATTTCCTCTTCATCCATTACGTCAAAGATGTGAAGGTTTTTTTCGTGAATCTTTCTCTATATGTTTTTCGTTATTCCTTCTATGTTGAAGCTCATTGTCATGTTGGAACTCGTGAATTAAATTTATTATCAGTATCACTATCACTATCATCATCATAATAATATTCACCATTATGATTACATTATCAACTTCATTTTGAATGATTGCTTTTTCGAGGTTTTTCCTACAATAATCAACAAAGGCATGTTGTACCTATTCGTCTTATAAGTGCAATCAAGAAAAAAAAAGTACAATCAAGAAAAAAAAATTTGGTATAAGAACTTCGGATGCACAATAAAAATACGATCTACTTTCTCCTCAAGTGATTCATGGTGTCTGATCGTGTAGTTGTGTTTCTGGGCCAACTATTGTGATTTTTGCATTGTCTTCGTATTATCCCATTCAAACCTTTTGATAGTTTTTTTGGCCGAATAAATTTTAGACAATGAAGAAAGCTTACCCTTGTCATCTCTCTTGAACTTACTTAGGAGCTTACTTGGTTTAAATCCCCAACTTGTTTGTACTTGATCAAACTCGTGCGGTTTCAACTTGGCAACACATAGGAGATCTTTATAGTTATGCAAGCAATAGCAAATCTATGCATTCTTCACATTTTGGTGTATTGGTTCAACAATAATATAATCTTGAATGGGAAGCCACACTTTTTTTGACTTAACCTTGTACACCATATTCGTCTTCTTAGCATACACATAATCA
Organism: Papaver somniferum; assembly: GCF_003573695.1. Classification (NCBI taxonomy): domain Eukaryota; kingdom Viridiplantae; phylum Streptophyta; class Magnoliopsida; order Ranunculales; family Papaveraceae; genus Papaver; species Papaver somniferum. The sequence goes on from NW_020625486.1 coordinate 215,949, forward strand.
TTTCTCTTATGACTTACCAGACACTCACCACACTCGCAAGCCATTTCAAACCACGTAGGTTGTTGTTGGGTGTTTTTCATTAGAACACACATCTTCTCTTTTGCTTTCTCAATATCGAATTCACTGCTTCGCCTTTAAGCAACAATTCCTACATTGCGCAACTAACAAATAAACTTAGAAGGACTATGAAACTTATTCATCCATAGATAAAGAACATGTCAAGATTGATTAACATACGAAATCATTACCATAATGGGCGGAAGTATCAGGTTCCCTAACACTGTGAGCTTCAGGCCGATGGTTTAGTGTCAATACAATTTATAAAAACATCACAACTTAGATATAATGTAGGGTAAAAAAACAGAAGTTGGCAAGGTCGATAGATGCAAACATTGAAGACCGAAAAATAGTTGCCAAGGTCGCCATATGCAAACACTAACAACAAAAAAATAGTTATCGTGGTCAACATATATAAATATTGACGACCGAAACATATTTCACAACATAGTTCTCTTTGCAGATACACATTTGGTCGGGAAGGTTTATAATATTGACAATGAAGACTTCAACACGAGCTAATCCGATCGATATTTTCTGGTCTTAAAAACATGATAACTAAAATAGAACTCATGAAAAGTCATCCGGTTTGGTATAAAAATCCGTGTCGATCATAGTGGTCGTCAAGGTTAGACAAAAGTCGACCGTGATAACACTGGGTAACAAAAAGTTCTTAAAAAATAAAAAAACTTATCCATCATTTAACGATTCAAACATGTAAAATCTACAGTCTTCACTACGTAAAACATGTACCTGATTATTTTCAGCTCCCAATTTTTCTTCTGAGTCATTTGATACTTCAGTTGACTCAAAAGATTTATAATTTATATAGGCATCTTAAGTTTGAGCAATATAAAAATGAGCATCATGCATATAATCCATTTCATCATGATTTTGTAGATTATCATGCAGAGATTCATCTATAGGTGTTGTAGGAGATGCCCCCACTTCAAAATTAGGATTAAAGCACTCATCTCACCAAATCCTCAAAGCTCTATCTTTCTCCCCCAAAACTTCTTCTACAACTTCACTCTCTTTCTCTCTCAATAATTTCCAAAATCATATATATAAACCAAAAAAATAATCCAACTAATTTAACTAGCTAATCATATAGATTAAATTAATTCTCACTTAGGGATAATTTATCCATTTTCAAAAATATTTGGCTAGGAGGCTTTTAGTTTACTTCATAATGACCCATATTTTGTTTTATTTGGTGTACCCCAATTAATCTGAGTATACCCCTACCTCGCGAGTTTTATTTAAGTCATGTGGTTTAATTTTGGTAATATTGGTAAATTTTGTGATACTATTAAGATTTTCGTGTCATCATGCAAATTTTGGATGTAATAGAAATTTTAGATTATGAGATGGACTACGTACAAATAAAGATAACTTTTAGGCTGATATGTATTACTTAATAAATTTGAGTTATCGTCAGGAAAATTGGAGCTCATAAAATTTGGATTCACGTGATAAATTCCAGGTCACTAGGTAGGAAAGAAGCACTAGGACACGATGCAAATGTTAAACCATGTTGCCGACTTTTGAGGTATCAAAGATTTTAGAACTTTTGTTATTTTAGGTATTTATTAGAAAAATCCTATATAAACAGGCATATGATATTTTCCCAAGGCATATCTTTTATCGAACACATTATTATCAATTATATTATTATTCTTATAACAAGAATTCGTTTTATCTTTTCTTTCTCTTGTTTAATATCGTCTATTCGTATCTCTATCTTCTCTTTGCATCCCTAGCAATCTGCATATTGCGTTATTATCTTATCGTTTTACATTATAACTCATGTTGTTTACACTAAACATCACAAAACTTTTTCTAATATAAAAAAACCTTTACGTCTTTGTCATATTTTCTCTTTATTCATTATGTCAAAGATGTGAAGGCTTTATGTGAATCTTTCTTGATATGATTTTTGTTATTTCTTCTATGCTGAAGCCCATTGTCATGTTGAAACTATTTGATCACATTTATTATCACAATTTATTATTACCACCATCATAAAAATTTTCATTACTACGTACCAACTTTGTTGTTATTATAAAATATTAATCTTGATCAGATGTCAATAAGAAAAAAATCATTATAATTAAAATGAAGGTGCTTAATAAAGAGTCCTTATCAAAGTTTAAGAAACGGGTCACCAGTGTGAAGTTAACCAAACCTTGTTAAATACCTTAAAATCGAAATGACAATGTTGTTTAACATTGATTTCGTAGTTAGTATGAGGTCATATTCAAAACTATCTTCTTCTTATTATTTTTTTAATTTTTTTTTTTGCCGCAATAGCATTTGTTCCACTGGTATAAGGGTAAGACAGATACTAATGTACACCATGCCGATCTCCTTCTTCTTATATCTAAAAATAAAAAATAAATGAGGCTCAGAAATCATAATTGTGAAAAGAGTGTAATATTTAAGCCGATACCAATGAAATCAACAAAACACTAATTAAGTTGATACTAGGGAACAACAAAGTGTTGTTATGTATGGACTTTCCAAAAAGGAAATGATTAGACAAACTTCAAGCAAAGTGAAGGTCAGCGAATAGTGATAATACTCATGTATTTGATCGACTATGTGGAAAGAGGAGAAGTTCACTTCCCCATGGAGAGTTCACATAAAAGGTTTTCTGCACTTCTAGTATATGTAACATGCAACTGATTTTGTCATCGAATGAACCGCAAATAATTTCAGTATGAAACAGGAAAATTTAGCCGTGCCGGAAAATATTGAAAGGGACATCTGTAAAACCGATTAAAGGAGATACAGTTCTTTTATGAATTATGGCATGTTTCCACTACTTTGGAATGTTGTTTTATTTTTTGCATATGATATTCACACAAATATAACATTAAACTTGTTTAGTTGGTTCTTAAGGCCATAACAACCAAGTTGACCAGTCTATTAGGATTGTCGTTTTGGTTTGTTCATGAACTGAATTGAAATCGTTGCAGCCAAATTTCTAAAAAGGTTAAACTGTGCGGCAGTTTAGGGGTTATATATTGTCGAACTTGGTATTTGAGGCTGCAATGATAACATCTGTTGATTGACTTCTTTATAGGGACTTGATAGGAAGGAAGATCTGAATACTGTACATACATGATGTGAAATCATTCGGATAGGCAAACGATGAGTTTCAAAGATAGATGATCAATTTCTCGTAAAAAAATAAAAAAAATTAAAATATAAAAGTTCGTAATAAGAACTAAAATCATATATCATGAGGTTGATATACTTTGGTAAATGATAAAATGCACATATATTCTTGTAGTAGTAGGACAAAGTTACAAACTACAAATATGAACCAGCAGGAAGTTGTTTTTAGAGTGAGCAGCAAATACTATGAGGAGTAGTTTCTACCCCAAAGGCCCAAACTGAATTACGTTGGCTCAATTTGGCCCATTAAGAAGTACTAACTTCTTCAAAATCTCACTAACTAGTTTGAGTTGTACTTTACTTTGAAGTAGAGTTGGATAATTAATTGACATAACGGCACAAAGTGTTTGGGATTATTTATTTTTTTAATATATTTTCCTCATTTTTAAATTTAGATTTTATTTTGGCTATTTTTTTAACAAATTTTTTATTAATTAGAAGAAAAAAATCCTAAATGATGACCAAAATACCTTATTGCATAACAAATCCAGAAAATATAGAGCTATGTATCATGGAAGATCTTTTGCCACTATCAATATTTATATGTAACATATTTTAGCTTCCTTTCTTAGAGTATTGAGTTATATGTTTTAGCTTCCTTTCTAATTTTTGATTTGGAAAAAAAAAAAAATTAAATCCCTGGGTAACTTTCTGTGAAGTGTTTTTCCATTTATTTTCCAACATGAACATTAATTAAGATAAGGTCTCAAACGAGTTGTTTCTTTAAACTTCTTTATATCTTATTTTCTTTAAGGTAAACTGGGTTGAATATATATTTATTTATGCAAAAGACATCGTAATTCCTCCGATAACAGAGTTATTCTTATGTTGGTCATCCATAGAGTTAGTGAACCCGTACGCAACAGTGACGAATGTCAGCAAACATGTGAAATTTAGTAGCGGTATCGTCGATTTTTATGATTTGTTGATAAACCCTCGATGAATATCTCACTGACGAATAGCTCACTTTTATGTCCTTACAACCGTCGGTTTAACCGACAAATTTCGAACCGAACCGATTTTTATAAATGGTAAGAACTGTTTGTAATTTTTTGGAACCAATCACATAGGTTTCAACTCTAGTTTATTCCCAAACCAGCGCCGTACAAAGTAGATAGGGTGCATTAAAAGAATAATCGGCGGTTTATAAGAAATCCATCACTGTTTCGAGTAGCTAATATTGAGGATCTAAAGGTCATAAATACACAAGCACTTCCAACCTGATGATGACTCAAGTATTAAATTTTTGAAGCCCTAAGTTTTAACTCTTTACTCTTCGGTCTTTATGCCTCTCTTCACATCAACTTCTGCAGCTGTTTTATCTTCTTCAAGTCAAATTTTTATACTCCAACATGATGATCATGAAATTTACTCTTTCTTGATATTTCTTTATTTTTTTTTTCATTTACAACTCCTCTTCGACTTCCATGATCCTCCACGGTCCTGTTTAATTCAATCAAATCAAAAATTGAGTTTTTTCAGTTCCTCTGAACACTCTGGAGATGGAAAAACGTACATTTCTTTACTTTTGAATGAGCTCATAGAGAACATCGCAAGTTGCAAAAGAACTTTACTTGGCCAAATTAATTAGCTATCCATGAACTCCATGTAATTCATTTCCTGATAAGATTGATTTGCGTAGTATTATAAAATCCCATCGAGATGATTCTGAATGGGGAGAATATGCTCGTCGACTGCTTAGTCCTGAGACATGCATGTGGAGAAACCCTGCTGATGGTGGACATGTTGGTGGAGGAGATCCAATTCATCCAAAAAATAATTAATGTTGTTTGGCATCTAAGTGAAGACCAAAGAAAGTTGAATGTGCTTATCATGCGTCATACCCTTGCTTGTGCTTCTCAGCGAGCTAAGGTGGAGGAAACTATCGTTGAAATCGATGTTGCTCATAATGGTTTTTTAGCAACATGAAGAAATATGATGGAGTTGGGTTTTATGAATGTTTATAGGTTTGAAAATTGGGAAGGCTCTGCCCTGCCAGAATATGCCTTGGGTCGGTCGTTTCATCCTCCATTTACTCCACATTTCGATTCGGCTTGTCTCACATTCCTTTGCACACAAGAAAAGTTGGAAATTTTTCACAAAAAAATAAAAACTTCTTCTACACATTTTCCAAATTATGTTTACACTTCCATTAGCAACCCATATTATTTCCATTAATGTCCATCACAAAACTTCTGGTATTACCAAAAGCCTTTACATTTTTGTCATATTTTCCTTTTTTCGTTATGTCAAAGATGTGAAGCCTTTTTTTGAATCTTTTCCGATATGTTTTTCGTTATTCTATCTATAATGAATCTCATTGTCATGTTGAAATTCCTTAATTACGTGTATTATCACTATCATCATTTCCACCATCATAATAACGTTCATCATTGTCATCAACATTATCAACTTAATTTTTTGTTATTATAAAATGTTAATCTAGATCATATATCAATATGAATTTTTTATTTATTTATTATAATAAGAAAGAAGGTACTTAATAAAGAATCTTTAAACAAGGATCTTTACTAGAACCGATCCTAAGGATCTCTAGTGGGACTGATCCCTTAGTAAGGATCTCTACTAGGATCGCTCCCAAGGATATCTACTGGGACTGATCCTATGGATCTCTAATAGAAACGATCCTTAGTTAACCAACGTTTCATTTTAGATTTGTTGTATTACTTTAGGGTTTGCACAGCAACCGAAAATGTATTTGGTTAAAAATGAAAATTCACAGGATGTGTAGTGTCTTGAACATGTGTTAAACTCTTACTACCTAATATTCAAGTATTTTCCTTGACACTCAACTTGAGATCCCGAACGAAAAATATTATAATATCTTTTAGATATTTAGAGTTATATGATTTCCATATCCAGAGTATACGCATATCTCTTGTTGCTATATTAGTAAAGTGTATGTTGTATGCTAGCTAATAGCAGTTGTCCTCCATGAGATATTTCAGTATGAAAGTTGAATTACTATTGGAAAATAACGAAACCGAATATATAATATTATTGCGTATCTTTAGAATTTTTAGGATTTGGTAATTCCTTATTGTCCAAACCACCATACTAATCCCAGTACACAGTGTCTAACCATTTGTATGGGAAACCCACCATTGTTCTTTACAATACTCTTTGGAAAGGAGAGTATGCTAATTAAAGGAAATCTCTTATCGTTTGAAGTCATATATGAGATCAAGAATCTTTTAGTAATAGCGTTGGTTGGAAATGAAATCGTATTGTTGATTTTAGTTTTCGATTGTTGATTTGACTGACCAACGGTGAAGTTGAACCTTGATAGATCTAGTTTGTTTATTCTATGATCCATCTCTTATGATATAAGGTCAGTCGAACTAGTTCAAGTATCAACGATTTCAGATCTGCTATATTGATTCAAGATCTGAAGATAAGACTATTGATCTTCCATTGTTAAAATATCGATTTCGATTTCTATCCACGAAATAAATTATCTTTGTGTCATTCTTTTTTTTTTCCACAGAGAATACATACACAAAGGGGAGGCTAAATGGTATATCTTTGTGGGGAGTGTGGTTGTGGAAATTGAAGTACGAATTATTCGAAATAATTTATTTCTTGATAACTAACTAGATCGATTTTGATTCTAGTTTGGATTATCAAAGATAGGGAAGGAATACTCTAGTTAATCACTTTCCTGATAAGAAAAAATATGATATTAGTTTTTGCTTATCGAAATTGGTACAATTATTTTTGTATAATTGGATCCTTCTAAGTAGCTAAGTTGATTATGATCTTAGTTTGACTTATCAAAATTAGAGAGAATTACATCAAGTAATTGTTCATAAGAAACTAAGTTAAATTACTTCTGGTAGTAAAAGTGGTATGTTAGACCTATGATTCGCTTAGGCTCTTATAGGTTGTATCAATTCTTGCTTATGACGTGAGTTTTTTCGCGCATTATTTGAGCATTGTTCATAAACATGACTAGTTAACATCTCAATTTTAATTTACGATGACTTCTTATATATAAACTATTCCACACCTTCGAAAGTTGTACTTATCATTCCAGTTTAATACAAGGTTGTACACTTTTGAATAATTAGTATTCTAATTTAACACAAAAAAATAAACCGAATTAAGCGAAAGAAGAAAAAAATCTATTTCATTCGATTGGTAAATGGGATATGTTATTGCGGTTTTTACAGCCAACATCTAATAGCATGTGATAGTTTTCTAAATGTATTATGTGCAAGTGTGTGGTGAATTCAGTTCGTATGTATTTGAGTGTATGTGGGAGTTTAGAATCGAGTATATATACTCCATGTCTCTCAACTATAGGATCACCTTTTTATCAATTCATTTGAATCAAATCGTTAAGAAAAAATGTAGATCTTATAAATCTATCATGGTATCAGAGCTGAGAGTTGAAATTTTTAGGGGTATCGATCCTTCTTTCGCTGATTTCAATCTTAAATTATTTAATTCATCTTTAAAGTTATTGTTCTTCAACAAATTCTTTTTCTTTTGTGAAACTCAAATACCGACTTGAATAATGTAATTCATCCGAGTATTATCTTAGAAGATGCATTTTCGCTTATTTTAGGTTTTCGTTTCTGCATTACTAGCATCATCACGTTTGATTCCTGTTGTTAATGGAGGTTTCTTGAATATTCATGTAGTTCATCTGAAAATTTATTATTGGTGGTTTTTCGATACTGAATTCACTTCGTTAGATAAAACTTTATATTCAGATCTTTCCACACCCCTCGATCGTGATGCTTTAATGCCACGTATTCAAATAGGACTAAGTACGTTGTTTGGATCTAAAACATATTTTTCCCACTTGAGATCTTAGCTGCTTTGGATTTCCAATTTTTCGGAACTGGAATTTCTCAATATCAACTTCTAGAACCGATTCTCCGCTTGTAATCTCCAACCGTATCTTTAGATTTCATCTCATGTGTTCGATTTCCATATCACTATCTCAATAACATTCAAATTTGTCTTCAAATTATTTCTTCATCATAACTATGTTTGAGTTGAGCTAGTTCATTTTATATCAATCCTACTTGTACTGATTCCTAAATATATCCAATCTGAGCATGTTGGTTTTTTTGCTACAAGAGTTAGTTAGAGAGAAGCGTAATTTTGTTCCACTGGATATATAATGAAGAGAGTTTCTTCCTAGAACTTTGAGTCATCTGTGCGTGTTGATTGTTTGATCCACCATTGTGTGCTTAATCTTACTTCAGTTTAATTCCTCCTCTCGATGTTAGTTTGGTATAGTCGTCACACAATTATGGTATGTGAGCGTATTGGCTTTTGTGTGTCAATGATGAAGATGAGGATGATGTTTTGGAATTGGAATTGGTGATGGTACTTGTATACAAGTTGAAGTCTTCTTTGATGAGTCTACATTCATGAATGTAACTTTTTATTCTTTATCTTTTACTTTCTTGTTTGTTCTTGGTTTGGCGGAATAATACACCTATTACAGCTGAGATCATGATGTGACTGCGTGCCTGCAATAATGGGATAATTCAATCAGTTGACTCTTAGTCCTTAATGTTGTTTTGTCATAATGATGAAGGTTTGTGGAATTATTGCTTGGTGAATATCAGTTGACGAATTGGTTGTAGATAAATAATGCGAGGTGAATGTGTAGTCGCAAATTTACTTATCTGCTAGTGTGTGTGTGCTGCATAAGACACCCAACATGTTATTGCTTGATTATTTTTGATATGGTAGGAAACTGCTTCAAAAGAGTATAAGGAACTTGTTCAAGTGTGTGGATGAGACACCAACACAGATCGTATTGGTGAATTTTACTACAAACAATTTGGCCAGTATATATGCATTTGCAATGTGGACTTGTTCTATATCGGGGTACTTTGTACTGATTTTTTATATGAACGAAAAGCAGAGTAATGTTAGTGCTGAGCTTGTGCTTTCTTTGCTGAAATTTTCTACTACACTGTTCTACTATCTCCATTTGATTTTTTTAGACAAGCCTCAACTTTTTATTGATAATAACTCCGATGTAAAATGGGGAAGGTTACAAGAGTCTTTAAATTTTATATGGTTTGACAAAACATCACAGATCAATACACCATCATTATCATCATTCCACAAATACTGATTCTAGGATTCTATCTTTACTACCAATTCTAGCATTCCATAGATCCAAGAATAGAGTAACAATATCAGGACTATGTTAAATGGTTTTATTTGTTTTGTCTGAAACAAAAACAAACTACACAGCCATGTAAAATGCAGAAGTGTAGGGATCATCAATTGATCCAACCATTTCTCTTTATCTATGCTAAATTTGATTGGGACTGAATTTCCTTCTGAATTGGAATCTTGATGTCTAGTGTTGCTCATAGTGTCTTAGTGTCTATATACTGCTTCCATTGTCGCCATAGTCTGAGTCACCGAAGATCTTACTTTTGTTATTGGTGTTGTCGATGTTAACACTAATGTAGTTCTTTTTGTTGGATAATATTCAACATGGAAATCACTAACAAGTTGGTTATGATAAGAATAAGAAATACATGAAGTTCTAAGAATTAGGAGCTATCTAGTTCTAAGAAAAGTAAAGACATGTAATAAGGTAATAGGACAAGGAAAAGGAATTCATAGTTCTATATATATATGATCACCGAAGTTGTGGTTGATCATATGAGCAAGATTAGAGCTTGTGTTTAGTTTTGAGAGATTTTATAAACATAAATAAAGAGAGTTGTCTTTATATAAGCTAAGATTGATCTTGCAGTTGCCATTCATTGGTATCAGAGCTTGTTTCTGAGCCATGTAAAACGAAACCACCATTGTGGGTGCAAAATAGTTCATGCCACCATCAATACAAGTTCCAATCCTCAACGCCACAAACTACACGTATGGGCCATGAGAATGAAGGTACTGATGAAAATCTACAAAGTTTGGGAGACAATTGAACCCGGTACATTGGACCCAGACAAAAACAATGTTGCCATTGGATTACTCTTTCAAGCAATACCAGAATGTCTTGTTCTACAAGTTGGTGAACAGGAAACTTCAAAGAAAATTTGGGATGTAATAAAGGCACGTAATCTCGGAGTTGATCGAGTTAAAGAAGCCCGTCTGCAAACCTTAATGTCTGAATTTGAAAGAGTGAAGATGAAAGAAACAGATACCATTGATACTCTTGATGGAAAGCTATCAGAGATAGCCTCAAAAGCTGCGTCACTTGGACAATCCATTGATGAAGATAAACTGGTAAAGAAGTTTCTCAATAGTTTACCAAGATCCAAGTATATTCATATCATAGCTTCTCTCTAACAAGTCTTAGATTTAAAGAAGACTAGCTATGAAGATATAATTGGAAGATTGAAATCATATGAAGAGAGAATCCTTAATGAAGAAAACAATGGAGAAACTCAAGGAAAACTCTTGTACACAAACTCTTACCAACAAAACTCTGCGACAAGAGGAAGAGGTCGTGGAAGAGGTGGTAGAGCAAACAGAGGCCGAGGAAGGGGAGGAAGGTTTAACTCACAAGATAGAACAACAAGTCAGAATGATCAAAACCAAGGGAAAGAAAAGAAGGATAGATCAAAAATTATTTGTTACAGATGTGATAAATCAGGACACTTCTCCTCTGTATGCCCTGAAAGTATACAAACGATGGAAGAAGCAAACAACAATGAAACAAGGGAAGCAGATACAACTCTTTTCATGCACGAAGTTGTATTCTTAAACGAAGGGAAACTAATACCAAAGAACTACGAATCAAAGGATGGAGAAGAAGGAATCTGGTATTTAGATAACGGAGCCAGCAACCACATGACTGGCAAGAGACACTATTTCTCTGAACTCAACGAGAAAATCAAAGGAAAAGTGAAATTTGGAGATGGTTCTTATGTAGAGATTGAAGGGAAAGGATCAATCCTATTTCAAAGCAAGAACGGAGAACAGAAGCTCGTCACAAACATCTACTACATTCCGAACTTACAAAGCAACATTCTAAGTTTAGGACAAGCTACAGAAGTTGGATGTGATGTTAGAATGCGACAAGATTATCTAACAATTCATGACCCAAGTGGAAGACTTTTAGTTAGAGTCTCACGCTCACAGAATAGACTCTACAAGATAAGTCTCATGATTGGAAGGCCAATGTGTCTGAATATGAGACTGGAAGATCAGACATGGAAGTGGCACGCAAGGTTAGGACACATAAGTTTCAGAACCTTAAAAATCATGTCTCAGAACAAGATGGTTCGAGGGCTACCACAGATAAACGATGAATCAAGGATCTGTGAATCATGTTTAGTTGGGAAACAAACGCGTCAAGAAGTTCTTCAAAGGCTAATACACCACAACAAAGCCATTAGAGCTTCTTCATGTTGATTTATGTGGTCCTAATACACCACAACAAACCGGAGTGGTGGAGAGGAGAAACATGACTCTAATGGAGATGACAAGAAGTTCTTTAAAGGCTATGCAGGTACCTAATTATCTATGGGGAGAAGCTGTACGACACTCCACATACCTAATAAACAGGATACCTACGAAAGCTCTGAAATACATGACTCCATACGAAAGTTTGGGAAAGAAACAACAAAACCTAGATCATTTAAGAGTGTTTGGTTGCAGAGCATACACAAAAGTTGATTCTGCAACTCTTAAGAAACTGGATGATCGATCTCAGACCCTTGTGCATCTAGGAATTGAGCCTGGATCCAAAGCTTACAAATTATTCAATCCAACAACGAAGAGAGTGATAGTAAGTCGAGATGTAGTATTCGATGACAAAGCAAATTGGAACTGGAAAGAAACTAATGATGGACCAAGTAGGGATCCAGGAATGTTTCACATGAGATGGAGTCAAGTAATTGATGAAGGCGAATGACCCATAATCATCAATACCAATAGAAACAATGATGTTAATCAATAAGAAGAAGAGAATAATGAAAACACTGAGAATAACGAAGAAGTAGAAGAAGAATAAGAAGAAGAAGAGGAGATCGATGAAATAAATCAACCCATTCCACTATGAAAATCAACAAGACAGATACAAAAGCCTCAATATCTGGAGGATTATGTTCTTCAAGCTACAGAAGAATGTGAGATTATGCTATTTTCTATTAATGATGAACCAAGGAATTTTCAGGAAGCAAAGGTCTCTACTAAATGGACACAAGCATGTAGAGAAGAAATTATTTCAATCAACAGAAACAAGACTTGGTTTCTAGTTGATAAGCCAGATGGGATTCAGATTAAACAAGAAGCTTATGCAAGGAGAATTCTGAAAGAAGCAGGACTTGAAACTTGTAATCCAACTAAGATACCAATGGAGTTTGGACTTAAAGTTTCAAAGGCACAAGAAGAAGCAGAGATTGATTCAACGTGTTATAGAAAAAATGTTGGATGCCTTAGATACTTATTACGCACAAGACCAGATTTGGCTTTCTCAGGGAGTAGCAAGCCGTTATATGAAGAGTCCACGCAAGTCTCATGGTGATGTAATAAAGCAGATATTGAGATATCTAAGAGGAACAATCAGCTGTGGATTGAAGTATGGTCGAGGAGGATCAAAAGGAATTGTTGGGTATAGTGACAGCAGACATAATATTGACCAAGATGATGGAAAAGGTACGACAGGTCATATCTTTTACTTAGGAGATGCACCTATCACATGGTGCTCACAGAAGCAAGACACAATAGCTCTGTTATCATGCGAAGCTGAGTTCATGGCCGCAACAGAAGCAGCTAAACAATCAATATGGCTTCTAGAACTGTTGGGTGAAATCAAAGGAAGAGAACCTGAAAAAGTTCTCATCAAGATTGATAATAAGTCTGCAATTGCACTCACTAAAAATCTAGTGTTTCATGGGAAGACGAAACACATTCACAAAAGGTATCATTTCATACGAGAATGTATCGAGAAGGAGATCATCAACGTTGAACACATATCAGGAACTGAGCAGAAAGGAGATATATTGACAAAGGCATTAGCTCGGATCAAGTTTGAAGAAATGAGACAACTGATTGGAGTACAAGATATGTCACGGGTAAGGTTGAAGCTTAACGGGGAGAATGTTGGATAATCTTCAACATAAAAATCACTAACAAGTTGGTTAAGATAAGAATAGGAAATACATGAAGTTCTAAGAATTAAGAGCTATCTAGTTCTAAGAAAAGGAAAGACATGTAATAAGGTAATAGGACTAGGAAAAGGAATTCATAGTTCTATATATATATGATCACCAAAGTTGTGGTTGATCATATGAGCAAGATTAAAGCTTGTGTTTAGTTTTGAGAGATTTCTAAACATCAATAAAGAGAGTTGTATTTATATAAGCTAAGATTGATCTTGCAGTTGCCATTACTTTTAGTGAGAAACAGATTCCAACTCTTCAACTTCATGACAATGATTCAAAATTCAGAGTTATTTCTCCACGTAAGAATCACAAGTTTAATTCACGGGATATGAAACTTTTTATGAACATTGTGTTGGTTGAATTGATCCATTAAATGAAAAATCCACAATCTTGCCTACTACTACCCTAAAGTATCCGAATTAGGGGTGTTAACGGGTCCGGGTCCTCCCGGGTATCACTAGACCCGGACCCTACTTATAAAGGTCGGATCCGGGTCCTAACGGTTCCGGGTCCGGTTCCTACACTTGTGGACCCAAAACCGGACCCGTTTAAATACCTAGGTACCCGCCGGTCCCGGATACCCATTGGGTCTTAAGAAAACTATTAAAAAAACCTCAAAAACTTAATATTTGTCTCTTTTTGGCTTGGATTTAAATAACTTTTATAAAATTTATTATTATTTCTTATTAATGTACTAAATAAAGATTAAATGTAAGAGAAAATTTAAAATGAGTAAAATATCAAAGCTAAAACTAGCAAAAACATGAATAAAAGTATGAATAAACGGGTACCCGATACCCGCGGGTACCCAACGGGTATTACCCGTTTGGACCCGTTTAGATTCGGGTCCAATCGGGTAATTACCCGTCGGGTCCTAAGTTGCTAATGGGTCCAACTTTAGGACCTGAAACCGGACCCAAATTTACCGGATCCGGTTCCGATTCCGGGTAATGGGTACCCATTGACAGCCCTAATCCGAATGCCCAATTTGTAAGGTGTCCCCAAATGTGGAATCAAATGAAACTATGAAAGTGAAAGCAACACACATCTCAATGAACCCTACCACAAACACTTAAAGTACTCCCATTTACACCATATCACTCTCAATCAGAAGTCAAAACCCTCGCTCACTTCCTCTCGGAATTCATCTGCTCACATTTCCCTCTTCTTCTTGTCCCCTGCCCGTCTTCAAAACCCAACTCAAACTCTCATCCCCCCACAGATCTCAAACTCCATTTCCATGGAGAATTAGACTTCCTAAACCCCCAAACGCTTTCAAACTGAAAGCAGATGAATTCCCAACATAGAAAAGAAACTGAAGACGAACCACGTACAAGTAACTGGGTTGTAAGAAATTGGGGACCTTGGGAAGAGATTCTCTTGCCTGAAGCTGATTTTGCTAGAAGAATTTCAAATGAAGGTGAAGAAGTAGCATTCAAATCGCATGAAACAATTGAAGCTTTTCGAATGTTAAAACAAAAACAAGATTGGAAGAATTTGAGATTAGAGGAAAGCGGGTTTACTGAGGTATTCTAGGTAAATAATTTGAGATTAGAGGTGAGAATTTAGAGCCTTTGGAAACTGATTGCTGATAGACCGAGGTATTCTAGGTATGCCCTGCCCAGTTATCTACTACCCTTCTTCTTGTTACTTTTGGTTTTCTGCTGATTTGGGGTTTCTTTATTTGGTTCTACTTGTTTGATTATGAAGTTTTTCAATCAAAAATTTCTAAATTCTGCCAACACCCCGAATATATAGATTTTATTTACAATCTGAAAAAGATGAGTTTTGAGGTTGAAATTGTATATCAGAATTAGAATGGTTTTTTTCCCTTTTCTTGCATTGGTTGCAGAAATTAGTCAAAGTTGTTATGTGCATGTTTCGTGCAGGCAGGACAGTGTGTCAGTACTTCTGACCTTATCAACTACTTCGTCTCAAAGCTCGAACATTTTGATAGAAGAATAGCAGAAAATAGTTCTAGCTAGGGTACAAGGTATGACTCTTATAAACCACTTCTTCCACCTTAGGGAACACAGTTTCTAAAGACTTATTACAATGTTAAAATTACTTTTCTTTTATTGGAATTATAAGATGACTCTTCTGAAGACATTTGAAGGGCCTTCATGTGGAATTCTTTATTCCGTTCGTCATGATCAAACACATAGTTTTACATTGAGAATCAGTCACCATATGCTTATGTAGTCCCCATCTCTAGCTAAACATGAGGTAGTAGCCATTTTTAGCAGTTGTCATGCACTCATGCATAAGCTGAAAACAAGGAAAAGTTCTTGCTCGCGAGAATTGTCAAATTTTTATATTAGGACACGTCTGTATATTTTAGTGCACCCATTAACTCCTTGTTAAGACCCGACTAACTTAATAGAATTGAATCTTCTTCTTCTAGCTGAGTCCCTGTCCCTAGTCTGAGTGTTAGTAGTTTCATCGTGCTCTAGGTTGTTGTGACATTGAACCTTTGCATGCTAGACATTATGGATGCATCATGAGGTATCTCCTCTGCTGAAACTGTTAGCCCGTCAATTTAGGTGGATCGTACACTTTGGGAAGGTCCTGCAATGAATGGCCTATGGAACTACTAGCTGGCTGATAAAATGTAAAGCCTGAAAATGGTTTGGTTGGTTAAGCAGCGGAAAACAAAGATGAATGAACTTCACAAAACTAAAAGACTTTTTCCTAGACCTAAGGATGTTCGTTTCAGTACTTTGTTAAGAGGGCGTAACAGATTGGAGCACTATAGATGTCGCCCAATAATCACCACGTTTGAAATTTTGCTTAAAGGATCTACTCAAGTACTCTCTTGAATTTTAATTGGTGTGGTACACATACTGCGTAAATGATGCAGTACGTAATATTTTAGGATCTTGAATCTGTTAAATTCCTTTACTTATTGTTTTATGTGGTTGCTCTTAGACCATCAAGTGTTCACCTAGGTTTCTTCTTAACTTATTAATGAAGATACACATTGAATTACAAGTTGCAGTAAATGGGAATCAGATGGTTTCTCACCATGTATGTTACTTTCAATTTGGCTAATACTGTTGGGAATCAGCAAAGGCTGTGATTTGGCACACAAGAACATGAGTAAAATGCAGCTCCTGTTTCACAGGGCAATGATATTTTAAGAAATCATATTCAGCTAATTAGGATTTAGAGATCACTGGCTTCTTCTATCGTAGCAGTTAATTCATGTCAAATTAGTTGTTGCATGATTTTGGTATTTGGTTACTATTGCTGTTAATTGCTTGGACTTTAAATTAATAAGTTAATTTGTCTTGTTGCGCTTGTAGGATTGCTACTCTGGGTGACACCCATTTTAGTGGCTTTCTGTATGGCACTCCTGTGAAGTATCCGATCTTGTGGCATCCAGGTGCTGGATTTGATGTACATAAATTCACACCCCATAAATTAGCTTCTGAAAGGTTCTTAAACCGCAGACCAACTATGAGTAGGAGTTATGAGGAGGCAGATTTATGAGTACTAATTCCTTTAGTTCCTCCAGAAGGAAGGAGCTTGCTAGACACTCAAAAACTGATAGTTCAACAGATAACTGAGAAGCTCTAAAAAATAGTCGAAGTGGGGATTATTCCTCTGATGTTGAGATTGTGGAACCTCATGCCAGTAATCATGGGAGAAGCGCAAGAGTTAAGGAAGCAGGACACGGGGAAAGCGGTGGCTGTGAGTCTGATTGACCTAATGTGAGATGTATTTTCTTCTTGTCCTTTTATAATTACTTTCCACCACCTGTAATTCGTAAACCAGAAACTAGGTTACCAGTTCTTCATTCAGTTCTGTTATGTAATGTTATCATGGTAGTCTAATGATGCTTTTGTGCTAGTTATAGTTCTTTCAGCTCAGCATACATGATTTTGTTTGTGATTTCAGGATGGGCTTCCTGTTCAGTTTGAAGATCTCTTCCTTACCTGTTCAGGAAAGGTTGATTCTTGACCATCATATCATGACAGGAGCCGTATCCGGCCTGTTGGTCACAGATCTAGTTGGCATGGTGTGAAGTACTGGATGGTGGAAGCTCTGGAACAATCTTCAAGGTCAGACGATGTACTTGCTCTGCATGGGTCATACCCGATGCCTCAATAGTCCTACTGAGACAAATTCTTGGTCAGTCCGAAGCTGAAAGCCAAGTAGTAAGTGAAATAGTCATTTTGTCAGACACGAGTATTACCGATGATGCCGACATTCAGGTGCGTTTTTCTGATCCTTGTCCACCTGAGCAAGATCTTTTATCATGTTTTGCACTCAGAAACCCCAGTGAATCTTACTGTGTTACAAAAGATATTTTGACCCCAGAGGCCAATTGCTTAGTCCAAACATCTGGTGGACTCTATTCTAATAAGTTGGGGTTGCAGGATGAAGTTGGTGAGTGTTTTGGTGAAGGAAGGTCATCAGTGTGGGGTGAGGTCTCCGAGATGTTTGTCGAGGCCTGCTGTGAAGCCTTTAAGAAGTCTTGTAGTGTTCAGTTCTATCGCACCCATGAGTCATTACAGGTGCCAAGGACAGAAATGGCCCATTATCTGAATTCACTTTTTAGGTTGCCTCAGTAATAAGTGGTGGTGTCTAAATAGAGAGTCTGCCTTAGCCAAACCCTTGGGTGCTATAATAGTGACCTATGCAGCTAAGCACGTGTCACAACAACAAAACGGAAAAAACTAGGTTGTGATATTTATAGTCTTGGGGGATCCATTTTTCTTCTCCCTGGTCTCTCTTTTTCTTTACTTTTCTCTTAAATTCCACTAAGAAATTTTGGCGGATGAGATTAATAAACAACTTATCGTTGAAAATTGAAACAATTAGAGATCTGATTTAATGGAGATTTGGGTTTGTTGATGTTTGGTTTGTTAAAGGTGATAGAAGTGATGTTGCTGTTGGCCTGTGGGTTGTGGTTGGATTCGATGTTGATGAGTTTTGAGAGAAGTTTCCTGCGGGAAAACAGGTAAGGAGAGAAGCTATGTATTTTTATTATGTTATCAAACTTTTGGGTTTACTCATTGTGGATGTTCAGTTTCACAATTTTATACAAATGTGAGATAAACAGGCCCGATACTCTAAATATGTTAATTGGTTTGTTAGTTCCTTGCAATACGGGCACTGGACTTGAAATCAATTGTATATTCAACTGGACCTAAACCTCAATTATCTACGTTCTATTGCTTCGAATTCTTGTGTTCTTTAGTTTATCATTGTTTGCCTATCTCTATTTACTGTTTTAGTTTCTAGTGTCTCATCAACTAGGTATCCACGTTTAGTTTTGTATTTGTATATACACAGTGTCTTCACTAATAAGTTGGTAGCGACTCTATGAAAACTTATCTTAGCAGAAAATGTTAATGTATTTACTGGATTCGTAATCATAATGTTTCGAATATGGTTAGACAATTGTGGTGGTTAATTTAATCTTAACCTTTTAAATTTAAGGCATCAGCTCTTTTTTAAGTTTGATATTCTTATTTCAAATATTTTTGGTAGAACTACTGTATACCTAGATTACTATGTGTACTCAACTGCTATGTGAACTTGGGCTATGTACCGTGTGCTAAATTGTGTGTCGATGTCGATTAACCTTGCTCATTTTCTGTTTTGCAGTGCGTGCTTATTTACTGTGATTTATGCCGAATATCCTTACTAACCCTTTTGGATTTATATTGAAGTAATACCAAGTCGTATCGCTCTTTCACACATGGACTAAACTAGTGTTAATAAGTGTACGAACAATGATGGTGTTTCTATGAGTGAGCTAATTTGGTCATAATCATCTAAGGTTTCAAGGTAAATAATGCCCTCAACTAAGTGTTAGTCTGTATTTAATTTCAAGTCAGCTAGTCTATGAATGATGGACGCACATACACATATATATTCTTCTCTTAGGGTAGCTTTAGAGTTCAGATGGAATGTTCCTTTAGACAGAGATGAGTAAATAAATTGGTATTTTAAGTTAAGTACTAGATTATGAATTTGTACTAGATAATGCTTGTATGAAAGTGAGCCAACTCGTCATTAGTGGGAACGACTGTTAGACTTACAGCATACAGTCTTTTGCACTTATGTTAAAAATTCCATATTAGCATGCTGTTGTGGTACCTCATCTCTATAAACATTATGTTTATGGAAATTGATATTCGACTTCTTTTATTTAATAAGAAAATGTCTCAAATTGTTGTTAACTTGTTATTCATTTGCTTTCGCCGGTATCCAGTATTAAGAACTGGCGAAAATTTTCTTGGGCCTTGTCGTGGCGACGACAAGTGATCTAATATTCCTTGCTTCCATCTGATTGTCGTAATTTGTTGATAGGTGAAGCCTGTGATTTTGCTTTCTGGCTTGATGTACTATTTTCTGGACTTGTACCTTGGATATCTTAGATCTCATTTATTTTCATGTCTGCTAGTCTTGGTTACCTTGTGCGCTGACTTAGCATCTTGGCTGCATAAATTGCGCTTGTTGAACAATAAATAAAAATGATTGATGTAGACATGGCTATCCTTGTAGTTAGGGTAGTATTTCGGAAGAAAAGACGGAGATCTCTGTTTTAGTACAAAGAAGTAGTAATAGTAATGGTTCCAAGCAGTAGCGTTCATATCTCACAGTGCCAAAGTAAGATAAGGGTGGTTGGTTTACTGGTACTTATTTGGTTTGCTTACAAATAGTTTAGAAGTGAGTGCTAAAATTTGTGCAAGAAATTGGGAAAAGAGTATTGTGGTGTTTTTGGCCTCATCTTGAGATTAATGTTATTAAGCAGGAATTATAATATCTGTATCTGTAGCTGGTAGCTGGTAGCTAATTCTAGTTGGTTGGATCAGCTAAGGACTACACTTCTGGGACTACAGTAAGACAGAATTGCACATGGCCATAACCTGTCCAGTTCTGTATTTTATTTTCAATACTTAGTTTAAACTTCAGTGATAAGATTTAATGGCATGACATTTGATTATTCTTGCTGTTGCGTGAGACTTGATTTTGCTCTAGCTAATTCGGTGCTGCGATATCTCATCTTTATAATACTGTTAGTGACATGGCGAGTTGGGGATAGTTGTTGCTATGCAATTCATACTATCCGCTGTTAGAGATTGTTGCTACTAGAGGTAGTTCATACTATCTAAATGAATGAGATGGACCGCGGTCGTGTTTAATCCCTTCGAGCCACGGAGCAGGGTACAGAGGCAGCCGCTTTGCGGTTCAGCACAATTCTGCAAGGTTGTTCATATCGTCGGAAAGGGGTTGGTTACTGCTTGGCAGTTCATACCATTTATTCGGAGATGATTGCAACCTTTGCAAGTACATATGGTTGGTTTGAGCTAGTTTCAGTACTGGCTCGCTCTTCATACCATCTGACTGTACAACCCCTAAGACAAGAGACGATTATTACCGTTTGAGGTAATTCATATCGCATGTCTCGACTTGTGAGTTAAGCAATGGTTATTATTGTATGAGGTGACTCATATTATTTGAGAATAAAGGATGGTTGCTGTTTATGATGGCAGTTCATACCATCGATATGGAAATGATTACTAACTCTTTTGAGTAGTTCATTTGAAAAAGATGTTCTGTTGAGCTTGACTGAGTACTGTGAATTGCCAGGCCCAACTGGTGGGCTCCCACCTACGGGTGGCTACCCAGAAGACCATTGGCAACTGGACAATGGTGGCTGGTACCCGACTACTCTGGCAAGAGATATTGTATGCTTACAGTAAAATGATGGGAATCATATTGAAGTATATAAGCAATTTTTGCCTGCTTATAAAGCAGTTTGGGTTAAATCAGTGAACATTTGGTTGGGAAAATCAAATTGGTCAGAGTCATTTGGAAATCTGGTTTCTTGAGTGGCGTATCATAGAATGGGACCTGACCGGTTGGAAGCAAAAGTTTTCTGGTCAGCCGCACCAAATCTGTCATCTGTAGGCCCCAGGCACATACGCCATGTAATTCAAAGTTAGATGAGCTTGAGATGATGTGCAAAGAAGTGGAGAAATAGTTAAACCAGGATAAGTTTGGACTCAATATGGAATTTATGCAGGAAATTATTGAAGCACTTCCTGGGTCCGAATACATGTTCAGAAAACGAGTTCCTAACTAGACGAAATGACTACTCCAATTTGTAGGTATGTTTCAAGGTATGCAATACAGAAAAGCTGCAGATGGTGTATTTAGAAAATGTAGAAGGCTGAAGGCTGAAGCAGTATATGGTTCAAGACCTTGAAATCAGATCAACACAGCTGGTTGGTGTGTTTTACAGGTTTGTGTATTTCGGATCTCAAGTATCTAAGTGGAGAGGCTGTACTATTTGGATGTAAACCCTGTATGCTAGGCTTCTTTATCTTACCCTTCTTTCTGGTTTTGTTTTATACTTTTTCCTTATCCTCTTCTTTTTTTTTCCTTTTTTCTTTCAGTTTTATGATTACGTGTATGAGCTTGGCGTTTCAATGACGTCTTGGCCCTGAAGGAAACCTTACCTTTTGAGGAGCTTGGAGAATAGAGACTTCATGTTGCATCGTAGTCACGGTGTGGTTGGCCAGAATGTAACCCCAAGCAGTGAACCAAATTCTATAGTTTTAGGGGTTCTTTCACCAAAGCTCATCAAAGTGGATCTCATTAGGGAGTGTGGTGGAATTGAAGCAGGTGCCCTGGTAAGTTTAGCTCACAACTTTATTCTTTGTCCAGCTATCATTTAGGTTATTTCTTATACGATTCCTGTTGTTCAAATTTGAGTTTCTAAGTTTTAAAGTTATCTGGTAATATGGATTTCTGATTGGCATAGTTTGCAATCTTCCATTGACGAAGTTTATCGTCACTCTATAGTGTTCATGCTTCTTCTAACCGGTAAATGAGAGTGTTCTTTGCCTGGGCCACCTCATCTAAGCTTAATACTCGGTAAAGCACTTTTGGGCACATCATCTATTATTCTCGATGATTAAATCAGCGATTCAGCATGATACTCAGAAATCTCGACGAGTATTTCTGTAGTTGGTTCCATTTTTATTTTGCAGCCTATCCACTGTCCAGTTTTGCTTGAGATCACTTTTCTCGTATCTCAATAAGAGTCTAGTAGGTGTATACAGTGGTAGTTCGTGAAATATGGTTTTGTCGTAATCAGGAATGTCTTAATTACTCATATCTAGATTAGACGCTCAGGGATTTAACAGCTAGTCTGGCGTACAAAAGATATGCGATATCAAAATATTATGCTCTTCTACGTGTATTTTTGAGACCACTGCCCGAATACCATAATCTGAAGCTGTGCTAGGCAAGAAGTAAAAAATCTCTATTGATGCGAGTCTGGCGGTAGAATATTGTCATGTTTCTTTTGATATATCAGCATCACATCTAGTTGCTTTGTTTTGGTCATGTTCATGCCTTTTCTCGGTATTTTGTTTCTTTGTCGTCTCTGAAGGCAAAATCAAGGAAGTAGTGTGTAGAAGGTACAACTAAAGTTACATAGCAGCTCCGATGTGAGGGTATCCCACATATTGCTAAATGCAAGAGTGAGTCACTCTAAAGACCTTACAAGTAAGGGCCTACAGTAATAATTTCAATTAATGTCAAAGGAGGATGCTGATAGTCACCCGTATGGGCTATCATAAACTTAATGCTGTATGGCCGTAGTACCATCCTTGGCTTTTTTACTTATCCTTTTTTATTTTGTATTGCAGTTTTGTTCTCAGCTTTAAGTATTTCTTACTCTAATCAAGTAATAATGATAGACAACTATTCGGGGAGCACTAATTTATCCTTTTTTATTTTGTAGTGCAGTTTTGTTCTCAGCTTTAAGTATTTCTTACTCTAATCAAGTAATAACGATAGACCACTATTCGGGGAGCACTAATTTATCGGAAACTTGATGCTGTTTTGCAGAGGCTACAAAACAAATTTTGGGTCCCTGAAGAGAGAAAATGTCAATGGGGTATACTGATGAAGTTGATGCCCTTGAAACAATTGTTACTGAAAAGTGAAAACAGCAACCAGATTTCCAGAGTGGGCTAAACTCTTGGAACCTGCAAGAAAGCTACCCACAAATGTTGGAACCAGGATTAGGAAATGTATCTACGAGGCGTCAAATACTCTTGACTGAGACGAAGTCTTGGTTAGTCCTAAGCTGAAAGCTAAGTAGTCATTTTGTCAGACTCGAGTCATTCCGAGGACGGCGACATTCAGGTGCTTCTTTCCGATCCTTATCCACATGAGCAAGATCTTTTATCATGTTTTGCACTCGGAACCAATGTGACAGAAGTTATTTTGACAGCACGGGCAATATGAAAATGACCCTTTATTCCCTTTGTTCGGGTTGGGTGGTTTTGGGCGTGAGCTAATCGCACCGTTTAGACCGTGAATGCTGCAGACATTTGATGTCCCGCCGGCGTGGCCAGACCGCCTAAGCGCCCTTGTTGCCAAGGAGAACACTCTTCGCCTAAGCACAGGGAAATATGCTCAGTCCATAAATCTGGTGGACTCTCTCTCTAATAAGTTGGGGTCTGCCTTAGCCAAACCCTTGGGTGCTATAATAGTGATCCATGCAGCTAAGCACGTGTCACAACGATAAGGAGAAAACTAGGTTTAAAAGGTTGTTAATAAGGATGAGATTAAACAACAATTTCTCGTTGAAAGTTGAAACAGTTAGAGATCTGATTTAACCGAGATTTGGATTTGTTGATGTTTGGTTTGGAATCGAAGTGATGTTGCTGTTGGCCTGTGGATGTGGTTCTATTCGATGTTGATCGAGTATTGGGAGAAGTTTTCTGCCGGAAAACAGGTAAGGAGATCAAAATTTTGGGTTTTGATTGATTTTACGTTTACCCATTGTTATTGTCCAGTTTCACAATTTTATACAAATGTGACTGCATATAGCTTGTCAGTTATACAGACAGGATACTCTAGATGTGTTAATTTGCTTATTAGTTCTTGGCAATACAATGAACTTGAAATCAATTGTGTATTCAACTGATACTTTTCTGTGTATATAGTAGTACTGCCGAAGTTGGTATTCCATTGGTTGTTGAGTTTTAAAATGATTACAACAGTTACAGCTAATAATTTTAGACCATTAAGGGGTCTTTTGGATAACCAAGTTTAGTTTTGTATTGTATATAAACAGTGTCTGCACCAATAAGTTTTAGTGTACTACTATAAGCTACGGTTGCGACTCTATGAGAACTTATTTTAGCAGAAAATGTTAATAATGAAGATACACATTAATATGAGAACTCTATGTGTATCTTCATTAACATGTTAAGAAAAAACTAATTAGGACTTAGATTGATGTTTGGTATTTGGTTAGTATTGCTGTTAATTGCTTGGACTTTCAATTTATTTATAAGTTAATTTGTCTTGTTGCGCTTGTAGGATTCATACTCTGGGTGATACTCATTTTAGTGGCTTTCCGTATGGTACTCCTGTGAAGTATCCTATCTTGTGGCATCCAGGTGCTGGATTTGATGTGCAAAGATAATTTGGCATAAATTCAGACCCATCAAATTAGCTAATGAAAGGTTCTTAAACCGCAGACCAACTACGAGGAGGCAGCTTTGCACCCCACTCCTATGAGAAGATTTAGGAGTACCCTTCAATTCCCTCCAAAAGGAAGGAGCTTGCTAGACACTCAAGGACTAATGGCTCTGCTGATAACCGAAAAGCTACAAGGAATAGTCGAAGTGGGGATTTTTCCTCTGATGTCGAGATTGCCAGCAATCTTGTGGAGAAGCGCAAGAGTTAAGGAAAGATAGGATGGCTGTGAGTCTGATCGACTCAATGTGAGATGCATTTTCTTCTTGTCCTTTGATAATTACTTACCACTAGTAAATCGTAATCCAACGGAAACTAGGTTACTGGTTCTTCATCTAGTTTCTTTATGTAATGTTGTCATGGTAGTCTAATCATGCTTTTGTGCTAATTTAGTTCTTTCAGCTCAGCATGCATGATGTTTGTGATTTCAGGATGGACTTCCGGTTCAGTTTGAAGATCTCTTCCTTACCTGTTTAGGGAAGGTTGATTCTCAACCATCATATCATCATCGTAGGAGCCGTATCTGGCCTGTTGGTTACAGATCTTGTTGGCATGATAAGATTAACAGGATCTCTTTTTGGGTGTGATGTACTGGATAGCGGAAGCTCAGGACCGATCTTCAAGGTCAGACGGTGTCCTTGCTGCAATCGGTCATACCTGATGTGTCAAATAGTCCTACCGAGACATTCTTGGAAGCTGAAAGCAAAGTAGAAAGTGAATAGTCATTTTGTGACACGGAGTGATACCAGGGACGCCGACATTCAGGTACTTCTTTCCGATCCTTGTCCACCTGAGCAAGATCTTTATCATGTTTCGCAGTCAGTACCCTTAGTGAATCTTACTGAGTTACATAAGACAATTTGACCCCACAGCAATTGCTTAGTCCAAAAATCTGGTTGACTCTTCTCCGCGATGTTTTGTTGAGGCCTGACGTGAAGTCTTGCAGTTCAGTTGCATCACACCCATGAGTCAGATGGTACCCTGTTACAGATGCCAAGGACAGGAATGGTGTTGGCTCCTTGTCCACTTTTTAGGTTGCCTCAAGAATAATTGATGGTGTCTAAATAGAGAGTCTGCCTTAGCCAAACCTTTAGGTGTTATAATAGTGATCCATGCAGCTAAACACGTGTCACAACAAAACTGAACGGAGAAAACTAGGTTAACATTTGGGGGATCCTCTTCTCCCGTGTCTCCTTTTCTTTACTTCTCTCTTAAACTGAAAATTGGAACAATTAGAGATTTGAATTTGTTGATTACATCTAAAGATGTCGTTTTATGTGGGTTAATTTTGTAGACAAGACTGGTAGAAAAGAAAAGTGATGTTGCTGTTGGCCTGTGGGTTGTAGTCGGATTCGATTTTG
Source organism: Papaver somniferum (assembly GCF_003573695.1). Taxonomy (NCBI): domain Eukaryota; kingdom Viridiplantae; phylum Streptophyta; class Magnoliopsida; order Ranunculales; family Papaveraceae; genus Papaver; species Papaver somniferum. The sequence goes on from NW_020625486.1 coordinate 242,203, forward strand.
ATCGAGTTTTGGGAGAATATTCCTGCCGGGAAAAAGGTAAGAAGAGGAGCTATGTATTTCTCTAAGAAATCAAATTTTGGATTTTGATTGATTTTATGTTTTTTTACCGATTGTTGATGTCCAGTTTCACAAATTTATACAAATGTGACTGCATATAGCTTGTCAGATATACAGACCCGATACCTTAAGTGTGTTAATTGGCCTGTTAGTTCCTGGCAATACCGGCTCTGGACTTGAAATCAATTGTATATTCAATTGATGCTTTTCTGTTTAAATTGTACCGCAGAATTTGGTAATCCGTTGGTTATTGAGTTTTAAAATGATTTCATGAGTTAGAAAGCTCACCTTTTACAGCTTATAATTTTCTTCCTAGGTATAATTATTGGTTATACATTTGATTGGGAGAAAAATGGGATTCATTTGTGGGAATTTGGGTAGTAATTTAGACCATCAAAGGGGTCTTACCGATAAATAGTTATCCAAGTTCAGTTTTGTATTGTATATACACAGTGGCTGTACTAATAAGTTTTAGCGTACTTTAAGTTACGGTTGCGACTTGTGACTATGAAAACTTACTTTAGCAGAAAATGTTAATGTATTTACTGGATTCGTAATCTTTTAAACTTAAGGCATCAGCTCTTTTGAAGTTTGATATTCTTATTTCAAATATTTTTGGTAAAGTACTGTACGCCTAAATTACTATGTGTACTCAATTGCTATGTGAACTTGGGTTGTGTACCGTGTGCGAAATCTTGCTCATTTTCTGTGTACTTAAGTGTAGTGCGTATTTACCATGGTTTATGCCTAATATCCTTACCATCCCTTTTAGATTTATATGTATCGCTCTTTCACACATGTACTAAACTAGTGTTACTAAGCATACTGTATGAGCAATGATAGTGTTTCCATGAGTGAGCTAATTTATTAACACTATTTAGTTATTTAGAGATGTTAGGATTGAAATGATCATCTACGGTTTTAAGGTAAATTATGCCCTCAACTAAGTGTTAGTCTGTATTTAATTTCAAGTCAGCTAGTCTAAGAATGATCGACACACATATATATTCTTCTCTTAGGGTGGCTTTGGAGTTCATACTGAATGTTCCTTTAGACAGAGATGAGTATATAAATTGGTATCGTTAATGATGAAGTTAGGCTAGCAACACATCGGCATAAACTAACAATAGACAGAAATTGAAGTATAGAACGATAGAAAATCAACAAGACATTGATAAATAGAGTCTAGGTCTAACAGCCAAATTACTCATTGATAATCTATAGATTATTTTCTTAAAATCAATAATAAAGTCCGTCTTCTAAGAGACGGCTAATATCCTACTTATACTCGCAAAGAAAACCTAAAGAGAGAAAACCCTAAAACTAACGGACGGAAACACCCTTTGTTAAGAGATAAACTAGCAAACGTCCTAAATTGAAAAACGCTCTAAAGGGTGATATTATGCCCCTGCATCAGTTAAGTACTTGATTATTAATTTGGAAATTGTTAGGGGTATTTGTGGATTGATAATGCTTGTATGAAAGTGAGCCAACTTGTCGTTAGTGGGAAAGACTGTTAGACTTATGTTAAAAATTCCTTATTAGCATGTTGCTGTGATACCTAATCTCTATAAACTTTATGTTTATGGGAATTGTATTCGACTTCTTTTAAATGTTTTAATAAGAAAATTTCTCCGATTGTTGTTATTCATTTGCTTTTGCCAGTATCCAGTATTTGTGGATTGATATTCCTTGCTTCCATCTGATAGTTCATTGTTGTAATTTGTTGATAAGTGAAGCCTGTGATTTTGCTTTGTGGCTTGATGTACTGTTTCTAGATTTGTACTTGGAGATCTTAGATTTCATTTATTTTCGTGTCTGCTAGTCTTGGTAACCTTATGTGCTGACTTAGCACCTTGGTTGCATAAATTGGGCTTGTTAAACAACAAATAAAACCGATTGAGATAGACATGGCTATCTTTATAGTTAGGGTCGTTTTTTGGAAGGAAAAGAAGGGGATTTCTATTTTAGTAAAAAGAAGTAGTAATAGTAATGGTTCTAAGCAAAAGTAAGATAAGGGTGGTTCACTGGTACTTATTTTGTTACTAATCTGTCCTGTGTTACTTTGTTTAAACTTCAGTGATAAGATATAATGGCATGACGTTTAATTATTCTTGCTGTTGCATGAGAGTTGATTTTGCTCTAGCTAATTCGGTGCTGCAATATCTCATCTTTATGATGCTGTTGGTGACGTGGCAAGTTGGAGATAGTTGTTGCTATGCAATTCATACTATCCACTGTTAGAGATACTAAAGGTAGTTCATACTATCTAAATGAATGAGATGAACTGCGGTCGTGTTTGATCGCTTCAAGCCACGGAGCAGGGTATGTTGGCATCCGCTTAGTGGTTCTGCACGATTCTGCAAGGTTTGTTCATATCGTCGGAAAGGAGTTGGTTACTGCTTGGCAGTTCATGCCATTTATTCGGAAATGATTGCAACCTTGGCAAATACATATCGTTGGTTAGAGGTAGTTTCAGTACTGGCTCTTCATATTACCTAGTAAAGAGATGATTGTTCTCTCTCCTAGATAATTCATACAATCTGATAACTGTACAACCCATAAGACAAGAGATGATTATTACGGTTTGAGGTAATTCATATCATCTGTCTCGACTTGTGACTCATATCATCTGAGAATAAAGGATGGTTGCTGTTTATGATGACAGTTCATACCATTGATATGGAAATGATTACTAACTCTTTTGAGTAGTTCATATCATTTGAAAAAAGATGTTCTGTTGAGCTTGACTGAGTACTGTGAGTTGCCAGGCACAATTGGGGATCCCACCTAGGGGTGGCTGCCCGGAAGACCATTGGCAACTGGCCAATGGTGGCTGGTATCCGACTACTCTAGTGAGAGATATTGTATCCTCACAGTAAAACGATGGGAATCATATGTAAGATGCAATGACCCTTGAAGTATATAAGCAATGTTTGCCTGCTTATAAAGCAGCTTGATGGAGACCGGCCAGATTTGATGCTTTTAGCTGAGCAATTATCAGGTTTGGCACCACATACGCACTGCTTATGGAGACCGGCCAGATTTGATGCTTTTAGCTGAGCAATTATCTGGAGATTTTGGATCTCTGTATGAAAAAGAAATGTGATTATTTTCCGTGGATCAATCTCTCAATGCAGTTGTACATCCATTTCCTGTATTACCTTGTAAATTTACTTTATGGCCTGTACAGAAAATTATGGAGCATGCTGATCCCTAATGCTTAACCGCCGCACTAAAGAAGGAATCAATGAGTTTATGAGTGGCAAGGAGATCCCTACAGCTCATTGGGACGATGGTTTCTGCAGACTCTGTGGCATCAACAAGAGTGATGAAACTGTGTGGTCATTGTGATTCTGAGCATCACACTTACTGCTTGATACCTCCACTGCTTTCTATTCGAAACTGGTTATTGTCCACATAGGAATTTCAGCTTTCAACTTATACTCAGGTAGACTTCCATAAGGATTCTGACTAGACTTCAACATTCTATCCTCAGTCCACCTTTTTCTCTTGTTCTTCCTCTAGATTTCACTCCTGATGGGTAGTCTCAAGTTCTTTTTTTTTTTTTTTTTTTTTTTTTTTTTTAACCGAGCAAAAAAAAAAGTTTTTTTCTTTTTTTATATGACAGTTCTAAGTTCAGCAAGATCTGCCTTGGTAAGTGGTTTATCTTCCATTGAAACGAAAAACTAATATAATTTGAAGGAAAAAAAAAATTAGGGTAGGATAGATAATCAAGATAATAATGTTGATTGAATAATAATATATAATCTCTAATCAAAAGACCTTTATATAGGCTTACAAAGTTTGATAGAATAAGAAACCAACTTAAAAGAGTTGGAAGAAAGACGTACTTCATCACAGAAAGAGTCTACATCTCCTAAACTTCATCACAAGTAGAGTCTATAAAAGTTTATGTTTTAAGAAAAATCACATCAAGCTATAAGAGAGTTGGGACACATTGTCCCAAATCATAATGGCGGTATGGCATGCCATCTTGGATGATGGATGCAAGAACCCACCCTCCAACATAGGGGGAATGAAATTTTCCCTTTTGGGCATCTTCTATAGAGTCACTTATTGCCCTCCCTGCAGTGAGGTTGACGCAATGTTTCAGCAATCGTAGTACTTCAACGTCTTCCATGTTAGGATCATAAAATCGTGCTAGGTAAGCCACTGTGTCACCATAAGAAGATCCATCCAACAAATACCCGCGAGACTCATAAAAATTTGGATATCCTGAGTATGTCCTGTGATGAAAAAATCTTGTTTCACCATCCTCGATGACACCTAAGAAAATCCCTGCACATAACATCCATGTTAGGATCAATACTGTTACAAACTGGCTTAAAGATTTAATGGTAGATAATGCTTGGTGTGTGCCATTGGAACTGCAGTCATTCATATCAAATGACAGGTTGCCTGAAATTGGTGGAGGAGAAGACGTACTCATATGGAGTGGTCATAAAAATGGACAATTTGTCACAGCTGTAGTAGCAGTGGAAAAAGTTAGAGTTTGAGAACCAAGACTTACATGGCCAGCTCATATTTGGAAACCATTCTTGCATTGCTAGCAATATTTGGAAACTGCAGCAGGGAGTCTATATGGATGATGAGGAAATGAAAAAGAGGGGTTATGAAATTGTCTCTAGATGCTGCATTTGTGAAGAAGATCAAGACAGTACGTGTCAAACACTATGGAATTGTAACTTCAGCAGGAGTATTTGGTCCTGGCTTTCTTTAATTTTTTGATTCAAAAACCCTGGCTCTTTTGAAGACATTTGTGCTGCAGCAAAGAATAAAAGCCCAATTATACAAGAACTATGGATGACAGCAGCCTGTGCAACTATGAGAGAACTGTGGTTTCAAAGGAATAAAAAACTGTTTGAAGAAGTTATGTTTTTAATAGCATAATATACAAAATTGTTCAGGAAGGAAGTTACAGAACAAAAGGAAATAAATGTGGACAGGATTATGATGCTCGAGTGATATATTTCTTTAAAATTGGTGATAGAGGTATTAAATTTCATTATATTAAGGAATCATTCTGGTCAGCTCCTGCAGAAGGTTATATACTACTTTGTTGTGCTGGAATTTCCTTTGGGAATCCAGGAAATGCTGGTATTGGAGTGATTGCTAGGAACTACAAAAGCCAGGTACTCTAACAGGTGGTGTGGGAGTGGCAGACAAAGCTATAGCTGGAGAATATGCAGTTCTGATATTCGGCTGTTACATTATATTAAACAGTTACAAATTCTAGAAACTAACAAGGTTCTAAAATCAACAACAAAACCTCATGAACTATACAATCTTGAAAACAAGGTTTATCAGACTGTAACCTAGCTAGAAGTTTGTGCCTTGAAAACAATCTAGTAATAGGTTTATCATTTGGAGAACGAATAAAGGGATGTATTTTCATTCCCCATACGAAATGACCATGTAAAACTACATTTTATAAATAGAGAAAGCTGTTTAAGACGTTCGATGAATCATACCCCCTGAATTTATCGTCACCAATGCCCCATTTTTGTACGTGCAGCGTGTGTCTGATCCGAATGCTAATCTTCCTCTCGTCAAAGGAAGTCCTATGATGACAGTACCAAGATGCACTGCATACACAAATATATAGACTATTATATTTGGGGGAGATCACTTCTATCATACGAAAAAGAGTCAAATCTAAGAAATGTACTTTTACCACTAAAACATGAAGATACGGATAGTTACAGCACTAACAGAGACTAGCAAGCACAAATCAATTTGTACTATAAGAATGATTCGAACCCCTAAAACATTTTGATACTGAATAAAGACATTTGCTGTTGTCAACAGACATACTACTAATATCAAATTAAATTCAGAGCAAAGAACCAATACACATTTGTGACTGTTACCAATTGCAATGGGGTTAGCCTAGACCTAGAATACACATTTGTGACTATTACATCGAAACATGAAAATCCAAAATTAAAAGAGATTAACAACCACAAACGAATTTATATCACCACAAATTAATCTTCTGCAGTAAATTAATCAAAATCCTTAGATGTTCAAAATTGACATTTCCAAAATGTTAAGTATCTGAAATTCCTCCATCTAAGGCTATAAGAAAAAGCAAATAAAAACCCTAAAACTCTTATGTTTGCACCTGGTTAACCACAAAATCCAACCCTCCAGGAACCTCCACATCACCATTATCAATCTCTCTTTTTTTTTTTTTTTTTGAAGGTTCCTGAACAGATCTTTTAAGCATATATAGAAAATTTTACTTGGACAGAAAGATTTTGTTTTCAACAATGGATCGAAAATTAATACGTCCGAAGTTCCTAGATTTAACTGGTTAAACTGTGCTCCACCATACATGCACTTATAAATATGATGTCCTTTTTTAATAATCTAGATACAGGACATAAAGCGAAGTACCTTTTAGCAAATCTTTCACTTAACCCAAACATGCAATAAATCAGCATATCCTTACAAAAATGTAAACATAGTACTATTTTGATATTTGAATGTAAGACCTAGTTTTCATTAGTAGTCTTTCACTGAACTCGACACTTTTGTGTACTACTGAGCTTCAATATGATTAGGCAATTGAATACTTTTTCAGGAACCCAAACTATATATATATATATATATACATAGTTAAAAAAATGGATTAATATATACATAATTCAGGAACCCATAGTGGGGGGAAATGAGAATTAATCTGGGAATATGAATTACTTTTCCCATCTTAACTATTCTCATATGGGGTATTTTTAAAGTATAAAAGGTCCAAGTTAACCTTTTCAAATATTATTAATTTTTTAAAAAGATTTAAAAATTTATTAATTTTTTGAAATTAATATTTTTAAAGAGTACTATTACAAGAAACTAGTTATTGGAAGCCTAACAAGCTAACATACTACTACATTAGTTGAACATGATGTCTTGCTAGCCTACCAGCGAGTCTCATGAACTATCTAATGGAGCCGAAGCGGATACGAGACTCATTATGTCCCAAGGGGTGCAAGCTAACTCAATCTTCCATGTTAGATTCTGCAATATTGCGCCATCGGTAACTCAAACCTGGAGCGCCTTTGAGGAATGGAGTGACCAGCTGGGATAGCTATCCATTTGCAAAATTTCATTATTTTCTTAAATTACTTTTTAAAATTTCTATAAATTAAAATTTAATTTAGATTTTTTAATCCATTTTATTTACTAGATTTTTAAATCTATTTTCTGAAACGGGCCACCTAGCTCAGCTGGTCATCCCCGTTTCTTACAGGTTTCATGCACTTCAGGAGGTCCCAGGTTCGAGTCCCCGATGGGGCAATATTACAGAGTTTGACATAGAAGGTAGAGTTAGCCTTGCTCCCGTTACGAGATAATTAATCACAATACCTATATCCTCTTCGGCTCTCTTGGTTTGGTTCCTCATGAGACTCACTAGTACACTAGCACGGAAACATGTTCAACTAATGTAATGGTACGTTGTTGGAGCTTCAAGATTTTATTGAAGCTAGTAGGCTAAGAGCCACCAGTAGAAATAACTTCAAGATTTTGTTTATTTTATTCATTGTAATGGAAAGCTAGCTCTTTAATGAAAAAGAAAAGTTAGAAACCGTATGAAAATTGTGTAATGTTGAGTTGCTGTTGAAGAAGGTGTGAGTTTAAGTTTGTATACGAAATGAATTTATAGGGAAGGAAAGGGAAAATGGTGTCGGATGGAAAGAGCGGTTAGCGCTCTTAGTACAAGCGCTGGTGTATTTATTAAATGCGCTAGCGTTTTGAGTAAAAGCGCCAGTGACACATGCCAGGCCAGAGTTTTTGGCAAGCACGTCCGCTTTTAATACAGGCGCGCGCTAAGTGCTCCTTCTCGGTGTTCAAATCAAAAATTTTGTTGACTTAGATATTCATTTTTCGTGTTTGTTCATTACGTAGTGAGAGCAAAATAAACCAACTTGATGTTTGCTCATTTCACATGAACTGCTCTTACAGTTGTAACAGAGGCAACATATGCAAATCCTAACACATTAGATGGCCCTACTAAAAACAATGTAAGGGTTCTAACACCCAATGTTAGGCAGTTTTAATGAAATTCTAATTTATACCAAAAATAAAAAAAATAAAAATAAAATAGGTATTTGATACTTCCCTTATTATGAAATCTTAGACTTAAAATGTTTCCCTTTATGCCCGTGTTTCTTTTTATAATGGTCTTGGCTCTCTTATTCTTATACTATGAAACTTTTATGGGTGCGTTCTTACACTTCCCTATTCTCTTAATTATGGTAAATCCTTAGAATTTTCTACTCAAACATTTTGTCTGCCCTTCCTCCTAGTCATCCCCTCGGTTCCTGTGGTCGCTTAAGATCCTAGTTTTGGTTTTTGTAGACATTAAGTTTAATCAAATCAATTTAGTCCCGTACATTAGCTCCCCAATACACCTAGGTTTCCATAGAGAAATAGTCTGCATCCTCTCGTTATCTTTCTCCATAGAAGTGACAGAATGCCATCCTATATAATCATAGTCTAGTACGTAGGAATCAGAACCTACTTACTAATTAATTTCTTACTATCCTTATACTTTAATGAGCCAAACGAGATTAAAGTATTAATTAATATCTACATAATAGCAATACTTCCCAAAAGATAACAAGTAGAACTATAGGTCCCGGGTCAGTACTAATAGAAGAAATTTCTATGAACCATTTTGGCTCAAAGATAGGTCAGCTAATCTCTTTTAAAATGTAAGGTAGTTTTTTCCTTGAGGATTCTCAGGGATTCTGGTAGAATTTTAGCTAGGATTAAATCATTAAAAATAATCTTAGAATTATCTAATCTTCTCTCATATTCTATTTTTCTAGAATGGACATCCTTTATTAATTAGAGAACACAATTTAGTTGCACAATTTCAGCTCTCTTTACAGATATTTTACAAGGCTGAATTGGGGTCATGGAAAATAATTTGGGGCCTCATCCAATTTATACCCACCCCATAAAAGATAGATGGCTTCCAAAATATTGGTGAAAGTACCAATTTAGCCTTCTCTGATAACTATCCTAAAAATCTCATTAACCACTAATCTCGGCCCCCAATCTTCATTTCAATCAAAACTTCTTCTCTTTCCATTCTTCTTCTCCTCCGCTCCCTCCCTCCCACTGTCTCCCATTCCATGAACGACTTCTGAGAAAAAAAATTCTCACAGATTCATCGTCGTAAGTGAACTAAAACCCCCTAATCTAAGTTGGGTTTGTGTTTAATTTGATTTGTTGATTGAAAAATTAGGTTTTCAATTGCCAAATTGCAGTTACAGTTCCAGGATCGTTAACCACGGTTTTTTATTGTTTAACGATTTTTGATATACATATTGAATTGATGAAAAATCGTTAACCACTAGGGTGTAGTAGATAACGACCCTAAATCTGGTTTTCTGCCCTAGAATAGTGTGTCCAAGAATTTCTAAATCGTTAACGATTCTTCTCGACGATCCTTTTTAAATACGAACGACTCTGTCTTATGCAGAACCACCTCTTTGTCCCAAATAGTGATAGGGTCGTTGGGTTTTAAACATATTAAGTAAACGACGCTGTGTGACCTAATTAGCTGGAGTCGTCAATTATATCACACTTGGTTGACGATTTTTCATAACCTGCAAAAGTTGCAGGTTTGAGTCGTCAAAGGTTGTGTCAAGTAATTGACGATTTCTTAGAATCGTTCGTTTATTACCCTTTCAACTTAACGACCCTCACTGTACATGAATCGACCACTTGGAGCATCATTCATACAATTTGAAGAGTATAGGAAGTTTACCTGATTGTTTTGAGCTTCGGGTTCTTCATTTTGAGGATTGGTTCCGTCATTTTAAGCAATAGGATTTCTCCACTGGAATCACTCATTTCAAATAACCCTAAATTTTCGTCCCAAAACTCAATTTCTTCCTCTCCACAATACAAAACACAATTTTTCTTTTATCAAAATTTTATCCCTAAATCTAATTTATATCTAACTAAACTAATTAACAATTAATTAATTAACACTAATGATTTGGGGGTAGTTTAGTCATTTTTAAAAAAGTGCGATAAGGAATAACTCCCAATTACTATTTCATGACCTTTTTTGTCCTGTAGCTAAGATCCCCAATTATTTTTTCAGGACCCCCAGTTCAGCCTTGATATTTTAACGGTTTGATTATCAGAATGTTTGGGACTCATCAGCCAAGGGAGATTAGTCTTTCACTGTACGAACCATTAGCTTACTCCGCTATCGCTATCTACTATTCTAGCCTTGCTGGTATTGCTTTCATCTTCTATGTCAAAAGATAACATAACAAGATCAACTATATAGACAACCTCGTTTTTGTTGGACTCTGTTCCTAGAACGAATATCCTAACAAGTAGATGCAATCAAGGACTTTCCAACGGTAGTATTCCCTTTCAGTTTTAATTTGAATTTGCTGAATGCTGAATGGCTATGATATATGCGTATGATACACTGGTAATGAAGCTTAATATTGAGATGGAAGATGAAATTCTAATAGGAATTCAACTTAAAATTCATACATTCATTTATAAAATTCTTAATCTGATTATAAGTATTGAGATGAACTTTAATTTGGAGAACAAACAATATTTCTCTATTATAAATTCCAAGTCTAAACTCTCCAAAAGATCCCCCTCTACAAGGTTGCTCGGTCCCCTTATATAAGGGTTTACATAGTGGATGACAGCTAATAAAAACTTTTATTTTCGGATCTGGCGTGCGTCATTAACGCACGCTTACATTGGCTCTGCTAGCACATATTCTTCAATCTCGCATGATCATCACATCTTTCTCGTGATTCATCTGACGTCATCCAGTGCGTCATCACATCTTTGATAATCATTACTTCGCATATTATGTAGACGTGCGATATTTAGTATCTATATTTTGCCTCTTCTCATGTTGTTTTATTTTTAAAGGGAGCGATATGAGAAATTCCACTTTATGATGCCGCGCCCGCTCACCTTTTCATATTCTTTTCAGCCGACAAATTCCCATTTTTTTCGTGTAACCGTCTACACGTACCGATTTTCTCCTTATTTACCGACACGTCTGAATTTATCCGTCCATCTTTTTCCTCTATTTATAAACCAAATTTTTGAGGAGGGATAAACTTTTCTTTTTACGACTTCCTCTTTCTTTCTGAGAATCGATTTGTGAGAAACGATTGATGAAGTTGTCTAGTCGATGAAGGTGATGATGTTTTGGTTAGTTAAGAAGGAAGAGAGTTGTGGGTTACTGTTTGAGATGATGTAACAGAGAGAATCAATTTAAGTTTGCAGAGATGTTTGAGAAGTTTTATGAAACTGAAGAGGTGTAGTGAATTGATTATGGATATGAATAAAGGGGTTAGTGCTTAATCGACCTTGTGAAGCTGGTTTAATGATAAATTGAAGAGTTAGGGTTTCTGAAAAGATGAACTGAATTAAGGTTCTTGAGTTGATTGAGGGTTATGTGAAAATTAGGAGGTTATCAAGCAAATAGAGGATGGGTTTGGTTGAATTTAAGTTCTGTTATTTCCTTTTAATCTTTCCATTGCTTGGAAAGGAATTGTAATGTTTTTTTTGTCTTTATGAAATGTTTGGGAAATAAGAATTTCCATTTGATTGTTCGGAAATGAGAATTTCCATTTGTGGTATATAGGATACTGCTCCTTCATGTATATCTACATGAATTCATCTTTTATTGCAATCACTAGGTGCGGGACGAGTCACCATATAGCTATCTAGGTGCAGGACGAGTCACCATATTATACATTGTTTGACGAAGGAGTTAGTTTCGTATACATGATCGTTTACTTTTGCGAATTGATTGTCTTTGAATGTTTAGGAAAAACATGTTTGTTTTCTAGATCATTCCAGTGATTACTTAAAGGTTAAATGTTATTCCTACTGGGCACCCTTTTAGAGATGATGTGCTCACCCATTCCCACTTTCAGTTTCAGAGACAGATCAAAGTTGCGCAGCGAAAGCTTCGAGGAGTTGAGTTTGTTCGTTAGAGTACTTCAGCTATGTTTATTATGTTGTCTATTTTATTTGCAAACCAAATGACTATTGTATATGTATCATTTGAGAAAAGTTCTTGTATATATATATTTCTGAGTGGGGCTAGTTTTGGGTTAAGTTTTGTTGCAGATTTCTTAATTGAATGTTCAAGTAAATGATTTAGATTCTTAGTGCCTTTTTATTTAGTTAATCTCTTGGATTAGTCAGCTGCTAGCTTTGGTGGTGCTACAGTGTTGGTATTAGAGCCCACTATTAGATCTTATATGAGAAATAATAGGATTAGCCAGTGCCAGTTAGTGAAATAGATTAGTTTAGAACTGGGTTGGGTTGTGAGATAAATCTTAATCACTAAAAGCTATCAATAACTAAAAGATTTATTTGATTGATTGATTTGTTTGTTTGGTTGTTTGTTTATGTTTTGAAGTAAAATTTTTAGGGTACACTTTAGCTGATAAGGGTTCGAAAATAGTTAATCTAAAAAGTGTGAACACGTAAACAATCCTATACTAGGAAAAAATAGTAAAATCAGTATTATTGATAAATCTTGGAATCCACATTGAAACTTATTGAATACCTTGACATATACGTAGAGTCAACAATTTATAATCACATAAATGTTAATAATTTTTTGGGATTTAATAATATTTTTAAGCACTGAAATTTTCTTTAGCATTGTAAAAATTATACATCGTAGCTTCCAAACCATTCATGATATGATTTTTCGCCAGAAAATTACACCGCTTGTTATACTCGATCACCTCCTCAGTTAAAGCTTCAACATTCATCAATTCATCATGTGGAACAAGTACATAATCCAGTTCATGATGGCTTAGATAAAACAACATCTTGTATTGCCATCTCTTGAAATCCTTTCCATTAAACTTTTGTGTCCTTTGAACGTCGTTCTTTCCCATTGTTACAAGGAATAATAATGTGTTAAGATTGTTGGAGTCTTGCAACAATAGAAGAAACGTCGGATGTATCAAATCATAAATATAAAGAACCGTATCAAACAACTCTACCACGAAAAAATTGATGAGGGCAGAATCACAGGTTCAACAAGCTGTCCTTAACACATTAGTTCGCGGATATACTCTAAAGTAATGCTAAACCCTAACGTGCGAAGATGTGTCTAGGATAAGACTGCCCGATATAACTTGTATTAGCACAATACAAGTTACCCACTCTTAAACTCAGCAATGGGGATGGTAGTAAAACGCCGCACGAAAATAAAAGCAAGAAGATGAAGAAAAGTAGACCTAGAGATGGTCGCTGCTTGTTTGTTTTGAAAAGAGATTTTCGAGTTGTTTTTACAGGAAAATTAACTTGCAAATCAAGTTAGGTTTAAGTTTTTTTCTTATAAAACGAGTTTTGTTTCTTGTAAAACAATTAAACACAAAAAAAGGAATTTTTTCCATAAATAAAACTCTTAAATAAATTATTTATCAAGTTAAAAACTTGCAAAAAATAATTTCAAGTAGACACGGACTTGGTGCTTGGTACATGCGCATGGGCATGGGTAGAAACATTTATTTCAAGTAGACACGGACTTGATGCTTGGTACACGCGCATGGGCAAGGGTAGAAACATTTATTTTTCTCCCCACCCGCTCCACCCACAATGTTTTACAACATATCTATGAGAACATGGTAATATAGTGGAGCACCTCTTTAGTTTTCCACAATGTGGGACTAAAGGTTCCATTTCATTCACTCAAAAATGAGTGAGTATCCTTAGACCCTTAGGTCATGAGATCAAACCACACAAAGACCAAAAAATCATTTATTAAATAACTCATTTTCTCCAACAATCCCCCACATGAATGAAATCTCGGTAAAAAACGAAAAAGCAGAGTACGGAAAATACCATTTAGGCAAAGGTGTCCATGAGGTCTTGAACCTTGCTTAGAGAGAAGTTATCGGAACTACTAGCTAGACAGTGAACTATGTCTTGAACTGCTAGCGTTTGGTGTAATTCTAATAACATCCATGCATGATATCCTCCAAGTGTTGCTAAGTTTGTGCCGTTTTGTCCATTTTGGCCCTGGACATATCATGTTTCTCAAAATGCTTTAGAGAATAGGCTCCATTCTCATTGGAAGCGACTCACTTCCTCATTCAGATAGGTGAGTTCCATCAAGAGTGTTTACTGCTACACCCCACTTCAATCTTAAATTGAAACTATAGAACTCATTAAGACTTAATTAAAAGTCATCTTCCACATGCAGTCACACTATCACATCAACACCATAGGGAAGGGACAGAGAAAGAAATTCTCGGATAGTGTTTACCTTTACCCACCATAAATTAGTTGTCTCATTCGAAACCTTGTTATTGGAATCTCCAGTCAGAAAGGTTGAGTATCCTTCATGGAAAGTTTAATTATTTGAGCGTAATCCCCATCCCCTTCGATGCTTTACTAACTATCTCCTTGGGCAAACCTTTCGTCAAAGGGTCCGCGATATTCTCCTGGGACCTTGTCCAATCTATGGAAATAACACCTGTGGAGATTAGTAATTTCAAAGAATCATGTCTTCTACGCATATGTATAGACTTTCCATTGTAGAAGCTATTCTTAGCTCTACTTATTGCAGATTTGCTGTCACAATGTATAGATATAGCTGGCACATGCCTATGCCAGAGAGGAATATCTTCTAAAAAGTTTCTTAGCCATTCGGCCTCCTCTTATGCTTTATCTAACGCAATAAACTCCGACTCCATATTTGAGCGAGCTATACATGTCTGTTTGGAACTCTTCCAAGATACAGACGCACCTGCTAGAGTGAATACATATCCACTCGTAGACTTAGACTCCTCTGAGTCTGGTATCCAGTTCGCATCGCAAAATCCCTCAAGGACGGCCGGATACCCTTCGTAATTCAAACAAAAGGTCATTTTGTACTTCAAGTACTTTAGCACTCTATTAAGTGCATCCCAATGTTTCTTCCCTGGATTACAAGTATACATGCTTAATCTACTCATAGCATAAGCAATGTCTGGTCTCGTACAATTCATCAAATACATCATACTTCCTATGACTCTCGAGTATTCAAGTTGGTTAACACCTACACCCTTATTCTTCATGAGTTTGCAAGAAGAATTATATGGAGTGCAAACAGGTTTACAGTCAAACTGATTATATTTCTTGAGTATGGATTCAACATAATGAGACTGACTCAGACTCTATCCATTAGAAGTTTTTCTAATCTTCATCCCTAATATGACATCAGCGGGGCCTAAGTATTTCATGTCAAAGTTCTCATTCAACATTTTCTTAGTGGTATTAATAACATCCATGTTTGTACCTAGTATAAGCATATCATCAACATACAAGCATACAACCACACAGGCATCCTTGACAAGTTTAGTATAAACACACTTATCAGATTCATTAATTCTAATACCACTACAAATCATCACATGATCAAACTTCTCATGCCACTGTTTAGGTGCTTGTTTCAATCCATACAAAGATTTCTTCAGTTTACAAACCTTTAACTACAAAGCCTTCTGGTTGTTCCATATAAATTTCTTTATTTAATTCACCATTCGAAAACGTTGTCTTACATCCATTTGATGTATATGTAGGTTATGGACAGAAGCTATAGCAATTAACATCCTAATGGAGCTAATTCTACTTACTGGTGAATATGTATCAAAGAAGTTTATACCTTCTATCTGTTTATAGCCTTTCGCTACCAACCTAGCCTTTTATTTTTCAATAGTTCCATTTATATTACGTTTTCTCTTGAAAATCCATTTACAACCTATGGCCTTAGACCCTGGAGGTAAATCTACAAGTTCAAAAGTATTGTTTTCTCGAACGGAATCCATTTCACTAATTGAAACTTTTTTCCACCACGGAGCTTCAGGACCAGTCATGGCTTATTTATAAGTCTGTGGATTAGACTCGGCTAGGAATGTAATGCAACCAGGATAGGTTTTCTTAGTTTTAACCCTTTTACCTCTTCTAGGTTCTATTTCTGGTTCATCTTCCTCTAAAGGTAATGACTGACTGGATGATGGAAATTCTAGGGGATCATCTAAACATCTCTTTCGAGAATCACGTTTCATAGGAAAAACATTCTCAAAGAACTCAGCATCCCTAGACTCCATGATAGTATTCAACCCTATGTCAGAAATTTCAGAACTCACAACCATAAACCTATGAGCACTAGAATGCTCAGGATACCCTATAAAAACACAATCAACGGTTTTGGGTCCTATCTTATTTGTCTTAGGAGGAGGGATGGCCACCTTTGCCAGGAACCCCCACACTTTGAAGTAATCATAAGATGGTTGTTTACCTTTCCATAACTCATATGGAGTTTTATCTGATCCTTTAAAGGGTACTCTTTTCAGGATGTAATTGGCTGAGAGGATAGCCTCCCCCCACAAATTCGAAGGTAATCCTGAACTAATCAACATGGAATTCATCATATCCTTAAGGGTACGGTTCTTACGTTCAACTACACCATTGGATTGAGGTGAATAAGGGGCTGTAGTTTCATGTATTATGCCATGTTCTTCACAGAAATCTCCAATAGGAATTAGATACTCACCACCACGGTCAGACCTAAAAGTTTTAATGGTAGCATTCAATTGGTTTTCAACTTCACGTTTATATATCTTAAAGGCTTCTAAGGCATCGTCCTTCCCTCTAAATAAATAAACCTGACAGTACCACTACAAGAAAAGTCGCTTTTAGTGGCAAAACATTGTGTCACGAAAACCAATTACTTCGTTGCAAAAAGAATTCAGCGGCACAAAAACTTTCATCACCTATAGTGAGTCGTTGAAAGTTTTCTGTGACGTCCTTAAGAAATCGCCACCGAATTTTTTAATTAACGACATAAGTCTTTTTACCTCCAAAACTACCTTTTCGTGAGCAAATAAAATTGACGTTGTTTACTAATTTTTGTGACGAAGAATTTTGCCACTCAAGGTATTTTTGGTGAAGAAAATATTTTATCACTTAAAATAGTTTTATCCGCGAAATTCGTTCGTCACAAAATATATTTATAGTGAAGAAACAAATTCGTCTCATAAAATAGTTTTAGTCGTGAAATTTGTTCGTCTCAAAATATACTTATAGTGAAGAAAAAAATTCGTCACCTAAATAGTTTCAGCCGCGAAATTTGTTCGTCTCGAAATATATTTATGGTGAAGAAACAAATTCGTTACCTTTTAGCCACAAAATTTTTTCATCTCAGAAAAAATAATAGTTTAGCAGCGAAATAACTTTCGTCTCAAAATAAAAAATCAATAACAAAATTTAGTCATCTCTAAAATTACGTATAACGACCAATTAGGATTGTCTCTGTATGGCCATTTCAATAACGAATATCATCATCTCCAAAACACTTTACCTGCAAATATAGTCTTCTCCGAATCAATTTTTCAAACGAAGTCATTCGTCTCAAAAATTATTAGAGACACAACACTGCCCTCATCGTAACTATTCTCAACATGCCAATCTCGTCACGATATTTTCTTTAGTGACTAGCCTTTATTACCACCGATGATTGTAAAGATATTTATTGCACATAAAATAAATATATATATATAAAAATAAGCATTTAAACAAGTTATATACCGATGATTCTAAAGAGATTTATTGCACATAAAATAAATACATATAAATAAGCATTTAAACAAGTTATATTAGTCGGATGAAAAATAATTAACCTTTAAAATAAATTGTTTAAACAAGATCCAAACCAAAAAAAATTGATAAATAAACTACCAATAAATAGGATAATCACTTCTACTAGTTAAAAAAAATACTAAAACTAAAACAGTAATGTAACAATTGACTTTGTTGCGCAACATTCAACTTCCATTGGTTCCGCTAGCGGTAATGTTGTTTAGCCCGAAAGTACCCATCAAAATCTGCATGTTTCTTGTGAATTTTTTGTTATGTTCTTTGAACGTTTTGATAACCTCATTCTGAGCGCGTATTTGGTCATCCTGAACTTGAACTCTATCATCAGCCTGCTCTTGTAACTTTGCATGAAGTCCTTCAGTGTTAGAATCAGTGGTTGTAGAACGACGTCGTCTTTGCTTTTTCTTCAAAACTTGAGCAAATACTTATGCCTCAGTCGGTGGTGTAGCTCCTTCTTCATTTCCTTGCTGCATTAGCTCATTTATTATGTCGTGTACAGAGATACATAATAGAGAGAATAATAAGCAAATGCACCAGGATGTCAAACATGTAGGTTAAGTCTAATGATATAAAATTGAATATCTAAGAGAAGATTACAATATTGATTGGATGTGTTTATGGATCCTATTGGTTGCTCGGATCCAGATTTCCGTTTCTGTTTTGCAAAGGAGAGTTGATGTCGCAACAGAAATAGAGTAAACATTAGATAACACATGTTCTATCCTAGGCTTCTAATATTCTTAAAATATTTATACATGTGAACAAACATCTCTTTATATGCCACAGAAAAACCAGACATTGGGAAGGAATGAGAAAATACAGTTAATGCAAAGGAATTGTATTGCGGTAGTTCATAAATAATTCAAATACATACTGGGCTCTTAAATCCACATAGAAGAACCAATGAGGACAGAAGCAACTAATATACCAACAACCCCTAGAAGCCATTTACCAATGCAACATCCTATCTCACATTAAATGGAGACACCTGTTGCACATTCAAATTACACAACCAACCTCAATAAATATATGATCCAGCCTGCCCACATCTTTTCTGTAGGGAATATAGATGTGCCTGGTTAATACAATAAATATAAAAAGAAAGATAACCCTCCTAATTATCTTTCAACTTTAGACATTTTCGGTTTCTACTTAACTGTGCTAAAATGAATATAAATAATATCCAAGTTATCCTGCACTGTTGGTAGACAGGCTTGTTTTCTACTTAACAGAACTGAATGTCCAAGGCATACTACACTAGCCCAACAGAAAGTCCATGGGAGTATAACGCCATAGGTCTGAGATGCCATAACAATCCATAAGCTGAAGAAGTTACAGAAACAAACACTAAGAAGAACATGTGTCTGTGAGAGCCTATAGATGATACAATTGGTTTAACGGAATCCAGTATACTATAAGACAAAATAATTTTAGTCCAAGAAACAACAAAGTATCGAAGTGTGCCCACCAATCACTAGACTAGAGTTCACAAGATTTGGAAGGAAGAGTCTCAGATAACAATGGATTTTAGGAGACTAATTTCCAGTGCAGATCATCGATATCCATGTAAACTAACTCAGTTAAATAAATATCAAACAAGTAAGAAATTACTGAAACGATAGCGACTAATAAATAATCAGAAGGGTGGTGAGAAATAAAATGATACCAGGGAAACAGACTGATATAAAGTACATGCCTTAGGATCAATATTAATGGTTGTCAAACAACCCTAATGCCAGAAAAAAGAAATATTACATTAACTCTAAACTACGCATGGTCACTTGTGACTGCTGATCATTTTGTGTTTTTTTTCTCTTTTTCCTGGGATGCGTACTACATATTCATGTTATCAAGAACAATACATAGATACCAGGGGAACAGACTGGCACTAGCTTTCACGACACATGTTGAAACTTATCTAGGTTTAATTGGTCTAATCTCACCTAATTAACATCAGCTACATATATACTTTTAGAGTTTAATGCATGATATAAGTAAACCTGTTCATGATATACCAGTACTTATAAAACAATTAATTTTCACTTTCGCATAACCAACCATGGGCGCAAACCAACACACAGTAATGAGTCATACCTACAAAATGAAACAACAAAGGACAAGCATCAACAAGCTTTGCACGAAATGGATAAATAACCACGGAAGTGTCATTTAAAAGGAAATACAACAAAGACCCATCTATAGTTAAGTGCAATCCATAGACTATATTTCAGAAACTACATAAATTGGACATCCACAGGACAATGATTGTGAATTAAAACTTTTGAAAGCAGATTATAGATTTTGAAAATTCTTTTCATAAATCAAAACCCCCAATTCATACATATCATGTAAAATTAGAGAAGAACCCAAATATCCATTACACCCATTCATGGTGACTTCAATTAGCATATTCATATTAAGACAATTTTTCAAACACCGTGTGCGCAACCCACTTTCTCTCAATCTAGACAAACAATATTATTCTCAGTTGATGCAATAGAAATGCTACAGAAGTAAAATACCAACAAGAAAAGAAAAGGAAAATGTGATAGGTACCCTTAGAAGATGAAGTTGTTGGAGCTGCTTGTTCATTTTTGTTAGCCATTTTCCACCTGGGCAATGAATCAACACCATGATTAAACGAACAACTAAGAAACCACAGGCAAAACACATGAAAGGAACATAAAGGGGCAGAACAAACTTTAAGTTAGAGTTCTTAAAATCCTTGAAGTTAGGATAACCAAGGGGTAAAATCAGCCTGAAATTAGGAGATCAAACAATTACAAAATTAGGGTTTGCATATATGATTTAACATATGAAATTGAAGAGTAATGTGTGATCTAAAGAGAAAATACCTTCAATCAGTATCCTGTGAGCAAAACTTGATAACTATGGGGGTATTTATAGGAGAGAAAAAGATATCCCGCCCAGCCTTTTTCCCTTTTGATTTACATGGCGCCAAAAAATTGAAGATTAACCAAAATCGAAATGGTTCCTTAGCTTTTTTTTCTATGATTTTGAGATAAAACTAGGGTTTTTCTGTTTATCCATATCTTCTTTCCAAATGGGTGAATATTCTTCTCCTCAAAAATAGAAAATTCTCATCCAAAATAATTTTTAACAGGGAAAATTTACCTGTATATATGGAACGAATTTAAGATTCACTGCCAACCATATGATCTGCCCATCTACCTATCAACCATTCATCCCTCAAAAAAAAGTATCTAGAAAATCTGAGAAAAACTTCAGCCAATCAAATCCTGATTTCTAGTCAAATATCCCTTCTACACAATCTCTATATTTTAGGTAATCAATAACAAAAAAGAAAAAATTCGGCTTCTTTATTTTAGGGAAGAAGAAGAAAATTTCTCTGAGATTTTCGATAGAAAAGAGGTAACAATACGTAGCTGAAACTATATTCTAGAGAAGT
Source organism: Papaver somniferum (assembly GCF_003573695.1). Taxonomy (NCBI): domain Eukaryota; kingdom Viridiplantae; phylum Streptophyta; class Magnoliopsida; order Ranunculales; family Papaveraceae; genus Papaver; species Papaver somniferum. The sequence continues at coordinate 263,390 of NW_020625486.1, forward strand.
TTTATCATATACTTCACGATGCACTAAATTAAGATACAACAAAATGTTCATCCAATGGGAACTTGACAGGCATTATTCAAAAACCAAATATCAATGTTTGTTCCTTTTTTAAGCAAATAATTTTGTTTTTGGTAGTAAAGTCTGTCTTTGTAATTTCCGCTGAGGTCAAACCCCGCCCGGCATTGTACCTGGGACCCGCCAGCGCGCCTTCGGAGCGTCTCCGTCGAAGATGTATTTAAGTTTATCCTCGAAGTAACCTCGACGATCGCTAGCTCTTAAGGAGAATGCATTTTAATACTGAGCAAATGAGTTTGTACAAGGATTTTAAGGTTACCCGGTGTATTTTAGGACGTGCTAACAAATTTCAAGTGTGCACTGGTAAATCTCGAGTTGGAATGCAAATTTTTAAATCACAAGTAGATTATATTGCACTTGTGGTTGACATTTGAATTAAGTGGCGAAATCACAAAAGAAAATTTGTTCAAGAAATCTTGAGATCCAGTCTTTACCTTCATTAATTCCTTTTTGTTTGTAAAGTATAGAGGATAAGCAAAAATGAGCCTCTATAGCCTTACAACTCAGTTACTTAATGTAAGGTTGTAAGATTATTGAAACAAATGAAAAGATACCACACAAATTTAATGTCGGGATAACAAATTTTAGTTACATTGGAAATTTGAAGGTTGGTATTTAAGTTCTTGGTTCACAAGATAAATTTTTAACGTAGTAGTACATTTATGATTGTATTTAAATTTGAATTTGATGAAAAATCGAATCACAAAATAAATTTTGATTACACATAACAATATACTTCGTATATATGCATAATGACCACTTAAACGATGGGAGGCTGATGAAGTACTCAACTTCTCAATCAAAAGAAATTTGGACAAATTAGAGTGAAATTTGAGAAAATCCTAGTGAGAATGTAGGATATTATACAAATAACTAAAACGATATGGAGCAAATTTCAAGCCGAGCAAACAAGTTTTTGTCACACAAGAAAATTGAGATGTAAAATTTTGTGTCACAAGGTAACTTTTTTACACAGTAAACATTCTTCTAATTCACTTTTTTTTTATCATATAATGGTGTTTATATATGCATATACAATTTATATACTTGATGATCACTTTTACAGTTGGAAGCCAATAACTAAACTTCTTAATAGGAAGAAATTTGAAAAAAAAAATTAAAGAGAGCTTGGAAAACATTAATTAAAATGATGTTGTAAATTTATGGAAAGAGACGAGAAGATGCCGAGGATATTTCAAAAAGAGTTGACAAGTTTTTGCTTCACTAGAAACATTGGACTTGGGATATATTGGGATTTAGATTCTTGACTTACAAGATAAAAGTTTTGTACAATAATACATTTATTCTTGAACTTAATTTGAACTTGATGAAAATTTCGATTCACCGAGAAAAATTATTTATAGATAATAATAGTATTTTGTATACATATGCATGCTTTAATCACAAATTCGTCACATCTTTTTTTTTCTCTGGACGGCTTAAGGTGAAATTGAATTCAAGTCTTTTAAGGTAATCATATTGATGAAAACAATCAAGTCACAAAGTATTACAAATAAATAGGAATATACTTTGTGTGCATATATATGCATAATGAACACTTTCATGATGAGAGGCAGATGAAGTACTCAATTTCTCAATCAAAAGAACTTTGGAAAAACTAGAGTGAAATCTGAGGAAATTTTATGCATATATTATCTTTTTGTTCTATTTGTATATTGTATGACCACTTTTATGGTTGGAAGCCAATGAAGAACCCAACTTCTCAACAAGGAGAAATTTTGATAAATCAGAGAGACCTATGAAAAAGATCGATTATAGTGAGATTGTAGAATTATTGAAAGACATGAGAAGATAACAAGGATATTTCAAACCTAGTTAATTACTAAGTGTTTGTCACATTGGAAAAATTGGAGTTGGGATGTATATTTTTGGGTTACAAGATAAATTTTTGGCACAATACTATATTTATTCTTGTATTTAATTTTGAATTTGATGTAATTTTCAAGTCACAGAAAAAAATTGATTATAGATAATAGTGTTTTGTACCTATGCAAGGAATTTTCGAAATTGAGGCCATTGCATCAAATTGTAAATATATGCTTTAATATATTCTTTCATAAATGTTGAATTAAAACGGGATCACTCTTGTCAGTGATTTCAATTTAGCGATTGCCAGCCAATTTTTTTGAAATGGGTGTTTTAATAAAAAAAACAACAAATTTAACGATTGCCAAACATGGTTCACGTACCATATCAAGTACCAATATCATAATGGCCTCAAAAATATAAAAAACGATACGATGCATCCAAGATACCGGCTTATATCAACCATAAGTGGTATGATACATAGACAAACTAAACATATGTGTAGTTAAGGTTTGTCGTTCTTTAGCGAATTCAACTTGTATATATTAAAAGATCTCTTTCATGGTGGGAGGGCGATGAAAACACAACTTCACAATCAGAATAAATTCGAAAAATTAGAGTGAGACTGGAGAAAATTATAACAAAATTATAAGATTATAAATGTAATCTTATTTTTATCGCAGACAATAAAATATAGTCAATTAAGTTCAATGAAATAGGCCATCTTAATCACGATATTTTAATTTTTAATGTTATCAATTTTAAATTACGAGGGATGTAGTCCCCAAAATGAACAAAAACTTGTTTAGGCCACCGTGATTCCTAAAGAAAAGAAAAGAAATGCTTAAAGATAATTAGTAATTACGTCCAAGAAGAAAATTTTTTTTGGCCAGGATAAAATTTACTACGATCAAATTTTGATGCGTCCAAATTAGTTCAGGCATGCCAAGACTGTATGTGGGTTTCTTGGACAATTGAGCGGTTTAATAACTATGGAGTAACTTAATATTTTACATTTTGCCACACCATGTTATAACCCGACGGAGTCTCTCCCATGTGCTTAGTTTCGATGGAAAAAAGAAAAGGCCAAAGAAAAAATGGAAACTGTTCTTCACCGAAATTATTTTTCCTCTGAAAACCTTAATTGAATCGTTGACTCGTTATACTTTCCTCTTTTCTAAAAACCCATGAGCAGAACTTCGCCTCTTCCGTGGAAATCACTTATTAGTGGTAGCACTATGGCATGATTGCGCGCGGCATGAAATGAATTTGGAGGGAATTAAAGGACCTCGAAAGAAATCCACCTTCTTCCTGCACTGATGGTGAGTTCTACTGTCATTACTTCGCTATTTGAGGAAAGAAAAAACTTTGTAAACTGAATTGAAGTATAGTTCTTTGATTTAAATTAATTTGTTAATATGTTCAAACCCATTGATTTGATTTGATTGAAGGATTTGAGAATCTAGAGCTATTGCATTGGTGCGTCGATTGGATCTGTATATACCGAATTGCTCACTCCCGCGGTTGGGCATACCTCTGTATTACCTTGGCCCAGTCATTGGCTACTTTGAGTTTGATTTTGTGCACTCTCTAACGAGTGCTCACTGAACATCTTAATTTCGTCATTTGATCTAATTTTATGCGACATTCTCTCAGGATGCTGCATCGAAATTTGTCGTTGGCTATTTACTTAACTAAACAAGAATGTCAAATTAGCACTCTTTAAAAAGAATGCGCATAATATTGAATTCAATTTGAATGCAATAGACTGGGAAAACATAATGAAAGAATAAAGAAGGTTGAATTGCCAGTATATTCCGGATTAGAGTTGTTTTAGATGCATTATGGTGCCAGTATTTCAATGCTGTGAGTAGTTGGTGACACTGCCTTTTTTGTTCTTTCATGTATTTTGATATTTGGGTTTTATTCTCTTTCTTTTAGGCACAAAAACTGATATGTTGTATCAGATCATATGGAAGTATCAATAAGGACTGAACGATTATCTGTGTTCAGAATAACGTCGAGTTGCTTCAGTGTAGTACGTGTGGTTAGCATTTCACATACGTCACCTCTGAGATCTGTTTACAAAACCAGTCTGGCTGGTTAGCATTTCACATACGTCACCTCTGAGATCTGTAAACAAATAACCAGTCTGTGTGCTTGTGTTTCTTATGTTATGACGACCGGTGCTTTTGTAAATTGATAGTTGGGATGATGATTTAAAAATTTATACTGAACAGTTAGGTATATACTTGTGGTTTGGGTTGATTTTTTATTGTGCCAAACTGTACTCTAAGCTAATTTGAGTAATATTGGTACATGGGATGATGGTTTAACCTGTATTTGGTTTTCTATTGCATGAATTGGGATGATGTTTTAAAACTTACTTAAATTGTTCTTGATACATTGGATTTGGAATGATTCCAGAGCTCATTTGGCTGATTTGTGATACTAGTTTGAGTTGAACAATGATATGAATGTTCTTGATGCATGTCGAAGTATCATTTCTGATCAACTGTTATGTATGTTTATCTGTTGCGGAAGTGTTGTTTATGTTCTTTTGTGTCGATCTATGTTGAGTTTACTGTAACTAAGTCGATGCTGAGTATTCTCTTTCTTATGTACAGAGATGGCCAAGGCTTAGTTTGGGAAACGACATGGATTTAATGGCTTTAATCTGTTTCTGGTAAGGCTAGTTGTTGTTCTGTTTTACCTACTCATCAGTAATAATAATAACGATAGGAATGATTTGCTGAAATGTATGATCGTAATAGTTACAGGAAACGTTATCTTAGAGTATAGTAAGATGTTTTAACGAGGTCATCTTTTCCCCTTATATGGTGGATAGATTCTTTGGATAGTAACTGTGTTAGTCACTTTGTTTCTTTTTCTTTTCTTACACCCTACATGTCAGAAAATGTCAAGCTCATCAATAACCTGGTGGGAAGGGATTAAACAACTCTGTGTTTAACCAAATTTATTGCACCAGGTGCGTAGTCAATGTGAGAAAGAGACACCCTGAGGGTGTGAAGTCCGGGCATATTCTGAATTCCAGCACCTATCAGGCTATCACCTTAGAATCCATGGAGGTGTTTGTGGCTCCTGGTTTTGATGGACTTGCTGAGAAGAATCCTTTGCAGTGGCGGTTGTTGTCGCTTTGTCAGGGAACCAATTTATCATCCTCACGCCTGTTAATCAACAAAGGACGCATATTATGAACTCTATAGTAAACTCAATCAATTTAATGCAAATCATGCAATTGCGTCGATTCCAAAGGATTGGATTTTAGCAGAAGTCTATTCTTAAGCAAATAAGCAAATATATAGTTTTTTGTCACCATAATTTTTTTGTTTTTCTTTGACTCCAGGGTTGTGTAGTTCAAGATTAATTATCATGAGTCTACATCATATTTGGTACAATCAGTTATTTTAAGAAATGCATTGCAACTATCACTTACAAATTATATAATGAGTGAACCGAGCAAAAATGTAAGGTCGCCGAAGTAACCTTATAAAATCAAATTTTGAGTAGTGTAAATGTGTACTACTCCAGCACCAAGTCTATAGAGCATTCTTTTCCCCTTAAATGACGTAAACAAACCTTTATGAAAAATAAATTACGTTCACAAGTAAATTGATTTTCTCTAATTTATAAGTTATTGTTAAATGTTATTCCCTCCGTTATTTTTTAATAGACCAGTTTCTATAAATAAATATTTCAAAAAAATAGGTCAGTTTCTTAATTGGGAAAATCAAATGTTACTGCAATTTTTTGGTACCACTTTGCTTTTAACTTCTTTTGATGACAACTGTTATGTCGACCATTTCACTTATTTCTTTGGCTGACAAGTGTCATGGGGACCATTTCACTTCACTTCTTTTATTGTCAAGTGTCTAGAGGACCACTTTCAATAATTAGTTCTCTTAATTTCCTTAATTTTTCTCAAAAAAAGAAACTGGCATATTAAAAAGTAACGGAGGGAATATGTTTTACATGATAAAAGATATTGTTACCAAAAACTTATTCTTTAGCAACTATGTATTCTTCCGCCACCATAAAGAATTCTTTGTGACAGTATTTCGGTAATCACTGAACCACGAATTGCGGAGAAATTATAGTGTCATTGAAAATGACTAAAGCGGCAAAAATCTAGTTTGTTGCAGATATTCTTTCCTGTGACGATTAGAAGTTATTACTATATAAATATTTGCAAACAAACAAGCTGGTGGTCACTAAAAATAAATATAGTGTCAAATATTTAGTTTCGTCACTATAAAATTAATTAGTGACAAATTAATTTTGTTAGTATAAACTTTTCTTTTGCAACGAAATCTATAGATTATCACCAAAAATATTCTATGTCAATTTTTTAGCATCGTCACAATAAAATTAAATGGTGACAAAAATATCTAATCACAAAAAACTTATCAGTGACTAGACATTATTTTGTCTCTAAATGAGGTCACTAAAAACGTATGAGTGACGAAACCCGAGTCCTGTCGCAGAAAACTTAACAACAGTGGCAAAAATTATTTTGATCACAATAACTAAGCTTTAGAAATGAAATCCACTTCGCCGCAAAAATTATCGTCACTAAAGCCATGTTTTCTTGTAGTGTACCTCGTACAGTCATCTATAAAAGTGACAAACCATTTCTTACCACCTCTAGTTTGAACTGACTTCATGTCAACTACATCTGAATGAATCAATTCTAAGGGTTTAGTGTTTCTCTGGACATTCTTCCTGAATGATTTCTTAGCATGCTTAGATTCTACACAAATCTCACACTTATAACTTTTATCTAAAGTGAATTTGGGTATGCAGACTACGCTAGCCAGTTTATGCATTGATTTGTAATTTACATGACCAAGTCTACCATGCCAAACATTCGATGACACACACATGTAAGCATAAGAATCATTCAATTTCACTTCAGGACAGGTTACATTAAGTTTGTAAAGACCCCCAGTCTTATAACCCTTACCCACATAATCATTGCCCTTAGTTACTATAAGTTTTCCAGACTCAATTGAAACTTTAAAACCCTTATCATATAAAACAGAACAAGAAACAAGATTTTAGCAGATGTCTGGAACATGAAGAACTCCGTCCGATGCAAGAGTCTTGCCAGATGTGAGCTTCAGACCGACCTTTCCTTTTCCTGCAACCTCTGATACAGATGAGTTACCCATATAGAGTTTCTCGCGTTCCCCTACCCTCTGGTAGGAGGTGAACAGGTCTTTGTTCCCACAAACATGCTTGATAGCTCCAGAGTCTACCCACCAATCCATCACATTGGTCACCAAATTAACTTCAGACACTACAGCAGAAAACTCGTCCTTGTTCTTTTCAACCAAGTTAGCATTATCCTTCTTGTCCTGATGATGTCTACAGTGAACTTCCATATGGCCAGTAACTCCACACGCATAACAAGCACCCTTAATTTTAGTAATGATAGACTCTTGGTTTCGAAACATACCTTTCTTGGGAGGACTACGCTTAGAGTTACGATTGTTACTCTCACCTTTTCCAGCTTTGGAAGATCTATGTTCAGTCATATGAGCTTTATTACTCATGTACCTTGCAGAAGACACGTTCTTATCTTTGGAGCACAACAACTCTTCCACTTGAATCTTCTTCCCTAATTCAACCATGTTGATCTCGCCAGTTTCATGTCTTAGATTTTTCTTGTACTCAGACCAGGAACTAGGTAACTTCTCAATTACCGCAGATACTTGAAACGTCTCATCAATGACCATACCTTCAGCAAGAATCTCATTAATAATCTGTTGAAATTCGAGGAATTGATCAACAACAGGATTATCATTCGTCCTCTTGAAGTCCATAAACTTCGCCACCAGAAATTTCTTGCTCCCTGCAGTCTCCGCTTGATACTTTGCTTCTAACGCAATCCACAAGTAATAAGCACTGAAATTTTCTTTAGCATTATAAAAATCATACATCGTATCTTCTAAACCATTCATGATATGATTTTTCGCCAGAAAATTACACCATTTGTTATACTCGATCACCTCCTCAGTTAAAGCTTCAGCATTCATCAATTCATCATGTGGAACAAGTACATAATCCAGTTCATGATGGCTTAGATAAAACAACATCTTGGATTACCATCTCTTGAAATCCTTTCCATTAAACTTTTGTGGTCTTTCAACGTCGTTCTTTCCCATTGTTACAAAGAATAATAATGTGTTAAGATGTTGGAGTTTTACAACAATAGAAGAAATGTCAGATGTATCAAACAATAAATATAAAGAACCGTATCAAACAACTCTACCACGAACAAATTGATGAGGGCAGAATCACAGGTTCAAAAAGCTGTCCTTAACACATTAGTTCGCGGGTATACTCTAAAGTAATGCTAAACCCCAACGTGCGAAGATGTTTCCAGGATAAGACTGCATGATATAACTTGTATTAGCACAATACAAGTTACCCACTCTTAAACTCAGCAACGGGGATGGAAGTAAAACGCCGCACGAAAATAAAAGCAAGAAGATGAAGAAAAGTAGACCTAGAGATGGTCGCTGCCTGTGTGTTTTGAAAATAGATTTTCGAGTTGTATTTATAGGAAAATTAACTTGCAAATCAAGTTAGGTTTAGGTTTTTTCTTATAAAACGAGTTGTTTCTTGTAAAACAATGAAACACAAAAAAGGAATTTTTTCCATAAATAAAACTCTTAAATAAATTATTTATCAAGTTAAAAACTTGAAAAAAATAATTTCAAGTAGACACGGACTCAGTGCTTGGTACACGCGCATGGGCATGGGTCGAAACATGTATTTTTCGCCCCACCCGCTCCACCCACATTGTTCTACAACATATCCATGAGAACATGGTAATATAATGGAGCACCTCTTTAGTTTTCCAAAATGTGGGACTAAAGGTTCCATTTCATTCACTCAAAAATGAGTGAGTATCCTTAGACCCTTAGGTCATGAGATCATACCACACCAAGACTAAAAAATCATTTATTAAATAACTCATTTTCTCCAACAATCCCCCACATGAATGAAATCTCGGTAAAAAACGAAAAATCAGAGTACGGAAAATACCATTTAGGCAAAGGTGTCCATGAGGTCTTGAATCTTGCTTAGAGAGAAGTTACCTGAACTACTAGCTAGACAGTGAACTATGTCTTGAACTGCTAGCGTTTGGTGTAATTCTAATAACATCCATGCATGATATCCTCCAAGTGTTGCTAAGTTTGTGTCGTTTTGTCCATTTTGGCCCTGGACATATCCTGTTTCTCAATGCTTTAGAGAATCGGCTCCATTCTCATTGGAAGCGACCCACTTCCTCATTCAGATAGGTGAGTTCCATCAAGAGTGTTTACTGCTACACCCCACTTCAATCTTAAACTGAAACTATAGAACTCATTAAGACTTAATTAAAAGTCATCCTCCACATGCAGTCACACTATCACATCAACACCATGGGGAAGGGACAGAGAATGAAATTCTCTGATAGTGTTTACCTTTACCCACCATAAATTAGTTGTCTCATTTGAAACCTTGTTATTGGAATCTCCAGTCAGCAAGGTTGAGTATCCTTCGTGGCAAGTTTAATTATTTGAGCCTAAGCCCCATCCCCTTCGATGCTTTACTAACTATCTCCTTGGGCAAAACTTTCGTCAAAGGGTCCGCGATATTCTCCTTGGACCTTGTCCAATCTATGGAAATAACGCCTGTGGAGATTAATAATTTCAAAGAATCATGTCTTCTACGCATATGTATAGACTTTCCATTGTAGAAGCTATTCTTAGCTCTACCTATTGCGAATTTGCTGTCACAATGTATAGATATAGCTGGCACAGGCCTATGCCAGAGAGGAATATCTTCTAAAAAGTTTCTTAGCCATTCGGCCTCCTCTCCTGCTTTATCTAACGCAATAAACTCCGACTCTATAGTTGAGCGAGCTATACATGTCTGTTTGGAACTCTTCGAAGATACAGACGCACCTGCTAGAGTGAATACATATCCACTCGTAGACTTAGAATCCTCTGAGTCTGCTATCCAGTTCGCATCGCAAAATCCCTCAAGTACGGCCGGATACCCTTCGTAATTCAAACAAAAGGTCATTGTGTACTTCAAGTACTTTAGCACTCTATTAAGTGCATCCCAATGTTTCTGACCTGGATTACAAGTATACCTGCTTAACCTACTCACAACATAAGCAATGTATGGTCTCGTACAATTCATCAAATACATCAGACTTCCTATGACTCTCGAGTATTCAAGTTGGTTAACACCTACACCCTTATTCTTCAAGAGTTTGCAAGAACATCTTTGGATTGCCATCTCTTGAAATCCTTTCCATTAAAATTTTGTGGTCTTTCAACATCGTTCTTTCCCATTGCTACAAGGAATAATAATGTTTTAAGATTGTTGGAGTCTTGCAACAATAGAAGAAACGTCAGATGTATCAAACAATAAATGTAAAGAACCGTATCAAACAACTCTACCACGAACAAATTGATGAGGGCAGAATCACAGGTTCAACAAGCTGTCCTTAACACATTAGTTCACGGTTATACTCTAAAGTAATGCTAAACCCCAACGTGCGAAGATGTGTCCAGGATAAGACTACCCGATATAACTTGTATTAGCACAATACAAGTTACCTACTCTTAAACTCAGCAACGGGGATGGAAGTAAAACGCCGCACGAAAATAAAAGCAAGAAGATGAAGAAAAGTAGACCTAGAGATGGTCGCTGCTTGTGTGTTTTGAAAAGAGATTTTCGAGTTGTATTTATAGGAAAATTAACTTGCAAATCAAGTTAGGTTTAGGTTTTTTTTCTTATAAAACGAGTTTTGTTTCTTGTAAAACAATTAAACACAAAAAAGGAATTTTTTCCATAAATAAAACTCTTAAATAAATTATTTATCAAGTTAAAAACTTGCAAAAATATATTTTCAAGTAGACATGGACTAGAGGTACACGCGCATGGGCATGGGTCGAAACATGTATTTTTCGCCCCACCCGCTCCACCCACATTGTTCTACAACATATCCATGAGAACATGGTAATATAATGGAGCACCTCTTTAGTTTTCCAAAATGTGGTACTAAAGGTTCCATTTCATTCACTCAAAAATGAGTGAGTATCCTTAGACCCTTAGGTCATGAGATCAAACCACACCAAGACTAAAAAATCATTTATTAAATAACTCATTTTCTCCGACAATCCCCCACATGAAAGAAATCTCGGTAAAAAACGAAAAATCAGAGTACGGAAAATACCATTTAGGCAAAGGTGTCCATGAGGTCTTGAACCTTTCTTAGAGAGAAGTTACCTGAACTACTAGCTAGACAGTGAACTATGTCTTTAACTGCTAGCGTTTGGTGTAATTCTAATAACATCCATGCATGATATCCTCCAAGTGTTGCTAAGTTTGTGCCGTTTTGTCCATTTTGGCCCTGGAGATATCCTGTTTCTCAAAATGCTTTAGAGAATCGGCTCCATTCTCATTGGAAGCGACCAACTTCCTCATTCAGATAGGTGAGTTCCATCAAGAGTATTTACTTCTACACCCCACTTCAATCTTAAACTGAAACTATAGAACTCATTAAGATTTAATTAAAAGTCATCCTCCACATGCAGTCACACTATCACATCAACACCATGGGGAAGGGACAGAGAATGAAATTCTCTGATAGTGTTTACCTTTACCCACCATAAATTAGTTGTCTCATTTGAAACCTTGTCATTGGAATCTCCAGTAAGCAAGGTTGAGTATCCTTCATGGAAAGTTTAATTATTTGAGCCTAAGCCCCATCCCCTTCGATGCTTTACTAACTATCTCCTTGGGAAAACCTTTCGTCAATGGGTCCGCGATATTCTCCTTGGACCTTGTCCAATCTATGGAAATAACGCATGTGGAGATTAATAATTTCAAAGAATCATGTCTTCTACGCATATGTATAGACTTTCCATTGTAGAAGCTATTCTTAGCTCTACCTATTGCGAATTTGCTGTCACAATGTATAGATATAGCTGGCACAAGCCTATGCCAGAGAGGAATATCTTCTAAAAAGTTTCTTATCCATTCGGCCTCCTCTCCTGCTTTATCTAACGCAATAAACTCCGACTCCATAGTTGAGCGAGCTATACATGTCTGTTTGGAACTCTTCCAAGATACAGACGCACCTGCTAGAGCGAATAAATATCAACTCGTAGACTTAGACTCCTCTGAGTCTGCTATCCAGTTCGCATCGCAAAATCCCTCAAGGACGGCCGGATACCCTTCGTAATTCAAACAAAAGGTCATTGCGTACTTCAAGTAATTTAGCACTCTAGTAAGTGCATCCCAATGTTTCTGCCCTGGATTACAAGTATACCTGCTTAACCTACTCACAGCATAAGCAATGTATGGTCTCGTACAATTCATCAAATACATCAGAATTCCTATGACTCTCGAGTATTCAACTTGGTTCACAACTACACCCTTATTCTTCATGAGTTTGCAAGAACATCTGTGGATTGCCATCTCTTGAAATCCTTTCCATTAAAATTTTGTGGTCTTTCAACGTCGTTCTTTCCCATTGCTACAAGGAATAATAATGTGTTAAGATTGTTGGAGTCTTGCAACAATATAAGAAACGTCAGTTGTATCAAACAATAAATGTAAAGAACCGTATCAAACAACTCTACCACGAACAAATTGATGAGGGCAGAATCACAGGTTCAACAAGCTGTCCTTAACACATTAGTTCACGGTTATACTCTAAAGTAATGCTAAACCCCAACGTGCGAAGATGTGTCCAGGATAAGACTGCCCGATATAACTTGTATTAGCACAATACAAGTTACCCACTCTTTAACTCATCAACGGGGATGGAAGTAAAACGCCGCACGAAAATAAAAGCAAGAAGATGAAGAAAAGTAGACCTAGAGATGGTCGCTGCTTGTGTGTTTTGAAAAGAGATTTTCGAGTTGTATTTATAGGAAAATTAACTTGCAAATCAAGTTAGGTTTAGGTTTTTACTTATATAACGAGTTTTGTTTCTTGTAAAACAATTAAACACAAAAAAGGAATTTTTTCCATAAAAAAAACTCTTAAATAAATTATTTATCAAGTTAAAAACTTGCAAAAAATAATTTTAAGTAGACACGGACTCGGTGCTTGGTACACGCGCATGGGCATGGGTCGAAACATGTATTTTTCGCCCCACCCGCTCCACCCACATTGTTCTACAACATATCCATGAGAACATGGTAATATAATGGAGCACCTCTTTAGTTTTCCAAAATGTGGGACTAAAGGTTCCATTTCATTCACTCAAAAATGAGTGAGTATCCTTAGACCCTTAGGTCATGAGATCATACCACACCAAGACTAAAAAATCATTTATTAAATAACTCATTTTCTCCAACAATCCCCAACATGAATGAAATCTCGGTAAAAAACGAAAAATCAGAGTACGGAAAATACCATTTAGGCAAAGGTGTCCATGAGGTCTTGAATCTTGCTTAGAGAGAAGTTACCTGAACTACTAGCTAGACAGTGAACTATGTCTTGAACTGCTAGCGTTTGGTGTAATTCTAATAACATCCATGCATGATATCCTCCAAGTGTTGCTAAGTTTGTGTCGTTTTGTCCATTTTGGCCCTGGACATATCCTGTTTCTCAATGCTTTAGAGAATCGGCTCCATTCTCATTGGAAGCGACCCACTTCCTCATTCAGATAGGTGAGTTCCATCAAGAGTGTTTACTGCTACACCCCACTTCAATCTTAAACTGAAACTATAGAACTCATTAAGACTTAATTAAAAGTCATCCTCCACATGCAGTCACACTATCACATCAACACCATGGGGAAGGGACAGAGAATGAAATTATCTGATAGTGTTTACCTTTACCCACCATAAATTAGTTGTCTCATTTGAAACCTTGTTATTGGAATATCCAGTCAGCAAGGTTGAGTATCCTTCGTGGCAAGTTTAATTATTTGAGCCTAAGCCCCATCCCCTTCGATGCTTTACTAACTATCTCCTTGGGCAAACCTTTCGTCGAAGGGTCCGCGATATTCTCCTTGGACCTTGTCCAATCTATGGAAATAACGCCTGTGGAGATTAATAATTTCAAAGAATCATGTCTTCTACGCATATGTATAGACTTTCCATTGTAGAAGCTATTCTTAGCTCTACCTATTGCGAATTTGCTGTCACAATGTATAGATATAGCTGGCACAGGCCTATGCCAGAGAGGAATATCTTCTAAAAAGTTTCTTAGCCATTCGGCCTCCTCTCCTGCTTTATCTAACGCAATAAACTCCGACTCCATAGTTGAGCGAGCTATACATGTCTGTTTGGAACTCTTCCAAGATACAGACGCACCTGCTAGAGTGAATACATATCCACTCGTAGACTTAGACTCCTCTGAGTCTTCTATCCAGTTCGCATCGCAAAATCCCTCAAGGAAGGCCGGGTACCCTTCGTAATTCAAACAAAAGGTCATTGTGTACTTCAAGTACTTTAGCACTCTATTAAGTGCATCCCAATGTTTCTGACCTGGATTACAAGTATACCTGCTTAACCCACTCACAACATAAGCAATGTCTGGTCTCGTACAATTCATCAAATACATCAGACTTCCTATGACTCTCGAGTATTCAAGTTGGTTAACACCTACACCCTTATTCTTCATGAGTTTGCAAGATTATCTGTGGATTGCCATCTCTTGAAATCCTTTCCATTAAAATTTTTTGGTCTTTCAACGTCGTTCTTTCCCATTGCTTCAAGGAATAATAATGTGTTAAGATTGTTGGAGTCTTGCAACAATAGAAGAAACGTCATATGTATCAAACAATAAATGTAAATAACCGTATCAAACAACTCTACCACGAACAAATTGATGAGGGCAGAATCACAGGTTCAACAATTTGTCCTTAACACATTAGTTCGCGGGTATACTCTAAAGAAATGCTAAACCCCAACGTGCGAAGATGTTTCCAGGATAAGACTGCCCGATATAACTTGTATTAGCACAATACAAGTTACCCACTCTTAAACTCAGCAACGGGGATGGAAGTAAAACGCCCCACGAAAATAAAAGCAAGAAGATGAAGAAAAGTAGACCTAGAGATGGTCGCTTCTTGTGTGTTTTGAAAAGAGATTTTCGAGTTGTATTTATAGGAAAATTAACTTGCAAATCAAGTTAGGTTTAGTTTTTTTTTATAAAACGAGTTTTGTTTCTTGTAAAACAATTAAACACAAAAAAAGAATTTTTTCCATAAATAAAACTCTTAAATAAATTATTTATCAAGTTTAAAACTTGCAAAAAATAATTTCAAGTAGACACGGACTTGGTGCTTGGTACACGCGCATGGGCATGGGTCGAAACATGTATTTTTCGCCCCACCCGCTCCACCCACTTTGTTTTACATCATATCCATGAGAACATGGTAATATAGTGGAGCACCTCTTTAGTTTTCCATAATGTGGGACTAAAGGTTCCATTTCATTCACTAAAAAATTAGTGAGTATCCTTAGACCCTTAGGTCATGAGATCAAACCACATCAAGACGAAAAAATCAGTTATTAAATAATTCATTTTCTCCAACAATCCCCCACATGAATGAAATCTCAGTAAAAAACGAAAAATCAGAGTACGGAAAATACCATTTAGGCAAAGGTGTCCATGAGGTCTTGAACCTTGCTTAGAGAGAAGTTACCGTAACTACTAGCTAGACAGTGAACTATGTCTTGAACTGTTAGCGTTTTGTGTAATTCTAATAGCATCCATGCATGATATCCTCCAAGTGTTGCTAAGTTTGTGCCGTTTTGTCCATTTTGGCCCTGGACATATCCTGTTTCTCAAAATGCTTTAGAGAATGGGCTCCATTCTCATTGGAAGCGACCCACTTCCTCATTCAGATAGGTGAGTTCCATCAAGAGTGTTTACTGCTACACCCCACTTCAATCTTAAATTGAAACTATAGAACTCATTAAGACTTAATTAAAAGTCATCCTCCACATGCAGTCACACTATCACATCAACACCATAGGGAAGGGACAGAGAATGAAATTCTCTGATACTGTTTACCTTTACCAACCATAAATTAGTTGTCTCATTCGAAACCATGTTATTGAAATCTCCAGTCAGCAAGGTTGAGTATCCTTCATGGAAAGTTTAATTATTTGAGCCTAAGCCCCATCCCCTTCGATGCTTTACTAACTATCTCCTTGGGCAAACATTTCTTCAAAGGGTCCGCGATATTCTCCTTGGACCTTGTCCAATCTATGGAAATAACGCCTGTGGAGATTAGTAATTTCAAAAAATCATGTCTTCTACGCATATATATAGACTTTCCATTGTAGAAGCTATTCTTAGCTCTACCTATTGCGAATTTGATGTCACAATGTATAGATATAGCTGGCACAGGCCTATGCCAGAGAGGAATATCTTCTAAAAATTTTCTTAGCCATTCGGCCTCCTCTCCTGCTTTATCTAACGCAATAAACTCCGACTCCATAGTTGTGCGAGCTATACATGTCTGTTTGGAACTCTTCGAAGATACAGACGCACCTGCTAGAGTGAATACATATCCACTCGTAGACTTAGACTCCTCTGAGTCTGCTATCCAGTTCGCATCGCAAAATCCCTCAAGGACGGCCGGATATCCTTCGTAATTCAAACAAAAGGTCATTGTGTACTTCAAGTACTTTAGCACTCTATTAAGTGCATCCCAATGTTTCTTCCCTGGATTACAAGTATACCTGCTTAATCTACTAACAACATAAGCAATGTCTGGTCTCGTACAATTCATCAAATACATCAGACTTCCTTTGACTCTCGAGTATTCAAGTTGGTTAACACCTACACCCTTATTCTTCATGAGTTTGCAAGAACATCTGTGGATTGCCATCTCATGAAATCCTTTCCATTAAACTTCTGTGGTCTTTCAACGTCGTTCTTTCCCATTGTTACAAGTAATATAATGTGTTAAGATTGTTGGAGTCTTGCAACAATATAAGAAACGTCAGATGTATCAAACAATAAATATAAAGAACCGTATCAAACAACTCTACCACGAACAAATTCATGAGGGCAGAATCACAGGTTCAACAAGCCGTCCTTAACACATTAGTTCGCGGGTATACTCTAAAGTAATGCTAAACCACAACGTGCGAAGATGTTTCCAGGATAAGACTGCCCGATATAACTTGCATTAGCACAATACAAGTTACCCACTCTTAAACTCAGCAACGGGGATGGAAGTAAAACGCCGCACGAAAATAAAAGAAACAAGATGAAGAAATGTAGACCTAGAGATGGTCGCTGCTTGTGTGTTTTGAAAATAGATTTTCGAGTTGTATTTATAGGAAAATTAACTTGCAAATCAAGTTAGGTTTAGGTTTTTTCTTATAAAACGAGTTTTGTTTCTTGTAAAACAATTAAACACAAAAAAGGATTTTTTTCCATAAATAAAACTCTTAAATAAATTATTTATCAAGTTAAAAACTTGCAAAAAATAATTTCAAGTAGACACGGACTTGGTGCTTGGTACACGTGCATGGGCATGGGTCGAAACATGTATTTTTCGCCCCACCCGCTCCACCCACATTGTTGTACAACATATCCATGAGAACATGGTAATATAGTGGAGCACCTCTTTAGTTTTCCAAAATGTGGGACTAAAGGTTCCATTTCATTCACTCAAAAATGAGTGAGTATCCTTAGACCCTTAGGTCATGAGATCAAACCACACCAAGACCAAAAAATCATTTATTAAATAACTCATGAAAAGTAGTCACAAACATCTTCGTCTCATTGTTTGTGATTCCGTAATATCTTGTTTCGTTAATCGATTAAGACTATTGTGAGGTGATTGATAATATTAGGTTGTTCTTCGGAGTCTGGTTTATCAATTGGTTCTTGTTCACCTTGATTTACAGAAAAAACGAACAAAATTCGTAGGTATATCTTTGGAGACATATTTATCTATTCAATAGATTTTTCTGTTTTATACAGACTGTTTATCAAGTCTTCGACTTTTGATCGTAGCAACGCTTAGTTGTGGGTGAGATCAGCTAAGGGAATCAAGTGCGCAGAATCCGACGTGGTTAAAGATGTGAAAGGAATGCAACTGTACCTTGATCAGTGTGAGATTGGTTAGGGATCAACTACATTCCAGTTCAAAGTTAACTTGGAGTAGGCTAGTTCCTGTAGCATCTTAATACAGTGGGGTGTTTAAATATGGACTAGGTCCCGGGAATTTTCTGCATTTGTTGTTTCCTTGTTAACAAAAATTCTGGTGTATGTGTTATTTATTTTTCGCATTATATTTGTTTATATAATTGAAATATAATAGGTTGTGCATAAGTTCAATCACTTGTGAATCCAACCTTTAGTTGTTGATTAAATTGATTGACACTTGGATATTGGTTTTTGATACCGTCCAAGTTGTTTCTTATATTAATCAGGCTCACTGATTTCTGTCTATTTGATTTGATGATTACATTAAAAACAAAGATATAACTCTTTGATATATTTCTTGATTGAGCTCAATTTATTAGTTGGTGCTCTCAGAATTATATTGGAGTTGGTCCATACAGATTGCGAAGCGAAATATTTGGTTTCTTTGTTAGACCCCCGCCTTTTGACTTTGGTTATTTGGAACATGAATCCACAGAACATCTTTTTATTCATTGTCCTTTTGCTAAATCCGTATGGGATACAGAACCTTTCCTAGTTTAATTAAACTTTGATAAATCCACCACCTTTCTAGATGTTTGTAAAGATTGGATTGGTAAAGATAATCCAGTCATTCCCATAGAAATAATCATGACAAAATTTTGGTTTATTTGGAAGGAAAGATATAATAGATCCTTCGAGATTCAACATCAAACCCATACTCAATTATCCTTGGAAATACAAAGACACCTAATTTTTTGGCATAAGGATAAATACTTAGCTAAAAAGACTCAACAAGTATAGTGGAAATCCTAAAGTTATATGGAAACCTCCTAGAACTTCCCAAATAAAATTAATCTAGACGCAACCTGGGTTTCAATGAATGCACCATCAGGATTTTCTTTAATATTCAGAAATGATGCAGGGAGATTCGAACAGGGAAGAGCAGGACCTATCTCAGCCTCATCCCCAGAAGAAGCAGGAGCTTTAGGGCTTTTACAGGAAGCACAATGGGCAGCAGAGGAAATTATATCAAATTTCAGTATGGAAGGAGACGGCAAGAATCTTTTTGACTACTTGAATGGAAGATCATATCAAATTACTTGGAAGAACCAAACTATTATGGATGAAGTAAAAAGAAAGTTCAATCTTTGTCAGAATTTTTTAGGTTTTTTTATATCCCAAGATCAGCAAAAAATATAACTGACATTCTAGCCAAGGAGGCTAAATCTTTTAGAACTATTATTAATTGGAAGTATAAACCTTCATCATGTATTTTACATGCTTTAGAAGTAGATAAATCTAATGTGCGGGTTGAAGTCGATAGCCAAACATTAGATGACCTCTGTTTGTTCTAACTCCCTGATGTAAGGGGTTTACTACCCCTAAGTTAGTCTTTTGAATACATTTTAACTTACAAAGTATATATTATATAGATAAGAATACACAACTACATATAAAATAGTTGGGTCTGGCTTCACAATCCCAATGAAGTCTGTAAGTCGTTAACCTACAGGGTTCTGGAAAAACCTAAGGTTAAAGGAGAATCGACTCTAGTCGCAACTATCACACAAGAGTTGTGGGGTATTAGGTTTCCCAGTTGCTAGAGTTCTCCTTATATAGTCTCCAAATCAAGGTTTGCAATCAGTGTTACCTTGGGTAACAATGCATTCATTATTAACCCTTAAATGAAAACCTGATATTAGTCAAGCTAATATCTTTCAACTGTTAGATCGAACTTAGATTGTTACACATAAATGAAAAGTGACTTCATTTAGATATGAGTAACCATACCTAAACGTGTGTACCTTTGTTGGCTCAACAATAGTTAACTGAAGTTAGCCATATGAACACTTTCATATCAACCTATTCATCTTAACCATAACTAGTTCAAATGACTCAAATGAAAACTAGTTCTAGAGTTTTTCAATTGTTATATCATAGAAGTATACAAGACACAATTGAATCAAAATCGATTTTGATTCACTGAATCAAGTTATGAACATTATATCCACAGTTGCAAATATTGCATTCCTTAAATATAAATATAAATGTATTAGTTCATGAACAAACGATTTTAGAACAAACCCACTCAAGCATGCAAAAGGTACACATACCTTAGTGTCCGGACTGAGTTTGGGTTCGCTAGTACGCGAAATGGTACGCATACCACCAACCTCAGTAAAGTCCCGGAACTTGACCTTGAGTTCCGGACCTTGGCTAAACCAAATAGTATGTGTACGGGTATGCATACGTGGTTCCTGGACTTGGATTAAACATATGAAAGTACGCATACTATGCTTATATCCATTTGTTCTAAACTCTCGTTTCAACCACTGAAACATTCTTGGAAGACGGTAATAGCTGTCTCACACAAACTATTAATTTCAAAGCAATTTTCAAGTGATCGAATGGTCAATACGAACATTCCGGTCACATCAAATGACTTCTCACACAAATCATGTAACATGTTACCAGGATATTTTCACATGGCCATCTTTGACTTTCGTCAAGAATATAAGATGCAACTTGGTTAGAGCGAAAGCTTACTAGCACATTTCGAGAAGATATAAGCAAGTTAAACTCAGATCGAAATATCAAAGTGTATAATTGAATTCTATATAGCTATGCAACTTTTGTCTCGAATAGGAGATAGAGTAGACATACTTTTGAGTGATGGATGAGTTCAAGTCTTACATACCTTTTGTTGATGAAGTTCCACAAGCTCCCCTTGGTAGTTATTCGTCTTCAATCGATGAACGCCGTGAAGTATAATGCTCAATCACACCAATCTTAATCCGAGACTTAGCTATAAGTAGACTATAAATCAAGACTTATAGTTTTGGCAACTAAACTTGACAACAAGCTTGAGATAGCAACGCTTGCGAGTTCGACCGAGCAGTGCTTAGATACATTAATAGAAATATGAAACATGTTGTACGTACAAATATACATGTGTTAAAGATATTCATAAATTAGAAAGGAGATATAAAGTAGATATGAAGAATAATAATTCTTATTGGTATGTTCATCACAAAAAATTAAGCTATTATTATGATGGGACAATGAAGAAGATTATAGTGATTATGTAAAGTTAATGTTTCCGATAATGATAAAGAAGAAGATTATATTGTTTATTGTAGAGTTTCATATCTAGTAATGATGAAAATACAATCGGAATGGTTAAAAAGAAATTATCTTAGAGAATTGAAAATTGGTAAAGAAGTCATAACTTTATGGATGTGTCTGGATTTCCTCAAGATCCCGAAGATTCATCATCACCTTTACATTAAGATGAGTTTCTGGATCTATGTTACATTTAGCTGAGCGTTATTTGGGGAAATTGTAAATGCAATAACTCTTATCTTATTTTTAACGCCTAATATACCCTCAAATGAATTACTGATTATTTTGCTTAACTAATCTAATTATAATTAGTGAAGAAATTAGAGTTAGTCGAATTATTAATCTTTGGAAAATCAAAAATTTGTTGACTTCTCATTCAAAAATTTAAAGTGGTTATCTAAATTAATTTTTGTTAAGGATAAATTCGTCAAAATTCCAATTATATACAGATTAATTATATACCTGCCATATGCATTCTAATCATATTATACATGGATGAGACAAATTTCATCGGATACATACCGCTAAATTATGGCCGCACATGAACAAATAATTACAACTTTTATGGGATTTAGCTATAGACAGGTCAGATTATGATTTTACATTACATCACTAAATCTCCTTTACATACGTCATACCATATATCCAACAATCTGAAAATTTGGGGATCTACCCACAAAACAATCTGCAGATATAATAATAGATTCACAATAATATTCACAAATGGTGAGAAAAGTGAACCTATCATCCCACTAGAGTCACTCCCACACTTAGTCTTTTCTACACTTGGAAGTGTATACAAAACATAGGTGGAATGCACTTCTATTCGTTCCTTTTGGCAAACATGCATGGTGTTAGACTGAAACACATATGGTGGATACTTAGAAGCAAGAAAATCCGACAAAATTTTTGAAGCACATAATTCCAACCCTAAATGAGGTACTTTCCTAAAATATGGAGTAGGAACTCTTTGAGAAACTAGTAGTTTGGGAGGATCATCATTATATAGATATTCATGTAAAGGGTTATACAAACCTTGAAAAACCTCTTTTGTTACGGGATCCTCGGTACTGTTGGACACTTTCATTCTCACATCACAAGTATCATCATTCTCACTAAGACTCTTGTTAATACATTCACTGATTTATTCTATAAGCAAGTCCTCCTCATCGGAAAAGAAATCAGAATCTTCCTCAAGCAAATCATCATAATCCTTACGTTTTTCATTATAAGTTGACTTCTCATTCAAAGTATCGACTATCTATGAATTTTGGATACGGTGCAAAAAGAATTCATAATTATCATCGCTCTTATACACAACATAAGTCTTACCATCAATAGTTATAGTGTTTCTAGACTCAACTTCTTCCTTTTGAATAGGAGAATGATCATTAAAATTATGAGTTGAGCTAGTAGGACCGTCATCCTTAATATTTTCCAAAGGTTCATCATCCTAGGAATCTTATTATTGTGTCTCTTCTACGTTATCCACACGAAGATTAACCTCATCATGTATGGTCATAGAAATTGCTTGAAGAGTATCTTCCGTTGCTCTATCTTTTTCTAACTTCTCATATTGTTTAAAGAGTTTCGTTATGTTAAGACGTTTTTTGCTACTACTCACAATAGGTTCTCTAGACCGTGTCTCTTCTCGTTGAATGGGTGAAAGATCATAAGTACGATCCGGAACAGATACACTATCATATGTTTCACTTGGTACGAAACTCTTCACGTTGGGAGTTGAGTTAATATGGTTCCATGTAGGTCATAAATCATTGAATTCTTCAAACATTTGCATGAAACTAGAGTGGAATGTATGAGAAGTATAACTATCCCCCCATCCTTGTGACTGTCTACTTACATAACCACCAAAAGGTTGTTGCGATGTATGAGAATAATCACAAAGTCTTGTATAATAGTCATCATAGCCAAAATATTGGTTTTGATTGTATGTCCCACATATGGTTGGAAGTTATTGTAAGAGTGAGACTGGAAATTAGAATTATTACCATAATATGCATGGTCTTGTGAACCATATTTATTGTGCCTAAAAGGAAATATCCTGAGTGAAGTACAAAACCATATTCATTGTGCCTGAAAAATATATAGTGTGTATTCAAATTTGAGTAAAGTCCAAAACCGGGAACCATGGTATGCGTACCCGTACGCGTACTTGCGGAAGTTCAACTCCCATGAATTTCTGCTGGAGTTTGGAAGAGTGAAATGGCATGTGTACTCGTACGCGTACTGGCGTAACCAAACTCAGTCTGAATACTTAGGTATGCATACCCGTTTGCATACTTAAGTAGGTTATGTTCTAAACTCGGTTTGTTCATGAACTAATACATTTATATAATAAGGAATACAACCTTTTGCAAACCGTGGCTATAATGTTCATGAAATGATTCGAGTGAATAAAACTCGATTTTTCTTCAATTGTGTCTTGTATACTTCAATGGTAATATAAACAGTTGAACAACTCTCTAGCTAGTTTCATTTGAGTCATTTTAACTAGTTATGATAAAGATGAATAAGGTTGATATGAAAGTTCTCATATGGATAACCATTGGTTAACTATTGTTGAAACAACCAAGTGTACACATATAGGTATGGTTACCTTTATCTATATGAATTCACTTTTCATTTATGTGTAACAAGCTAAGTTCGATCTAACGTTTGAAAGATATTAGCTTGAGCATAATCAGGTTTTCATTTAATGGTGAATATTGAATGCATTGTTAACAACGTAACACTGATTGCAAACCTTGATTTGGAAACTATATAAAGGAGAAATCTATCAACTGGGAAACCTAATCCCCTCACCTCCTGTGTGATACTAGTTGCCACTAGAGTCAATTCTCCTTTAACCTTAGGTTTTTCCAAAATTCTGTAGGTTAACGACTTAAAGACTTTATTGGGATTGTGAAGCCAGACCCAACTATTTAATCTGTATTTGCGTGTTCTGATCTTTCTGTTTTCTATCCTGATTGAGTACTATCTTTTTTTAAGATTTGCTCGAGATTTATTCTCCTATATACAAGATTGAAAAGTAGTGACAAACATCTTCGTCTCATTGTTTGTGATTCCATAATATCTTGTTTCGTTAATCGATTAAGATTATTTTGAGGTGATTGATAATACTAGGTTGTTCTTCGGAGTCTGGTTTATCAATTGTTCTTGTTCACCTTGATTTACCGAAAAAATGAACAAAATTCGTAGGTATATCTTTGGGAGACAGATTTATCTATTCAATAGATTTTTCTGTTTTATACAGATTGTTTATCAAGTCTTCGACTTTGGGTCGTAGAAACTCTTAGTTGTGGGTGAGATCAGCTAAGGGAATCAAGTGCGCAGAATCCGACGTGGTTCAAGATGTGAAAGGAATGCAACTGTACCTTGATCAGTGTGAGATTGGTTAGGGCTCAACTACATTCCAGTTCAAAGTTAACTTGGAGTAGGCTAGTTCTTGTAGCATCTTCATACAGTGGGGTGTTCAAATCTGGACTAGGTCCAGGGAATTTTCTGCATTTGTTGTTTCCTTGTTAACAAAAATTCTGGTGTCTGTGTTATTTCCTTTTCGCATTATATTTGTTTATATAATTGAAATATCATAGGTTGTGCATAAGTTCAATCATTTGTGAATCCAACCTTTGGTTGTTGATTAAATTGATTGACACTTGGATATTGGTTTTTGATACCGTCCAAGTTGTTTCTTGTATTAATCAGGCTCACGGATTTCTATCTATTTGATTTGATGATTACATTAAGAACAAAGATATAACTCTTTGATATATTTCTTGATTGAGATCGCCTTATTAGTTGGTGCTCTCAGAATTATATTGGAGTTGGTCCATACAGATTGCGAAGCGAAATATTTGGTTTCTTTGTTAGACCCCCGCCTTTTGACTTTGGTTGTTTGGAACATGAATCCACAGAACATCTTTTTATTCATTGTCCTTTTGCTAAATCCGTATGGGATACAGAACCTTTCCCAGTTTAATTACACTTTGATAAATCCACCACCGTTCTAGATGTTTGTAAAGATTGGATTGGTAAAGATAATCCAGTCATTCCCATAGAAATAATCATGACAAAATTTTGGTTTATTTGTAAGGAAAGATATAATAGATCCTTCGAGATTCAACATCAAACCCATACTCAATTATCTTTGGAAATACAAAGACACCTAATTTTTTGGCATAAGGATAAATACTTAGCTAAAAAGGCTCAACAAGTATAGTGGAACTCCTAAAGTTATATGGAAAGCTCTTAGAACTTCTCAAAATAAAATTAATCTAGACGCAACCTGGGTTTCAATGAATGCACCATCAGGATTTTCTTTAATATTCAGAAATGATGCAGGGAGATTCGAACAGGGAAGAGCAAGACCTATCTCAGACTCATCCCCAGAAGAAGCAGGAGCTTTAGGGCTTTTACAGGAAGCACAATGGGCAGCATAGGAAATTATATCAAATTTCAGTATGGAAGGAGACTGCAAGAATCTTTTTGACTACTTGAATGGAAGATCATCTCAAATTACTTGGAAGAACCAGACTATTATGGATGAAGTAAAAAGAAAGTTCAATCTTTGTCAGAATTTTTTAGGTTTTTTTATATCCCAAGATCAGCAAACAATATAACTGACATTCTAGCCAAGGAGGCTAAATCTTTTAGAACTATTATTAATTGGAAGTATAAACCCTCATCATGTATTTTACATGCTTTAGAAGTAGATAAATCTAATGTGCGGGTTGAAGTCGATAGCCAAACATTAGATGACTCTACTGTTCCTGATGTAAGGGTTACTAACTCCCTAAGTTAGTCTTTTGAATACATTTTAACTTACAAAGTATATATATATATATATATATAAGAATACGCAACTACATATAAAATAGTTGGGTCTGGCTTCACAATCCCAATGAAGTCTGTAAGTCGTTAACCTACAGAGTTCTGGAAAAACCTAAGGTTAAAGGAGAATCGACTCTAGTCGCAACTAGTATCACACAAGAGGTGTGGGGATTAGGTTTCCCAGTTGCTAGAGTTCTCCTTTATATAGTCTCCAAATCAAGGTTTGCAATCAGTGTTACCTTGGTAACAATGCATTCAATATTAACCCTGAAATGAAAACCTAATTAGAATCAAGCTAATATCTTTCAACTGTTAGATCGAACTTAGATTGTTACACATAAATGAAAAATGACTTCATTTAGATATGAGTAATCATACCTAAACGTGTGTACCTTTGTTGGCTCAACAATAGTTAACTGAAGTTAGCCATATGAACACTTTCATATCAACCTTATTCATCTTAACCATAACTAGTTCAAATGACTCAAATGAAACTAGTTCTAGAGTTTTTCAATTGTTTATATCATAGAAGTATACAAGACACAATTGAATCAAAATCGATTTTGATTCACTCGAATCAAGTTATGAACATTATATCCACAGTTGCAAAATATTGCATTCCTTAATATATAAATATAAATGTATTAGTTCATGAACAAACCGATTTTAGAACATAACCCACTCAAGCATGCAAACAGGTACACATACCTTAGTGTCCGGACTGAGTTTGGGTTCGCTAGTACGCGAAATGGTACGCATACCACCAACCTCAGTAAAGTCCCGGAACTTGAACCTTGAGTTCCCGGACCTTGGCTAAACCAAATAGTATGTGTACGGGTATGCATACCGTGGTTCCTGGACTTGGATTAAACATATGAAAGTACGCATACTATGCTTATATCCATTTGTTCTAAACTCTCGTTTCAACCACTGAAACATTCTTGGAAGACGGATACCTAAACGTGTGTACCTTTGTTGGCTCAACAATAGTTAACTGAAGTTAGCCATATGAACACTTTCATATCAACCTTATTCATCTTAACCATAACTAGTTCAAATGACTCAAATGAAACTAGTTCTAGAGTTTTTCAATTGTTTATATCATAGAAGTATACAAGACACAATTGAATCAAAATCGATTTTGATTCACTCGAATCAAGTTATGAACATTATATCCACAGTTGCAAAATATTGCATTCCTTAATATATAAATATAAATGTATTAGTTCATGAACAAACCGATTTTAGAACATAACCCACTCAAGCATGCAAACAGGTACACATACCTTAGTGTCCGGACTGAGTTTGGGTTCGCTAGTACGCGAAATGGTACGCATACCACCAACCTCAGTAAAGTCCCGGAACTTGAACCTTGAGTTCCCGGACCTTGGCTAAACCAAATAGTATGTGTACGGGTATGCATACCGTGGTTCCTGGACTTGGATTAAACATATGAAAGTACGCATACTATGCTTATATCCATTTGTTCTAAACTCTCGTTTCAACCACTGAAACATTCTTGGAAGACGGCAATAGCTGTCTCACACAAACTATTAATTTCAAAGCAATTTTCAAGTGATCGAATGATCAATACGAACATTCCGAGTCTACATCAAATGACTGTCTCACACAAATCATGTAACATGTTACCAGGATATTTTCACATGGCCATCTTTTGACTTTCGTCAAGAATATATGATGCACTTGGTTAGAGCGAAAGCTTACTAGCATATATTTCGAGAAATATATAAGCAAGTTAAACTCATATCGAAATATCAAAGTGTATAATTGAATTCTATATAGCTATGCAACTTTTGTCTCGAATAGGAGATAGAGTAGACATACTTTTGAGTGATGGATGAGTTCAATTCTCTACATATCTTTTGTTGATGAAGTTCCACAAGCTCCCCTTGGTAGTTATTCGTCTTCAATCGATGAACGCCGTGAAGTCTAATGCTCAATCACACTTTCAATCTTAATCCGAGACTTAGCTATAAGTAGACTAGAAATCAAGACTTATAGTTTTGGCAACTAAACTTGACAACAAGCTTGAGATAGCAACGCTTGCGAGTTCGACCGAGCAGTGCTCTAGATACATTAATATTTAAATATGAAACATCTTGTACGTACAAATAATACAATGTGTTAAAGATATATTCATAAATTAGAAAGGAGATATATAAAGTAGATATGAAGAATAATAATTCTTATTGGGTATGTTCATCACAAATCAATTAAGCTATCTATTATGATGGTGACAATGAAGAAGATTATAGTGATTATTGTAAAGTTAATATTTCCGATAATGATAAAGAAGAAGATTATATTGTTTATTGTAGAGTTCATATTTCTAGTAATGATGAAAATACAATCGGAATGGTTAAAAAAGAAATTATCTTAGAGAATTTGAAAATTGGTAAAGAAGTCATAACTTTATGGATGTGTCTGGATTTCCTCAAGATCCCGAAGATTCATCATCACCTTTACATTAAGATGAGTTTCCTGGATCTATGTTACATTTAGATGAGAGTTATTTGGGGAAATTGTAAATGCAATAACTCTTATCTTATTTTTAACGCCTAATATACCCTCAAATGAATTACTGTTTATTTTGCTTAACTAATCTAATTATAATTAGTGAAGAAATTAGAGTTAGTCGAATTATTAATTTTTGAAAAATCAAAAATTTGTTGACTTCTCATTCAAAAATTTAAAGTGGTTATCTAAATTAATTTTTGTTAAGGATAAATTCGTCAAAATTCCAATTATATGCAGATTAATTATATACCTGCCACATGCATTTTAATCACATTATACATGGATGAGACAAATTTCATCAGATACATACCGCTAAATTATGGCCGCACATGAACAAATAATTACAACTTTTATGGGATTTAGCCATAGACAGGTCAGATTATGATTTTACATTACATTACATCACTAAATCTCCTTTACATACGTCATACCATATATCCAACAATCTGAAAATTTGGGGATCTACCCACAAAACAATCTGCAGATATAACAATAGATTCACAATAATATTCACAAATGGTGGGAAAAGTGAACCTATCATCCCACTAGAGTCACTCCCACACTTAGTCCTTTCTACACTTGGAAGTGTATACAAAACATAGGTGGAATGCACTTCTATTCGTTCCTTTTGGAAAACATGCATGGTGTTAGACTGAAACACATATGATGGATACTTAGAAGCAAGAAAATCCGACAAAATTTTTGAAGCACATAATTCCAACCCTAAATGAGGTACTTTCCTAAAATATGGATTAACAACTCTTTGAGAAACTACTAGTTTGGGAGGATCATCATTAGATAGATATTCATGTAAAGGGTTAGACAAACCTTGCAAAAACCTCTTTTATTACGAGATCCTCGGTACTGTTGGACACTTTCATTCTCACATCACAAGTATCATCATTCTCACTAAGACTCTTGTTAATATATTCACTGATTTATTCTATAAGCAAGTCCTCCTCATCGGAAAAGAAATCAGAATCTTCCTCAAGCAAATCATCATAATCCTTTTCATTATAAGTTGACTTCTCATTCAAAGTATCGACTATCTATGAATTTTGGATACGGTGCAAAAAGAATTCATAATTATCATCGCTCTTATACACAACATAAGTCTTACCATCAATAGTTATAGTGTTTCTAGACTCAACTTCTTCCTTTTGAATAGGAGAATGATCATTAAAATTATGAGTTGAGATAGTAGGACCGTCATCCTTAATATTTTCCAAAGGTTCATCATCCTAGGAATCTTATTATTGGGTCTCTTCTACGTTATCCACACGACGATTAACCTCATCATGTATGGTCCTAGAAATTGCTTGAAGAGTATCTTCCATTGCTCCATCTTTTTCCAAATTCTCATATTGTTTAAAGAGTTTCTTTATGTTAAGACGTTTTTTGCTACTACTCACAATAGGTTCTCTAGACCGCGTCTCTTCTCGTTGAATGGGTGAAAGATCATAAGTACGATCCGGAACATGTACACTATCATATTTTTCACTTGGTACGAAACTATGCACGTTGGGAGTTGAGTTAATATGGTTCCATGTAGGTGATAAATCCTTGAATTCTTCAAACATTTGCATGAAACTAGAGTGGAATGTATGAGAAGTATAACTATCCCCCCATCCTTGTGATTGTCTACTTACATAACGACCAAAAGGTTGCTGCGATGTATGAGAATAATCACAAAGTCTTGTATAATAGTCATCATAGCCAAAATATTGGTTTTGATTGTATGTCCCACATATGGTTGGAAGTTATTGTAAGAGTGAGACTGAAAATTAGAATTATTACCATAATATGTATGGTCTTGTGAACCATATTTATTGTGCCTAAAAGGAAATATCCTGAAAAATTATGTACACAATTTATTAAAAGACTTACCTCTTGTTCCCAATTGTGCACACACCAAAAAAATGATTTATTGTACTAGAAAATAAGATTCTAAGAGAAACAAATTAATAAAAGCTTATAATAAAAACTGAATGCAAAAACAGAAAATTAAATAACAACTCATTCTCCTCGACAGCGGCACCAATTTTGGCGAAGTGTCGAACTCGCAAAAATAAATTCCTTACTTCTCTTTAAACTAATTAGTAGTATATAGACAAGTAGGTTCGTTCCTAAGGGAGAGTTGAGCTAAAGTTATCAATTCAATTTCTGAATAAGAATAATGCAAGACAATGAACACAAACAAATGCAAATATGGGGATGAGAATGATCAAGGACTCTTTCTCAGTCACGAAACGAGAATCTTATCAATATAGTTATGTTTATGCAAAGTACCCATTACTAATAACCCTAGAATAATTAGTACGCTCAACTATTCTGTTATTATCTCCTAAGTTCACCGGACACGGAAGCGCTCGACTATCGGATCCACTTCCAAAGTTTTCCAGAAGTACGCTCTCTAGGTGTGACTTAAATAAGTATTTTACGTTTTATGAAAAAAAGTTATTCCTAGTAATAGATTCAAAGCTTGAATTACGTACTAGTTCATTAGATACATATGGATATTTAACAAGATCCCGTCGTCAATATCCACACATTACTACTTATATTCGGAATATCTATATAGATAACTTAGCTATGTAATAGTTTAATTGGCCAACACTCCAAGTAATCTAAACTAATGAGAGTTCACATTGTCTAGATAAGTCTAACCGTTAAGTTTTACACAATAAATTGTTTAACACTTTTAGTAGTATGTGGCCATCAAAAACATGGAAAAGGAAACAACATTAATCGTGACCTCAGTCGGAGTTCGTTCCTAAACATATACATGTTCTAGGAAACTTATATGAAACTCTATGTAACCAAAGTGTTGAATCCATGAAACCACATTTGCACCGTAGATTTGAACTAAATACTTCTTGCCTACCCGCATGAACTTGGATTGGACTCACATTTAATGTTCAAAAGAAAATAGGCCAAAGTGAGAATATGTACCTTCCAAATGTTTTCCTGACAAGACTATTTTAGTATTTCCTACATGGTTTTCGATTGTAATATCTATATATTCTATAATCATTCATAAACCCGTTTTAAAATTTAAAAATACTTATTAAAATTTTAATTACTTAAAAATTAGAGGGATGTGATTTTACCATGAACGAGATTGATCGGTTTTTAAATCAAACCTGTAGGTATGCGACGGACTGGTCTGATTTAAAAACACACAGTGCAGTTTCCTTTCGATGGGTTTGTTCTTGTGGCCCTATACTTTTCGGCCTTTTGAGTTAAATTAATTTTTATAGCAGTAAAAAGAAAGATTTTTACTAGTACTTTTTTTGTCAATTATTTTGCACAGTACCTTAAGGAGAAGAAGACAAGTAAAAATGTTAGGGGATCTAAAGGGAGGAGGGACAAGGTAATGGAGGAGGAAGATGATGATACCTGTCAATCTATCTTTGATTTAATGATTGCTTTCATTTGCTTTGAATTTTGATAAGTAATTGAGAAATTTCATGTGTTGATTTAAGTCCCCCTTAAGCAAAAGTAAGTAAGAATCACTGCATTGTCTAACTAATTGGGAATTCCAGCTGATACAAGTGCTAAAATTGGTAGTTCTGCCAAAATTGGAATTAGGAAACCTGTAATTGTATGGTGATTTAGGATTTCCAAATTATTAGTTTGGTTGATAGAAAGGAAGAGTAAAAATCGTTGCAAATTGTCTTAACTAATTGGGAATTTTCTCTATGTTCAGCTGATATACAAGGTGGTTCTCCCAATGTTTGGACCAAGAGGAAAAAGATGAAGCTGCCTCCAGAGGAACATTACAATTATTCTGCAGAGGCATACAAGAAGAAGAAGATTGTAGCTGTCAAGGGGAAATGGTGATACAATTGTAGCTGGTGGTTCTACCAAAATTGGGGCAAAGAGGAAACACGTCGAAAGTACACAAGGGTCTGGAGAGCTAAAATCATTGACAAAAACTATGGTTGAAACTAGGGCTTCTAAACGGTTGAAGAATGTAAAGGAAGGTGACCGGTGTGTTGCTGAAACAAGTAATCAACCAGACACTGATGATAACTGTGATTTTGAGTAACTCTTACATACATTTCTCCCTGTTTCAATGTATCTTCATTTAAGTGATTTTCAATCTTGTTGTTATGCGTTTCGATTGTTTACATGTTTAGATTGTGATAATTGGGAAATTTTTATAGTTGCATCTGTTAAGGTCTCCCACCGAATAAATCCCCATAGACTAATTGGGAATAAATCCCCCAATAAAAAACTAAGTAAAGAGACAACAAAACAGAGACAGTCGGAATGTTTTTGTGGAGAAATAACGGGAGGACGTGCCTGTGATAAAACTATAACAAATGAAATAAAAAGTACTATCTCCGTTTTTGGAAAATGAGATACTTTCACTTTGGAAATGAAATAAAAAGTACTACATCTGTGAAAGTATCTCTTTTCCAAATATGAAGGGAGTAATATTCAAGAAGAGAGAAAAATGTTGAACAAGTCTGAAGTTCTGAAAGAAGAACAGTAGTGGTATTATTGTTGGATCCGATTGTTCTTGCGAAACTGAAAATCCTCGCATAGAAAGAGGGATAAAGGGGCATGATAAGTTCAAGTGGTAATTATTAGTTAATATATTATGCTAGATAACTGAACTTGTAAAATTAAAGCTAATCTCATGAATCAAAACAATGACAATAATGCTCAAACAAAGACCCATTAGAGTATAAGAGAAAATCGTACACTTCAACAAATAAAGTCGCAATAATCCTAAGATAAAAAGTAAACTATTGGCATAAGATCTTCACCTGCTAAATCAGCATTCAGCATTCTTGTCAGTTTCGGATATATTTGTTTCAATTGTGATTTTCTCGGTTGTTCTTCTACTTGCATATCCCCTTCTGCTTTAGCATTTCAAAAACGCAAAAGACTTGAAATGCAAAAGACTTGTGTGTGTGTATAATTAGCTTCTCCTAGAACCTACATAGACACTACAAAAACGCACTGATATCTCAAAAGACATACATGCATGATTATGGTACACAGATTCAGAACTAACTACTGATTCTTTTGCTCTGCCATAAACAAGTTAACTACTGATTCCTTTGTTAACTGTAAACCACATCAATTTGGCGAGTAACTAACTGACATGTTCTAGTAAGATCATGACAACCAACACATGAAAAGCTAACAAAAACAATTCAGCAATCACTTAAAAGAAGAATTGAATTTATGGTCCTACTCAAAATCAAATAACTAAAGCCCTTAATTACGAAGAAGAATCTATATGCTTTGGAAACAATAGATAAGCCAACCACATTGAATGTAAATTTTTCACTTTTTTCTCTTTGTATTTTAGATTGGCATGTAAATTATTTAAACACAAGTCCTACAGTTCCATAGGATCTAAATGTCGGAATACAAGTCCAAGGTTAAGATTATGCTTTGGAATTAGGAAACACTTGTTTTTTTATTCAGATTGTCTGCACTCTAATGTCTTATTCGCATGTAAATAATGAACACTGCAGTTTTATTGAAAACACAAAAAATAATTCAGCAACAACATTGTAGGGAGATGTCAATTCAAGTGTAACCTTTGAGCTACATAGATTCAATCAGTCACCAAAAATGCAAACAAAAACACAAGTTATAAATGAAGGACATCCGAACTATAATTTTAGATAAGGTCTACAAAGAACATGTTTTCTGACAATCAAAATGTAAGCTCCAAACTGATCTTTCTATGATCAGATAAAGCAAAAACACTAATCAGATATGAATACTCCCTGATATCTCTCCAACTAAAACCATTTACATAATTTGTCCCAACCCTATTACTTAACCAAGACATTAAATTTTATAAGACATTAAAAAATCAGATATGATACTTATAGAAAGAACAAACAAACAACATTAAAAATCTCTAATCCAGTGACTACAATTTTGATTTATTTTTCCAGCTTAAGAGTATGATACCCTGCATCCAAAAACAAAAAAAAATCATAAATGTTAGACAATAAAAATATCAAACACCTGTATTTTACATATCTTACCGAGTGAATCGTCTCGGATTGGGTGCTACTGTTTCCCCGTCGTCCATGGATGAAAATCTACAACTTAGATTGGAGAGGATAACTCATTATGACTACAATTTCAAAGATTTGTGTCTTCTTTCTTCTCTTTGATTTCCACCAGGGCATGTGTAAAGCTTCCCACATGAAATCAAAACCACTTTCATCATAACTATCCATCTGATTGATTCTGGTAAAATCAAACTCTCATCAAAACAACTGGTTTTACCCACAAGCACCGCCTCCTTCAGTCCTTACTCACACTGCTAGTCCACTCTCCCTCAATCACTTGGGGCTGGCTGGATTTATATTGAAATTGATCGATTTACTAAAACACCCTTGATTGGTCTCAGTGGATATTTGATTGCAGCCCAATAAGTAGGGCCAGTTATTGCTGTTGTGGTGTTATTTGATGGAGAGGAGACAAGTACCACATATACATGAATGGAGAAAAATTTGGGTATGTACCGCAATTGGAATGTGCTGCTTAGAGGTGAGCTAGTGGCTCATTTGATAAATGGACATACTAGTACTAGTGATAGAGGGATTAATACGTCCCTCATATCTTCGATTCATCAGTAGTTTTCGGTCTGTAAGCGAAAGTTCTCTCCACTTCTAGAATCAGATTCAGCAAAAATAGCAACGAAGACATTACAATGCCATGGCGAAAACAAAAACATTGTAGAGTCGAGCCTTAACTATCATTCTTATCTGGTGTACTAAAGACTAGATAGTGGAATGTGTTTTTTTATATTGTAGCCACTTCTTGTTCTAGCCCTCCACTTCTTGTTCTTGAGTTTCATGGATTCATGTGAGCCAAGGTATCAGGGCCGGACCAGGATTCCCGGGATGGATTGTCACTAATTTGAAAGGCTTTCAAAGGACATGGTAAAATTTTGCAATGTGTCGCATAATTATTGGTTAGTTTCTATTCATAATTAGAATTCTAGATAGATAGAAAACTAAAACAAAAGAAATCAATAACGAAAAGTTCTACTGAGGGAGTTTTGATCTCCATCAAACTTTGTTTTTAGATGAATTGGTTGAGAAAATCATAAAAATGCCACTTAATCTTAATGTGGAAGACATCATCATGTGGAGACTAACCAAGGATGGACCATTCACAGTCAAAAGCGCTTACAACAAACTGATGAAAAATAGAGTAAATCACCAAATTACTCTCAATATTGTTCCTAGAGAAATTTTGAAATCTCTTTGGAAAATGAGATAAACTCACAAAGTCAAGCTTTTCATATGGAAGGGCCTTAAGGGGATTGTTCGTACGATTTTCAGTGCAACAACTCCACATGGTGTATCATTGTAGTATCTGCAATCATCATGAAGAATCACTCTTTCATCTCCTAATCAAATGCAACCATGTAAGAGATGTCTGGAGATTTTTAAATATTAATATTGATCAAGTTTCTGACAACTATAAAAGCATCAGAGAGTAGATAATATCTTGGTTCTCCAGAACTCATACAACAAGAGTGATGGAACAAATTACTTGGGAAGTTACTTTGATGGTCGGCTGCTGGGTTGTCTGGAAGGAAAGATGTGAATGCATCTTTCAGGGAAAAACTCTAAACATTTTATCTACTGTCTCGAGAATTAGATATCACCTTCATAACTCTAGCTTACCAACCAGTAGTCCATCTGATAATTATAGATTGAGTATTTTAACCGAACATGATACATCTAACATAGTTGTTATTGATGTACATACATCCTATGATTACTTAACTAAATCGGTTGGCACTGGCATGGTGTCTTCTGTTGCAGGTACCTATGATGGAGTCAAAGGATCCTTGCAGACGTAGAGATTAATCCAGAAGCGGGGGAATGCATGACTGAGTAAAGGGACTCAACATCCAAAGAATTTATCTTAATCTTGATGTTGAAGTAGTGGTGCAGTCCATTACCACTGACATTAATCATGTCAGATAGGAAAGTAATCATCTTTGTAAAGACCCTCAAGCTCGTCAACGCTATCAGATCAGTCAAATGACCAATTAGTCGATAATAACTCGATTAGTTTAATATGAATGTTAATTAATATGAATTAATCGAACAACGAAATAGATATGAAACTAGTACCGTCGGATAGAACTCGGAAAGTTATGCGAGATGGACTACTCGAACGTCTCGTTCGGATATCGTACGAAGGAGATATCATCGAAACCGTGTGAAGGGCAAAATGGTCATTTGTTAGTGTAGACGTCCCAGCTTCCCTTATCATTTGAGGAGTGTCCCATTAACCAGCATTGGTCTTATCTACCCTAGTTCGAGAAGATAACTTCGTTTATTTCTTTTATTCCTTCTTCTTCTTTTTCTTTCTTTCTTCATCTTTCCTCTTCTTCTTATCTCTTCCTCTGTTCAAAATCAAGAGATGGTTTTGAGATACGACTTGAGAGAATTAATTTTTAAGAGAGAGCAGATTAAGTAGAAGATGATGATGATGATGTTGTAACTGCTTGTACACGAGATGAAGAAGATAAAGATGATTATGTTAATCTGAGAAGATCAAATTAGGGTTTAGATATCGTTTTGAGATTTCATGGAATTAATTAGTATATTGAGATCCTGATAGATGAATTTCGAATGGGTTGATGTTTAATTGGATCTTTGAAGTTGAATCAGTGGATAATCACTGAAGAGATTTGTGTTAGGGTTTAATTTGAGTTGCAATTCGAAGCTAGGGTTTGTAAGAAGAACTCGAGGAATGATTTGGAGATGAAATTATTGTTCTAGGATGATGGGTTGAGATGGGTAATGAGTTAATTGATGATGTAGATTTGATTTGATAATGGACTTGAGTATCTTGGATTTAGGGTTCTTGAGTTGGGATGCAGATGGAAAATACGAGACTGTTGTTGGATGAAATAAGAAGACTTCAGAGTTGGTACATGAGTGTTGATGTTCACAGGTACAAGGGGAATGAATGGCAGTGAGGCATATGAAGTATGAATTGCAGATAGTAATGAAGCTGGTGTTGTGGGTGTTCTGTAAAGTTGCAGATGGACTGAGATGAAGTTGGTGTTTTTATATTGCTCAAAGAATTGATTTACATGGATTGTAGAGGTTTGAATGTGCAGGAAGCTTAAGTAATAAGATGAACTTAGAATGATTTATGAGTTGAGGACAAGAGTTGATCTGAGTTTGGTCTGGTGGAGATGTGATATGAATTGCAGTTGCAGAACAATGGTAACTAAAGATAGTAGTGGTATGTGTGGTTGAGGCTTGGAAACTGCATTTGCTTGGAAACTGCATTTGCAGTTAGTCTATATTAACAACGATCGATTCAAAGGATGAACCGGTGGATCGTGGATCTCGAGGTACACGTGGCTTGTCATCAAAAGAGGTGGGAATACATTTGACTCTTTTGTAACCATTATTGTTGCTTTTACAAAAGTTTATACTCAACAAACTCATGCATTGTCTGTTCGTACATTTCATGCTTTGTTTAAAATGTGTTATGATCATTCTGTTGATTCTGTGAATCTTTCCACGATTTGGAAAGGACTTGTAATGTTTGTTTGTCATTATGATGTGTTATGGGAAATGAGAATTTCCACTTGTGGTATATAGGATATGCTCCTTCACATTTATACCTACATGAATTCAACTTTTATTGTTTAGAGTGGGTCATCATGGTATTAGTGATATCAACAGATAATGAGTGTGGTTAGCACGAATATTATACATTGTTTGAAGAAGGAGTTTGTCCATATACATATTGTTTATTTTAGTGACTTGGTTACTATTTATTGTTTGGGAGAACATGTATTGTTTTCCAATTCTTGCTTATGATTAATTTAAAGTTAAATGTTATTCCTGCTGGGCATCCCTTTTAGGGATGATGTGCTCACCCATTCCCACTTTCAGTTTCAGAGACAGATCAGAGTTACGCAGCGGAAGCTTTGTGGCGTTGAGTCTTCTGTTATGTTTATTACGTTGTATATTGTATTTGCAAACCAAATGACTGTTGCATATGTATCACTTGAGAGGAGTACTTGTATATATATTTCTGAGCGGGTCTAGTTTTTGGGTTAAGTTTTGTAGCAGATTTCTTAATTGAATGTTTAAGTAAATGATTTAGATTCGTAGAGCCTCTTTATTTAGTTAATCACTTGGATTAGTCGGCTGCTAGATTTGGGGGCGCTACAATCTTTATATCTTCTTCCTGTTTATGTAAAATTTCTCATGTTAAAAAAGATTTCAATAATGTAGCGGATGTTATTTCTAAAAAAATTAAAAGAGATAAACTCGTACTAAAAAAAAAATGGATTATAATTCATGGGTTATGTCTTTGTTAAACAGAAGTTTTAATCCCGATTCTAATTAATTATAAATAAAATTACTTCTCTATCTAAAAAAAGTTGGAATACTTATATGAGGGGGCTACCACATAAATTCAAAAACTCGAAACGCTAATTAAATAATATTAAGCATAAAATAGGGACGGACTACAGCCTAGGTTATCCCCTTGTTAGGCCTATCCCTGCAAGGTACCAAATAATGGCTTGGCATGCTGGACAAAATTTAGAACCGAAAAAACATATACTCGAAGATCACACCTTGGATTAGTGTCTATAATCAAATTTTACTAGTACTAAGATTCATCAATACATGTTATGTGTAGAAGTGCTTTTGCTTATCTAAAAACAAAAATTAGAAGTAAAAATATGTTGCTTCACAAAAATTTGATTTTTTTTCTTCTAAAAGCCGTTATAAAATTTTATACACAAAGTAATCTCTTTCTTTTTAACTTTCAAAAGACGAAAAGAGTATTAGATACATGGATGGAAAAAATCTGGGGGTTTGGGAAGGTGGATCATCTGTTTTGGGTGGTGGTGGCAATGGTAGGTAAATAGAGAAATGAGTTTGTGTTTTGATATGAAGAGAAATGATATGCCATGGAGAAGAAAATAACATTACAAGGAAATAGAACTTCTAGAAGGCATGTGTTACTTTTAAATTTTGGTAAGAGCTTATTTTAAGCGCTCACTTCTACCATCTGCATCTTCAGTTCTGCACTCAATCTCGTCACCAATTTCCAACTGCAATTCCCTTTTTAACTCACTCCATACTGTCCACAGTACCACGTACTCCTCCACTGCTTCTTAATCACCTTCCTTGTCTCCTGCTGCAGCTCAATCTCCATCTCTTCAGCTCCATTCCCTGTAACATCAACTACAACTGCAAACTATACATTTATCTACTCGTTCCTTCATTCATTCAAGCTATTCTTCCATCTGATACAGTTCATACACCACTCTCATTCACCTGCGGTCAAACAGTAGCTGCAACTCAAATCCAACAGCACATCAGGTCCTTGCTTTTGTGCTCAAACATACAACACATAAAAGCCCCAACTCTTTCTCAATCTTGTGTTCAAACTGCAATCCATTATTCTGCCCTCACTTCATAACTGTACCATTCTTCGCCAGCTCCATCTCCGCAGTTCAGCTCAACTAACAGCAACATCATTAGCTCCTTCTTCTACACATCAACAACTTCACTACCATCAACACAACTACGTACCATCCCAAGCTCCTTCACTTCATTCATACACAGCAAACACCTGTGAACATCCACCAGCACCATTTCACCTTTCCTAACATTCATCTAGGTCAAATACCCATGGCACCAGACCTGCAACTGCTCATGCCATACCATTCACTGCATTTCAACTGCACAGATCCTTCTCCATTAACTACAGCAGCAATTGCTCCTGCTCCTACTCCATCTCCTAGCAATACCAGTTCTAGCCTTACAAAGATAAATCATCCCGTTGTTAATAAGCGGAGAGCTTGCATT
The DNA here is from genome assembly GCF_003573695.1 of Papaver somniferum. Taxonomy (NCBI): domain Eukaryota; kingdom Viridiplantae; phylum Streptophyta; class Magnoliopsida; order Ranunculales; family Papaveraceae; genus Papaver; species Papaver somniferum. The sequence goes on from NW_020625486.1 coordinate 303,826, forward strand.
TCGTACGTCGATAGGATGGTTGGTTCTTGCAATGGTTTGGTTTGCTTTACTGTGCCCCATAACGAAGTCGATGATCCTGTCTACATATGTAATCCTATCACTACAGAATATATTAACCTTCCACGGTTAAAACATAAAATTGGTTATGTAGTGACTGGATGACAAGTACAAGGTCATTAGAATCAATTATCCAGCAATTTTTTTTTTCAAAGACCCCGTAAGCAAAGGGTCGGTCGAGGTATATACACTTGGGAGCGGAACTGGATGGAGAAACATCACACAACTCAGCTACGAAGTCTCCAGGAATGGTGTCCTTGCAAACGGATCACTCTATTGGCTAGACAACAAGCAAAAGAAAATTGTGGCTTTTGATTTGGCGGACGAAGAGTTTCGATGGCTCCCAACGTTACCAAAATGTTTCCATGGTAGCAAAAAGGCCATATATCTGATCAAGGTGTTGGGAGGAAATTTATGTCTTGTTCATATAGAGCACGGTGAGTCTATAGACATATGGTCATTTAGAAATAACAAGAAGGAAACGGATGGTGGCGGCGGCGATGTCGGAGATAATAAAGAGGAGAGGTATCAGTCTTGGAGCTGGAGTCTGGAGTTTCGTATACCATGTTCACTCCTCAACCAGAGATTTTCGTACCAGCCTTTTTCCCTAACGAAGAACAATGAGGTTTTGTTGTGGACAAATGAATCGTCTATTTACCGTTATGACAAGAAAACCGAAAGCTTAAACCAAGTGGTGGGGAAAGACCATAGGGTGGGATACTTTGAAGGAATCCCACACATGAACAGCCTTGTTTCGATGAGAAGTATAGGTGAAAAGTTTAAGAGTAGAACACATCAAAAGAAGGAAAAGAAGAACAATCAAGAACGGATAAGGTAAATTCATCGGATATTTGGAAATATTAGAGAATTCTCCTTTTATTTTTCTTCTTTCTGGTTCTTATTTACCTGGGGTTTGTAAGCAATAAGCCTTCATTTATAAAGAGGCATTTTTCAAGTTCGAGAACTGAGACTGACTAACCGTTTTGTCTTGCTTAATTTGTTTTGAGTTTGGAGAAATCTGTTGATTTTACGTATCTGTTTGACGTATTTTCTTTCTTTGGCCTTGTTGTTTGAGGATTGCTCTCATTATAAATTGTTAGTTTACTGAAACATAGACATATCGAGGACAAAGAGCAGCCCAACAATAAGAAGTTCATTGCCAGGATGCCGTTGTTAATTAATCCTGTATATATACCTCGGCACCAACCTGTAAATACTGGTGGCGGTTTTGGTTCTGGTCGGGTGGTTGTGGTAAGTAACAAAGGCAAAACAAGTTCAACATATCCTTTGGTTGTGCAAATGAAGTATTTGTATTTTGTATGCTCATGTTGTCGGAGAAATTGAAGTGTTTTACGAAGGGGTAGAACGTGATCAAGTTAAATTTTGCAGTTTCAAAAAATTGCTTTCAGTCATCAAGTGGAGGTTTTTGAAGTATAAGATCCCATCCCATGGCCTGTTCAGGCTAGTTGGTACAAGATTCGGAGCACAAAATGGCTGCCAAAACTTATTCTTATTCGGCAGAATGAGGTGTCTGCCTAAAGGTAAATAATTCCATTTCGTTTTAATCTCCATGACAGGCATCGATTTTTACTTTCTTTTTATATATATATATTTTCTTCTTTCTTTTTTTTTTCTCTCTAAAAAGAGGATATAAATTAATGCTCCATATATTAATAACTTCGCTAAAATGATATCTTCAGTCAGCCATGCGAGAATGCTAGATTGATAACTAGTTAAATTTATAAGGTAATAAAAGATTTAAGTTTTCAATACTGCTCAACTAATATATAAATTAATAATCAGTATATCAGCACTATGTTATGGTACTTTATTAAAATAAAAATCTAAAGTTCTTTATTTCGTGTTCATTTTTTTATAGACAGACATATAAGGTCACAAGACCTGCACGCTGAGATAGAACCCAGATCGAGATCGGGTGAACTAGCTTTTAATACCTGCTTAAGACCTGAAGCAATGTTTTAAAAATCGGACCTGACTCCGAATCGATTATGAGCATTGTCCATGTACCCGATATAATAGGTTTTGTTTTTGTTTTTGGGAAAGACATTTGCACTTAGATTTGATGTACAAATTGGATTAAATTCTGAAGCTATTCTTGTTCCTCTTTTTTCTAGTTTCCGTATTGCAAGAGAGGAAACTGGGTTCACTCAGCTGACGTCAAGATTTGACCGGTTCAACTCAGCCTGAGTTCTCAAAAGCAAAATTTCGCGACTTCTGTATACAAACAAACATGGTTTTACCTTGAAAAGCATTTAATGGTTTTACCTTGAAAAGCAAGTTTTGGTTAGGCAAATATTCGGTGTTGCTTGTTATTCTCTTGATTCATTCTTCTGCTTTTTAAGGTTCTGGGTTTCTTCTAGTCAAACAGGACAAATTTGGGGCTGGGCATTTTTCTGTGCTGGGATATGTGGAATTCCATTTGGGTCTGCTTAATTTTCATTTAAAGACTGATGATGATAGAGTTGTCTGTGATAGGAAGCCTTTTGATTGTGCTAATATCTAGTTTTAGTAGTTCTATTTTTCGATTATGTCGTGTTCGTAATCAATTGTTATGTTTTGACAGTTTTGTTAAGCCCGGAGATGATTGTTTATCACTTCTCTCAATTGTTAGAACAGCGGATTGGATTGGTTTAACGTGTCTGTGTTTCGTCCTTAAGCTTGCTCTTGTTAGCAATGCCTATGAAAAGTTAATAATTGCTCTTGCTTTGTTGTTTGATCGTGGAGGTGCATTTTTTTTATCAGCAAAAATAGATATATAGATAATATGGTAAAAGAATAAAGAATACACCGGTAAATTTTAAACATTGTGATCCATATAGTCAGGTCACAGTGCAAACCAAAACAAACAAAAACTCTTCACTTTCTCACCAGCTCCTCCCATCTGAAAACAAGGTCTTCAAAATGCACTTCATCTAACGCTTTCGATGGCTACGCCCAATACAAAATGTCAGCTTTGATTTCCAAAATTAGGTTGTGTTTGATCATTTCCTTACCGTTGAAAGTTCTTTCGTTCCTCTCCTTCCAAATTCCCCAACAGATGGCAAATGGCAGTTAATCCCAAACAAAATTTCCTTTGGGAGAGAAGATCATAGTCTTTGTTTCAAGGAACACCGTACTAACATCTCTTCCTTGAACCCAGTCAAGTCCAAAAGATGTGTAGAAGTGACTCCACACCTTTGTTGCCTCCGAACAATACAAAAATAAATGGTTAATTGACTCTTCCTCCATCTTGCAGATGTTGCACCTATTTACCAAGCATCGACCTTTCTTTTTCAGTATATCCTGGGTATGTATAGAATTGTGGTGTACCAACCAAGTGAAGAAAGTCACTTTGGATGGTACATTACTATTCCAGACAACCCTATGAGGAAACACCAAATTTTCTTTATTAGACAAAGCTTTGTAACAAGACTGAACCGTGAAAATGCCATCTTTTGAATGTTTCCAGACCCTGGTATCCTCGGCATTATTGATATTAACTGATTCTAAAAGGGTTATTAGCCTAATCACTTCCACAATCTCCATGTCAGTAAGTCTTCTTCTCAAGTCTAAGTTCCAACTAATGTTGTTGTCAATAGTTGAGTAGAACTTGTCGACGTTATGGTCTTTTTTCCTTGACACTCTGAATAAATTAGGGAACTCTTTGTCAAGAGTGTTTTCGCCGATCCAATGGTGTGTCCAGAACATAGTCCGATCTCCTTTGACAATGCAATCTTTAATACCCTCCTTGAACTTTTGCAGTCTCTTGTTAACCCCTTTCCATGCCGACCTACCATTTGAGGACCTAATATCCTTTATATCCCACTTATTTTTTGAGAGCCCGTGCTTTTATGCAATTATGTTTCGCCACAGAGAATCTTTTTCGGTTGTGAATCTCCAACACCATTTGCACAGTAAACCGTCATTTGCTATCCGCAGCTTTCGAATGCCTAGTCCTCCAAATTCTCTGTCCATGCACACCTTATCCCATGAGACTAAATCATATTTCTTACTGGTGGCATTTCTTCCCAAAAAAAAGTTCCACATTATCTTGTTTAGCTTCTTCTCGACTGATGCCGGCATAGAATAAACTGACATGAGATAAATGGCAAGTGTGCTCAAAATAATTTTGACCAATACTAATCTACCGCCATATGATAAGAACATCCCCTGCCACCCTTGAAGTTTCTTTTCCATCCTCTCTACAACTGAATCCCAAATATTCTTGCTTCTATATTGGGCTCCTGCTGGCATCCCAAGGTATTTAACTCCTCGAAATTACATCCAAGGCTATTTTCAACAACATCGTCGAAAATGGTTTCCCCAAACCTAATTGCGGAACTCTTTATAGGATTGATACGAAGTCCTGAGTTTATTTAAAAACAAATTAGGAGAGCCCTAATATTGAGAATTTGTTGTGCATCATCACTCGAGAAAAAGATTGGGTCATCCGCAAACAAAAGATGTGATAGTTGTGTACCGTTCGCCTTGACTGTAAGGCCTTTATATAACCCATTGACCTCTAATTTTTGGACCATCTTGCAAAGTCCCTCCATGACCAGTATAAAAAGAAAAGGTGGGTCTCCCTGTGGCAACCCCCTAGAACTGTTGAATTAATTCCCAGGCGTGCCGTTGAGGAGAATAGAGAAGTGAGTTGTAGTTATTAAAGTCTTGATCCATCTTCTCCATTTCTGACTCATTCCCATTTTTCTCATGATAGTGTCCAGAAAACCCCAGTTTACTTTTTCATATGCCTTCTCCACATCCAGTTTGAACAACCATCCGTTTGAGTCATCCTTCACTTTAGAATCGATGCATTCATTCGCTAATAAATAATGTCTATGATCTGTCTTTGTTGCACAAATGCAGTTTTTGTATTCGAAATAAGACGAGGAAGTACCTTTTGAGCCTAGAAGAGAGAACGTGCGGAATAATCTTGTAGCAGGTGTTGATCAAGCTAATTGTCCTGTAGTCCCTCACCAGTTCTACATTATCTCTTTTAGGAATGATAGTGATAAAAGTATTATTTGTTCTCCAGTACAAGAAGCCATTAACATCTAGAAAACGAACTATGCTCATGAAGTCATATTTTATAGTATCCCAGAAGTGAGTGTAAAACTCGATAGGGAAGCCTTCAGGCCCCGAAGATCTATTAGTTTCCATTTGTGATTCCATTTCCTCCCTCTGTTCATCACTTATTCTTTCAAATTGTATATCCTCCATGAATAGCCTGTTCACCTCATCCTCTGTGTACAAATCAGTGTAAAACTCTAGTAATTTCTGCCCAATAATATTACGGTCTTTTGTTAAGTCCCCATTTATTCTCAGAAAAGAAATATTGTTGGCTCTTCTACCCCCATTTACAATTCTGTGAAATAACCTAGTGTTCCTATCACCCTCTTCAATCCACTGCCCTTTTGTTTTGTTTTTAATCCTTTTTTGCTCCATTTTTTCCCATTTGATGTAGTCTTTTTTAAGATCAACCCTATTGATACGCTTTTCGGGAGTTTCTACACCTTCCTCATCAACAATATCCATCTCTTGTATCTGGACAAGTAGCTCGTCCATCTTCTTGCTTACCTTGCAAAAGCACTCTTTATTCCAAACTTTAAGGTGTTCCTTGATTGCCATCAATTTCTTACAGAAAACATATCCAGGATTCCCACTCAATGTGAGATTACTCCACCATACTTCCATCTTATCTTTTAATTCAGCACTTTCCAACCATATAATTTCAAATTTGAACGGTCTTGCACCTGTACGCTTCATAGTTGTCGACAACATTAATGGAATATGATCTGACATAGGCCTCGGCTTTGCATTCTGAATAGTATCCAGAAACATGGCTTCCCACAAAGAATTTAGCAGAAATCTATCAATTCTACTGCAATATGGGTTTTCTTGAAAGTTAGACCAAGTGTACTTAGCACCACTAAGGGGCAAGTCCACCATATCATGGTTGGTGATGAAACTTATGAAATCCCTCATATACCGACTGACTCCTCGATCTCTATTTCTATGTGCAATCGATTTTGTAATATTCTAGTCCCCTCTTAAGAATCCAGGAATACCCAATATATCCCCATGACTTCTCCTAGTTCCCTCCATAATGTTCTCATGTCCTTCCTGTCATTTGGGGCATATATATTTGATATGTAGAACTCCAATTGTGACGTCTTCGACCTGAACATACAAGATAAAGAATGAATTCCTTCCAGTTTTTCGATGAGTTCAATTTTATCCTTCCTCCATAATATGCTAATCCCACCCTTGGTTCCCCTAGAAGTTATGTAAGAATAATCTACATTGGGGTGGCACCAAACCTCTCTTCTGATCTGAACAAAAAAGTCTTGGAGTTTTGTTTCTTGAAGTAATACTACATCAGGATCCCATTTCAAAAGTACTGAGTTGATGGCTATTCTTTTATCTTTGTCTCCTAGTCCCCGTATGTTCCACGAAACTGTTTTCTCTATCATTGGAACCAATTTACCTTTGCGTTTTTTCTCATATCCTCCTTCGAACCTTCAGGAATTGTGCCGCGTAGAAATCTTTGAATTCTGCATTTTTCTCGGTTGAAACGACTCAGTCCTTCACTAATTATATTTGGGCTCTCGACTTCAAACTCTATGTCTTCACTCACTTCAGTCTTCTCCCCTTCAATGCTGTCTTCTAGGTCATGTGTTTCTATATTATGTGCTTCTAACATTTGTTGAACTCCAATAAGAGCGTCATCTTTTATTCCACATGGAGCAGCCTTTTTAGATTTCAAAATTCTAGATTTTCCCCTCTCCATAGACACTACTAACGAGCCCATTATACTCTCCTCTACCATGCTCTCCATCCCCCTGTGAGGTAAACCCGTAAGAACCCCCACATTTATAACTGCATGTCGTAACTTTTCTTTCTCAGTCTTCAATTGGTCTTCCTTCCCCTTCTGCAATGCTTGTTGGTCTAAATTCTTTTTTTCTTCGTCATTTGTGTCTGTCAATATTCCAACTTCCAAGATTCCACGATTTTCCTTGACTTCTCCCGACGACCAGTACTGTTCTTCAAAAGTTTGATCATCAAATTCTGTTACAATTGGATTCTTAGTGTTGATGGGAATTGCTTCACAAACTTTAAATGGTTAGGTGAGAAGAGCAATTTGATTGAACTGTGGGTTATCGATTATGATTTTTTCCCTACCAGCATCTTCATTGTTATCTTTCTCACACTCTTCATCCTTCTCGCTATTTTATTCTTCTTCTTGTTCTTCTCCATTACTCAAAACCTCGACAGCATCTGTATAATGTTCCAACCGCAATTGTTGTATTGATTGTGCATCGATGGAATCTTGTAAGTTGTCGATAAAATTTGATGGTAACTCTTTATCAGAACAATCCTTAAATTCTCTATCACCCAATGGCTGATTGACCATCAATATAGGTAGAGAAGAGGTGGGAACCGAAAACCTAGAACATAGAGATGGCATCGGGTTGATATTACCTGTTCTAGGAGTTGGACCCAAAAATTCCCCATGCCTAAACTGATCCACCAAAGGTATAATCACCTTGTACGAGTAACTAGGACCCGGCTCAGAAATATGTTGCACCATTCCAAGTTAGAGTTGTTCTTCTTCTAGTACCGGGCCCTTGTCTTCCTTTTGTGTTGCCTGAACTTGGATTTTTTCTGTCGAAGTTTCTCTGCGATCAGTAACAATAACCCAATGCTGCTTTAACCCCTTTGAAGTATTTTCCACCTCGTTAACTGTTGTAGCATTCACAATTTCTGTGGTTGTATTGCTGCCCACATCTCTATCTTCTATTATCTTAATACTTTCCCTGTTCTTGTTTCTCTTTACTAGTCTGTCAATCTCCTCCTTACCCAGGCGGAAAGTACTATAGACAATGAATTTTTGATTTATCGTCTGTCAATCTCCCCTTGTTTATTCAAAACATCATTATTTTCAATTAATACTCTGACCTTATCTTCCCCAATACCAGAGCGGTATACCGGCTTCAAGTCAATTACTGTAATACCCACCGTGAAAATCAAACCCTCCTCATTCAATGGCACAGTATGTGCCAAATCATTGATAGTGTTTTTGCAATTAATAAGAACCTTAATTCCTCCAAGTTCATTAAAGTAAATCTCAATGATTGACACTTATTTACTGAGAATTACTTCCACTGTATTTTTGGACCATAAATGAAAGGGTACTCCAAGCAGAGATATCCATACCTTTTTGTCATTAATGGAGGAATTGATAGCATTAACTGATGGCCACCAACGAGAGAACTTGATTTCACCACTTAATAAAGCAATGAATTTTTGATTTATCAGCATGTCATCATCTTTAACTGATTTAATGAAAAATACCCCCATATTCTCTAAGAATGTACTGATTTTTGTGTGTTATTGAATATGGAAAGTCGCCTGAATACGATCTTCAACCATCCTCCAATCCAATGGTTTTGGATCCACAGTACAAATAATAACTTCATCCCAATGATCAATAGATCTCTCTCTCCCTTCAAACGAGATTTTTGGACCTTCTCTTGTTGCAACTGTTAAATATGAAGTATTACCACCTACTCCTTTGATTTTGATATTTCCTTCATGAAGATTCTGTCTCTGCAGATCTGGCCATCCAATATTAAGTTTCAATGAATCAATTTTGTTATTTGCCGCTCCTCGAAGATGAAAATCATCATGTTTGTTAATACCAATTTGCATTAGACTTATGAAATTTCTCCATCCTTCCTGTCTATGACCTTCTGGAATCACCAGGTGATGTATTAAACCAATCAACAACAATGTACTTCCCTCTGCTATTACTTCTCTCAATCAATAGTAGAGCAGATCCATGGCCTAAAGGCAATCTCCATTGATACGGCATGATAGTGCTATTACCTCTAGATTTTGCTGCCATGATTGTATTGACCAGCCATACCGCTCCCTCAAACAGAATAATACAAGAATTTGTATTCCCATTTGATCTCTCTATAATGGTTACTCTGGGTTGAATCTCTTTCCAGAACATACATACTTCAAAATTCTTATCACCCACTTGTGCATAAGAAGTTGTCATTCCTAACCCTCACCACAGATCAAACACTCCAGAAGAATAGAATGGAGATTTTACCACCATGAATCCCACTGACCAAGTACCCTCGGACCTAAGGGGAAAGATCCACACGCGACCCGTCCTTAGTCGCCGGAGGGAGTCAATCAGCACACTCCCAAAAGACTCAGACCCAAGGTGAAAGAACAGCACCGCTGCCCCGTCCTTGGACGCCGGAGTTTCTAGGAAAAATAGTGGTATTGGAGTTGAGAGTGGTAATAGGAAATACAGAGGAAATTACGCCCACATAAACCTTTACCTGAATGCCGCACCTTGGGCTGTCTCGCAGCATTGTTGTTGATTTTGATCAGTGTCCATTGATTAAATCTTACCCTAGGTCAGCGTTTCAGATTACGAACTTGCAAACTCTGAGACTGGAAGAGATGCTAGAAATTGAAGTTTGTTGAAATGGTATTCCCAGAAATGTCAAAGATGAAAGATCTCGTTCTTTGTGGAATTTCTGGACCCTGTCTACTGTTGTTGTATAAGTACTTTAGTGTTAAAACAAGCCAATTAATGATAATGCTTGTCAATTACCAATAAAGAAGACTTAAAATTGGTTTGATTGTTGTATTTTCTTTTTATATCTTAAAGTGTTTACACAGATATCTGCCCATTATTTTGTTGCTGAATTACTTCTGTTTCCAAGGTCATTTTTATTTATGTGACAGTATAGAGATATTAGTATGACCAGGCCGATGTTTTTAACTAAGTTTACAGACACCTATGTGCTTAGGATGTTGTGTGGGAGTTTAGTGATCCTGAGATGCATCTGTAGAAGGGGTAATTTATATTGCTGCATATCCTCTCTAAGTATCCATGCTTCTTCCCCGTGGTTTTGTGGTCTTTGAATTGCAAGTGCAATACAAGGGCGGCTTTTGTTGGGTAAAGTTCTTCCTGATATCCAGATCTTTCCATGGATAAGTTACAAAGGGAATTTTGCAAGCTGGGGAGGCAATTCAGATTTCAGGCAACAAACTTAGGTGTGTTCAGGTTCATAAGTTGAATATTTTTGCTTAAATGATAAGGCTTTTAAATATATTGATAAGTATTTGCTCATGCACTAAACTTAGGTGTGTTCAGGTTCGTTGCGTAGGACTTTATGTAAGGCTTTTGGGTTTTGCTTACCAGGATTTTTATATACACATGATTACTTTACCTTAGATTAGCTAGGATTAAATATATTGATAAGTATTTGCTCATGCACTATAGGCACCAGACAGACACAGGTATAGAGGAAGGAGTAATTTAGGTTATAAAGCAATGCCAAAGAAGAAGTACATAATCATTAATCATCAATGTCCGGACGAAATAGTAAAACAGTATAAAATTTCTAAATGTGTGGAAAGAGTAGGAGCTGCTTTTAGCTGGTGATGCCATTTAGTTTAGGGCATTGAAGCTGCCAATTCAATTTGAGATGACAAAACCCTTGTTGAAAATATAGGGTGTAGTTTGTAATTAGATACCGAAGTTGCTTCTTCTATTTACAAATAGATGTGAGAGGTCGGCCTCTCCGGGCCAGTGAGCGTACCTTTTAGTCTTTAGTATCCTGTAAGTTCCATTTGTAGTTGTGGGTATGTTGTTTGCCCTTTGCCTTCAGTTTGTCCATGTTCCCCTCTTTGTGCTTCTCTCCTGTGAGCTGCAATATACGCCTTCTCTGCAGTCTTTAAATTGAAGCCACATCTAGCTCATATTTAAGTACCCATGCTTCTTGCCGTTGCTTTCTTTTCACTTCAGTTCATTTAGCTTTGTAGTTCTTTGAAGTACCTGTGTTTCATGCTGCCATGTTGTTGCGTGGCAGATAATCCACAAGACTGTTTACTTTTAATATTGTAACTAAGCAGGCCAACCAAGCAGCCATTAATTCGGCCACCAAAACAATTGATAGAAGAATCTGTAATGTTGTTGTTCCACCTCCTAGTTTTATTTTTGATGCTTTGACGAAGGATGGAATGCTAATTTTCTTAAGGTTTATCTATAAAGAATGTTGTCCTTCTAGTTTTGTATGCTTTATGGAAGTACGAAAAACAAATATCTGTGATTTCGACACCGATGGTGAGAGTCAACCACAGTACTATTTATGGGATAAAATTAACATTATTTAACTGAATTTCCCAAGCACCTCAATTTTTAAATCTTTTCCGAAAACTATTAAGTTAAAAATTACGGATATTTACAAAAGGATGTGAGGGTTGATTCAGTCAATATAAACAAACGCAAAAAGTCGAGAAGCTTCTTGATCATTTCTGTTCACTGCAGTCTAAGTGGCTTAGTGCATACAAATTTTCTTACCGTTTTGCACCATTGGAACACGAGAACAATGTGTGACATGTTCACTTGAACAACGAACAAAGAAGTTGGTATTTTCACCTTCCAAAATTAAAATACTACATCTTAGTGAGTTGGGCGGGCTTACCGTCCAAAGACTCCAAACTAATCATGATGTTCATTAAAGTCGACTAAAAAGTGCTAAAACAAAAGCGCCTCTCAATATAGACTCATGCAAAACAGAAATGATTAACGTACCGTGCAGGGACGGGCCTAGCAAGGGACTAACCCGGGTTATAGCCCGTTCCTATTTCTTGGTAGTAAAAACTTTGTATAGAAAACTTTGTAAAATTAATAATTAGCCCTCCTCTATGTATGTTTAACCCCTTATAGTTATAATATCAAAATTGCTTAAAAGTATAAAACTTTCTTTGTCAAACTCATTTACTTTCCCATTTTTTCCCTTGTTTTATAGACAAATTTCAGTTAACCAGTAATTATATAACTCGTTCTAAAAAATTTGCCGCGATCTTTAGCCGCATTCACAAATAGTGATAATCTAACCCTACCCAAAGAGGATTTCTGAGTCCGTCCCTGCTACCGTGAAGATACATCATAGGGCGCACTGTGTGAGAAGGGATGGTGGGGATCACTTTTTCTATCCCGACGCAAAGCACGTGCATCGGGACTGTTCAATTCCCCCACGGTGCATTTCACGGTGTAAGGCTTCGGTCAACGTATCAAAGCTGCGTACAAAATGCCTTGTTGATGGGCCCCATAGCATTCAAATGGGCCCCAATTAATGCAGAACCGAAGCGCGAATAAAGAATTGTGACAGTAAAGTAGAAGAATTGTTGAGAAATCTCAATTTTTGATTGATAATAATATGTTCTTACATACTACTTGTCTCCTATTTAAATAACTCTAACTCAAACTTGGAAAATAAGAAATCCCTAAAATAAATAACGTTCCAGAATTAAATAATTACTAAAAATAAGAAATACTACTCTAAATTAATTAGGCTCTAATTATAATAATAAAAATATAAACTATAAATCTAACGGATGTCCTATATCATGCCCATCATCTTGAAAAGAATTGATCTCGAATTGAGAAAGTACCGAAAAACATGTACTACATCATGTCCGCCATCTTGAAAAGAAGTCGTCTTCGAGTTCACAAGATACTGTAAACGACACGCCCAACAAATAATATACTTTGAGTAAGTTGATGATCGTAGAGTAGAACACCATAAAATTGTCTGTTGAACACAAAAGTTGATGCTGACGTTGGCAACACTTAGAGTAGTAATTATGTGGCAATACTTTTGACTAACGAAAATATTTTCGCATAACTTTTGATTTTCAAAAAGAATGTCATTAGGCGACTTACAAGAAGATGGTGTTTCCGGTGTTGATATTGGCGAGACTTTTTCAACTTGTTTTTGTTTATAAGGGACATGACAATTTTCATCTGCTTCACCGTTAGGAACACAAACATCACTGTAAATAGGTATGAATGGTGATTCTATAATTGGTGAAGAAAGCGTTGGTTAGGGAGCCTCTATCATCGGAGGAGTAACCTCATGAAGGGTATCTAGTAGTGACCAATCTATTTGATCCAAAATAAGCTTCGCTTCTGTGAGATATTGATGACTTTTCTTTTGTGATTCCGCGAATTTACGTTGGAACTCGGCTTGAGATTCTGCGAGTTGACGAAACATGTCATCAAAATTAAACATGATAAAGATGCTTAGTAGCTTGGGTTAGAAGAATATGGGATTAATTACTATTCGGGTTCCTGGAAACAGCATAGGGCAGTGGACGTGATAACTAGGCTTGGTGGGGTAGTGGGCTTAGATTAACGGCAATGGAGAGAGATAAGTGGGCTTAGGTTTTAAGAAATTTGTGGTGGGTACGGAAGAAAACAAGTTGGAAAAGGAATTCGACCAAGACGGACGAAAATAAGCCGATTGAATTTCAGGGTAGTACGTAGATGAGAAAGCAAGGGAAGACTGGTGGTAGTGGTGAGGAATTAAAACCGACTGACGTCGTCCTTTTTTTTTTGTAATTGAAAATAAAAGGATAGTTGATAATGGAGTTTGGAAGAAGAGTTGCGGAGATCTCGATAGGCAGGAGACGAAAAAGTAAAGAAAATTTAGATGAAAAGAATAAGAGGATCAAAGCCGAAGCTTTTCATGCCATTTAATGCAGAACGGAAACGTGAATAAAGAATTGTGATAATAAAGTAGAAGAATTGTTGAGAAATCTCAATATTTGATTGATAATAATATGTTCTTACATAGGACTTGTCTCCTATTTAAATAACTCTAACTCAAACTTGGAAAATAAGAAATCCCTAAAATAAATAACGTTTTAAAATTAAATAATTACTAAAAATAAATAATTCTAAAAATAGAAAATACTACTCTAAATTAATTAAACTCTAATTATAATAATAAAAATATGAACCCTAAATCTAACGGATGTCCTACATTACTAATATACGGTTTTAGCATTATTTGTACTTTTTTTTTGAAGCAATTGTTTGTACCTGTACAACACGGGAATAACTCAAAAACAGAAACCCAAGCCAACCCCAGAATAGCAAGAAAAATGAAACTTTTTGATGGAATTGGGAGTCTCAAACTAAATGGCATGGATGTAGTAGAAGTTATGTGTACTTATATATTATTTTCGTAACCTTTAAAATTAAGCTCTAACCCGAAAGTCGCTCATCGGTGTGCTTGGAATTTTAAACTTTTTTAAAAGAGTTTACAGGACTACCAATTAGAGATTTTTCAGTAGCATACATGGAGTTTTAAGCTTTTTTTAAAGATTTTTACAGGACTACCAATTAAAGCTTTTTCAGTGGTGAATATGGATACTTCATATATGACATCATTTTTTAAGACATCCTTTGAGTATAAAATACTAAAAAAGAATTTTATCTCCAACCCATAAAAAAGAATTTACTATTATTTTTTTTACTTATTTGTAGACATATAATTGGTTAAAAAAATTTTCCATTTTTATTTTTCAATAACTTTTATTAATAAAAGTATGATTACGATGGGAAAACATCCTCTAAGTGAATGTCTAAAACTAGAGATTCACGTAGAAAATGTATTTTTATTTTCTTTTTTGCTACATCTTCCTCATATCAACTGGTTGGAGATGATTTTTTTAGCATTACGGTTGTGAATCTTACGTAGATTAAAATTTTTTTCTTCACGCACATTCCATTGTAGAGGCTCTTAAAATATATGACTCGTAGTGGCGGAACCAGGGGTGAGCTAAACCTGAGTTTAGCCTCCCCTAAAATCCCAAATTAACCCTTCATTATTTTTTTAAATATATATTTCACATTTATTCCTCTAATTTTTAGTGTTTGGCCCATCGAATTTATATAAATCATTTTTTTAGCCCCGTTGATACTAAAGTTGGTTCTGCGGTTGCCACTGATGACTCATTTGAAAATCTAATTTGTCCGAAATAGCCTTAGATAGGTTAGATGTGGATGACATACAAAAAAGAGACACCGAATTGGGAGTTGGAGTCATGGACTTAAAATAACCGAGAACGTAATAAAATGCACAATAACAGAATTCATCTCAATTTTCCTCAAACATTTCAACTTTTTGAAATTTATGTTTTCACTCTGAAATCGGATTTATACACGTAATAAACCATGTGAGGATTATATTGGATTATACATTTTATACAAATCGGAATATGATGTGAAGCCTCTTGATCATTGGACTCGTTTACAGGGACGGAGGCGCAGAGAGACAAATGGGTCCCTAAACCATGCTTGTTTTAGGAATTCAGTTAGAAAAAGCTTAGGTCCTGTTTGGTATAGTTTTCAAAAACAGTTTTCTGTTTTTAAAAACAGAGAAAACAGAAAACAGGAGAAAACACGTTTGGTAAGGACATTTTCAGAAAATGTTTTCTATCTGTTTTCTGTTTTTAAAAACAAAAAAATGAAAACAACAAATTATTGTTTTCTTTGTTTTCTCTTTTTTTCTTTTCTTTATTCTTTTCTTCTTTTCAGAACAAAGTAAGAGATGGGGAATGACTGCAAGTGAGTCATGGCTAATATCACTATCTCTTAGACGAATCTTTATATTTGATCCGATTTAGTTGGTTTTCCTTGTTTTCAAAAACAGCTTACCAAACAATTTTTAGAAAATGAAAACAAGGAAAAAAGGGTATGTTTTTAAAACAATGGAAAACTATTTTTGAAAACTGTTTTTCAAAACTGTACCAAACAGGCCCTTAGTAATTTTGTAATTTAAGTCACCCGTGGGGGGAATATGGAATGGAAATTGGTAAAATTCTCCGTTGACCCACTTACGGTAGTTAATTTAGAATCATGCCTTTGTAAGTTTTATACCGCCACTACGCAAATTAAAACAAAAATAGGATTGGCGTACGTTATCTTTTATTATTACTGTAAAAACTATGTATATTGATACTCCGTATATTAATAAACTATATATATTAATAAAAAATCATAGTCTCAATTTGGGCCGGTTATAAATAGTGATAAACTTCATATTTTAATATTAATAAATTTTTCTAGTCCCACCATAAGAAATTTACCTCCATATATTAATATAATAGACATAATTGTAATATTATAGATCTTGTTCATCAAAATTAAGATAAAAAAAAATATGTATCTATAGTTTTTTGAGAAAATGATGTAATTTTTTAGATTGATATCGCATCTTTTGATTTACATATGCTTAGACCTCGTTACTATGTGCATTTTTTGTTGAAGTTAAAATATTTCCAACTTGTCAAGCATGTTTAAAGTTTTTGGTGTAGCTCCTTATGCTAATAAACTCTATATATTTACAATTTTGTGAAGTCTCATGTCTATTAATATATGGAGTTTTTACTGTATTAAGTTTGCGTACTTTTATGTTTACTCGTCTTTTAATTGAGCACTATGTAAGCAACCGTCAACTGTTCATTTAATATTGCACCTTGTTCTTAAAATTTTCTGGCGGTCTCTGGCCGCATTTCCATTCCAGTCTTACTCAAGCAGAAATCATCAGTATGTCTCTTCTTTGGATCATATATTGGTGGTGTTTATAGATTTATTTGATATTAATACTATTGTACGAGCTTCTATATGACGGTTCGATTTTTCGGTGTGAATGTTAAAAAAAAATCCGACCCCATAGCGTGAGAGCTCTGGCTCCGTCACTGCTCGTTTATGCATTTGACTGACGTGACTTTGATAATCGTGACCACTAACAATACACTTGATACACCACGATCAATCATAAAGGGAATGCTTAAAGTTAATAAAAACAACGAAATTACTTATGGAAGAGAGAACCTACAGAAAGTTGAACAACAACTTCAACGAGCTTTCGTCGAGTTCTATTAAAAACTTCGGCTTTTGAAGAGTTTCAGGTAACAAATTAAATTTCCTTGCCATGCCATGCCGATTACATTCACGAATTGTGCAATTTTTGCAGTTTGTTAAATTGAACCAGTTTTCTATTTTCTAATTGCTGGACGGAACAGTTTTCTGAATGTCCTGGCATTTTCAAAGATCATGAAGAAGTATGACAAGGTCTCTTCAAGAAGCGCATCAAAATCTTACTTGCACATGGTGGATAACTCCTACATTGGCAGTTTTGACAGGGTACGTTGCATTATTTGTCAGATGTTTGTCATACTTTTCCAATCACTATGAATTAATTTTTGTTATTTGGTCTGTGGCGCATTTTAGGTTACTCGGCTTATGGAGAGAGTGGAAGCTACCTTCATCAAGCACTTCACAAATGCAAATAGTAGCAAAGCCATAAGAATTCTGAGACCAGCTGCAAAGAGAGAAAGGCATAGAACTACATTTTCCCTGGGTTTCTTTGCCGGATGCGCTTTATCTCTCCTGGCATCTCTTATATTGATTGTGCGTGCTCGGAACATATTGGGAGAGGAAGGAAGTACGCAGTACATGGAAACCTTGTTTCCCCTTTACAGGTAAGTGAGACTTGATTAGGATTCCGTAATAGTCTGTTCATAATTCCATATGCTCATGTGAGCAACAAATCTTTGTTCTGCGCAGTTTATTTGGATTCATTATCCTTCATATGCTCATGTACGGAATGAATATCTATTTCTGGAGACGTTATCGGGTGAATTATCCGTTCATATTTGGATTCAAGCAAGGAACTGATTGGGCTATAGGGAAGTCTTCCTCATAAGCTCAGCTCTAGCAACACTTGCACTGGCAAGCGTACTTGCAAATTTAGATATGCAAATAGACACGAACATCAAAGATTTCCAGACCCTAACCGAATTAGTCCCACTTCTGCTAGTCCTCGTAAGATACTATCTCTTTCTTTCCGAAAAATGCATTCCAAGTATAATCAGATGAAGAACTATTTGAACTAACATATGTAAATCTCTCTCTGTGCAGTTTGTATTTGCCATAACCGTTTGCCCTTTCAATATCGTATATTCGTTTGTTTGTTCCATTGTATTTGTGCTCCCTTTTACAAGGTAAATAATCATATACTTCGTTCCATTGAGAAATAGCAATGTCAGACAGCAAGATCGGTCTATTGATTTTTCTTTCTGTGTCTTCTCTAAACCTTGCAGGTTCTCCTACCAGATTTTTTCAGTGCCTGCGTCGCTTATTTGAGGAGAAAGACGCAATGCAAGGATACAATGCAATAAAGTACTTTTCAACGATTGTTGATGTAGCCATTAGAGCAGCTCATAAGCTGAACGACACGACGGCATGGTTCACACTGGCAGTGCTGAGTTCAGTAATTTCAGCTGTTATTTGCACTTACTGGGATATTGTTCTAGATTGGGGACTTTCCCAGAAGAACTCCAAGAATCGGTTTTTGCGAGATAAACTTCTTATCCCACAACAAAATGTATACTTTGGAGCCATGGTAAGTTACTACGTGCTGACACTAGTAAGCTGATATTCTCAAATGACTTAATGCAGTTTGTACATGACTGACAATATCATGGAATTCAAATGCAGGCACTGAATATCTTGCTTCGGTTCGCCTGGTTGCAAACTGTATTCAATTTTAAACTTCGTTTTCTACATATGGAAGCCATGGTCACCATCTTTGCTTGTTTAGAGATCATTCGGCGGGGGATATGGAATTTCTTTAGGTACGTTGCAATCACTTTAACTTGCATCATTGTAGCAATATGCACTAATAACTCTTGTCGCACTCTCAAATGACTCTCCGCTACGCAATTTTAAATATATGTGGATTGATGCATCAGGCTGGAGAATGAGCATTTGAACAATGTGGGCAAGTATAGGGCATTCAAATCAGTACCACTGCCTTTCAACTACGATGAGATCGATGACGATAAAGATGAGTAAGATTCTCCACCAAGCTTGTGGCCAGAGAATATGATTTACGAGGAAATGAACTGGCCATATTTGATAATGCTTGCAGGGAAACCTTGGAAAGCCGTTGATTTTCCATTATGTCCAATACACAAGCTATTCATTATCTATTGTTGTCAATAAATGCAGTTTTCATTGTTCGGAGTCGCACTGGAAATAATAGGAATGTTAGTCAAAGTCAGCTTATATGGAAAAAGTCAGTAAGTCTTAGTTGTCAAATCTCTTTGACTTAGTCTTGTAAGCAGACTGTAAGTTTTGGTTTTCTGTGATAATACAATTTCTTAATCTCTTTCATCTTTGTCATATTCTTGATTTTCTCATTACCAATTCTCATGGTATTAGATAGATAACAATTCTTAGAGTATTTTCAAAGCTTTACAATTTTCTTAGCAAATTTTCGGCTTCAATTACCTAACATCAAAGTCGGATAAAAAATTTCTCAGGTTCAAATTTTAGGGTTCTTGCAAAAAAATTTATAGTAAAAACTCGAACAACCACTTACAACAACAACATCAACAATTTCAACACCAACATCAATAATCACAACAACAATTTCAACAATAACAACAGCAGTACCAACAATAATTTCATTCCAGATCTGGAAATTTTACAGAATCGTCAAACTCATAACACAATGTCGTCTTCCGCTGGTAATTCTAATTCTCTTCCTTTTACAAATATATCGAATTTTGTATCGATGAAACTGGATTCATTCAAATTTTCTACTTTGGCGAGATCAATTTGAGGGTGTTTTGTTTTCTTGTGATCTATATGGATATGTAAATGGTGACATAGTTGAACCACCACAGAAAGTTATCATTGATGGTGTTGAATTTGTTAACCCATGCCAGATTGGGTTTCTTGGAGAAGGTTAGATAAAGTTGTCTCTACTTGTCTTAAGGCATCATTTGCACCAACTATTAGTGGTGATGTTCTTCTTGGATTTTCTACTGTATGAGAAATTGGGGATTTTCTTGAGATGAGTTTTACAACTCAGTTTCTTGCTCGGAAGAGTATGTTAAAGAGTCAATGAAATAGTATTAAAAAGGAAAATATGTTTGTTATTCAATATCTTCATAAAATCAAATCTATAGCTGATTCATTGGCAGCAATTTGTGAGAAAGTAAGTGATGCACATTTGATGATGTTTGTATTGAATGGGTTAGGAAGTGAGTATAATATTTTTTGTGATATCTTCACAGAATAGGGAAAATCCATAGACATTTTGAGAGGTAAAATAAAAATTGCTTTCTCATGAGAAATTTTTGGCCGGAAGGAAATGACAAAGTACAACTCTGTATGATGATCAGAATTCCAAAACTTTCTATACAAGAAATGGTTGTAACGCTTATAATAATAACATAATAAGTGGTGGAAATAATAGGAATTTTGATGGTGGAAACTACAATAATAGTCAATATCAACATGGAATTACTTCTAATAACTCCACTAATCAGTATCAAAATGGATCTAGCTCAAATGGTGACAGAAGATCTTATATGGATTATTTTAAAGATGTTTTGTCAGATATGTAAGAATTAGGCACATTGCAACCAGATGTTTTTTTAGATATCATCCACCACCAACTGGTAACTCAAATGGTCAGAGAGCTCAAGCAAACTTTGTTAATTCGATCAAATAAATCATTCCACTAATACAGTTCCTTCTTCTGTACTTCTCAACATTCATTCACAAGCTTAAATATCAATGATGTTGTAGTTAATGATGATCCTTCCTCATCCAATACAGTGTGTATTTCTGATAGTGGTGCCTCTACTCATTTGACTTGAGATATGTCATTACTTCAACAAAAAAATTAACTACAAAACCAAGGATAATGTTATGCTTGGCAATGGTAAGACTTTATCTATTTCTCTTACTGGTAGTGCTAATCTTTACACGCCAAAAACCAGTTTTGGATTTGATAATGTCTTGCATGTTCCAGATATGAAGAACAACTTATTGTCAGTGGCTAGATTTACTAAAGAAAATTCATGCTATATTACTTTTGATCCTTATGGGTATGAGATAAGAAGTTTGCACAATCATTGTTTGTTAGCACATGGTAAAATGATAAATAAATTGTATTCTATTAACTTTACTATGCTACAATATGCCTTTTATTCTCTTGTTGCTTCCTCTGATATTTGGCATAATAGATTAGATCATCCTTCTTCAAAAATTGTTCAATAACTTCACAGTCACAAACATATTAGTGTTAAGTCACTCAATTCTCATACTCTATGTCATCCTTGTCAACTAGCAAAAAGTGAAAGACTTCATTTTCATATTTATTCTTCTCATGCTCCATATCCACTTACACTAGTTCACTATGATGAGTGGGGTCCTTCTCATGTTCCTTAATAGAAGGACATAAATATTGCATTCTTTTTATTGATGATTTCAGTAGGTTTATTAGATTTATCCAATGCAAGTTAAAATAGATGCTTCCCAATGTTTTCAACATTTTAAATGTTTAACTGAAAACTATTTCATAATTATAAAAAAAAATTCAAACAGATGGTGCTAGTAATCTAAAGTTTGTCAGTTCAAAATTCCCTAATGAAGTTTGTCATTTAAAGAAGTGCTTATATGGTTTAAAACAAGCACCAAGGGATTGGCTTCAAAAGTTCAGCTCTGATCTAATTTCTTATAGATTTGTTCGAACAGTTTCATATTTTTCAATGTTTGTATATGTTGCTGGTTCAGATATGATGGTGCTGTTATTGTATGTTGATGACATTATTCTTACCGGTACTTCAAATATTTTGCTTGATCATCTTGTGAGATATCTAAGTTCTGTGTTTGCAATGCAGCAATTGGGTGATTTACATTACTTCTTAGGCATAAAAGAAACAAGAACACAGACTGATATTTTATTAACACGGAAAAAGTACACTCTTGAATTACTAGACAAGGCACACATGACATAGTGTAATCCTTGTGGTATACCAGTAACTAAAGGTCCTAGAGTCTCTATTCATGAGGGTAATTTGTTGCAAAATGCTACTTCTTACAGAACTATAGTTGGAATTTTACAGTACTTATGTTTAACAAAACCTGACATTTGTTTCGGAGTTAACTATGTAAGCCAGATTATGCATGCTTCTACAGATGTCCATCTGCTGTTGGTCAAGATAATTTTTAGGTATTTAAAAGGTACTATTAATTGGGTATGGTATTACATTGAGAAAGTGTGATATTGTAAAGTTGACTACTTATACAAATTCAGACTGGGGAAATTTCCCTGAAACAGCTAGATCAACTTGTAGCTATGCAGTGTTTCTTGGTCTATCAAAAACCAACCAACAGTCTCAAGATCTACAGCTGAAGCAGAATATAAATGTATGTTTGTGGCTACAGCTGAACTGGAATGGGTTTCTTCGTTATTGTCTAAATTACATGTATAAAATCGCCTATTTTACTTAATTGTGATAATAAAAGAGCTATTTACTTTTCTGTTAATCATGTTTCTCATTACTGGACAAAACATATAAAAATTTAATATCATGTAATAAGAGAACTGATCAAAATTGGATTCCTCAATGTTCAACATACATCTTCTGAGAATCAGTTGGTTGATATCTTCACTAAAGGATTATGTGCTCCTGTGTTTACATCTCTACTACAACAATTAGTTGGTTTTGGTTCCTCTGCTTCTACTTCGTCCAGTCTTTTCGAAAGTACAGATAATGGTTCAAATGCTTCTACTTCAGGTAGCCTTTGTCAGAGCATCTCTGTGGATTCTTCTTCAGTTGAAAATGTCACTTTGCGGTTTCTGATATTATTTCCTGTCCTTCAAGACACTTTTCTTTTTTTGTTTCTTTAACTTGTTGTTGCAGTTTTTCTATTCATTGTTGTTGTTCCTTACAAAATGATTATTGTTCCATTATCAGTTTAAGGGGTTATAGGAATGCTAGTCAAAGTCAGCTTATATTGAAAAAGTCAGTAAGTCTTAGTTGTGAAATCTCTTTGACTTAGTCTTGAAAACAGACAAGTACTTAATGTGTCCGAATATTATTTTGTGTTTGAAAGTTTTGGTTTTCTGCAATAATACAATTGCTTAATCTCTTTCATCTTTGTCATATTCTTGATTTCCTGATTACCAATTTTCCGGAAAGAACGAAAGCTGCAAACTCGCTCGGCCTTCAGAAGATTGTACAAGCACTAATCAGATTCTTGAGACTAATTTTTCTAAACTTCAAAAGATTGTAAAAGTTTTCAAATATTTTTTTCTTCTTTTTGACATAATATATACACACGAAAACAAACTAAATTTCTCTAGTAATCCATGTATATTTGAATTTTTCAACAGAGAAAATCATACAACTCTTTGATCTTTCCGGGTATAGCCGCCTAGGCTAGTAGTTTTACAAGATTATCTAATGACGCCATTGTCTTCTCGTAGTTAAGGTATGATTCATACACTTTTGGCGTGCGAACATAGGTATCATAATACTAAAAAAAAAAAAAAAACTAAAACACCAAAGTTAAAACACAAAATTGGTTAAAAAGGCCAAAATCAACAATTTCTGGGTGAAAAGGACATTTATATTTTGATACTGTTTAAATGGACAAAAATGTAAAAATAGTCAGAATGTAAACAGTTTCATCCTACCCATTTTCAAATACTTTTTCTTATTTTTAACTTACATCAGGATGCATCCAGTTTCATCCTTGTTATTTTTTAAGTTTAAGTCAGGATGAATCCAATTTCATCGTTGCTATTTTTTTAGTGTCCATTTCACCCATACTAATTTTTACTCGTCCATTTAAACCATGTTTTAAAAATATTTGGACAAATAACTCATTTTTCGAAGTTAAAACGAATTAACAAAATTTTGCATTCTCTACTGGTGAGGCGCCCACTTTCCGCCTCGTGCGCTTAGAACGTTTTATTAACTTAGGGATGCCGATGCGCATGGATTGATTTGCACGGGACTTCTGGGTGTAACATAGAACCATAAAATTAGCCTGCTTCAAAAAATAAAATAAAATAAATAAAATTAGCCAAACTAGCCATTGTAACTGAGAGTATTGTCGAATCCTATTGGACACAACTCATTACGCGAGAGTATTTTTCTCAACCTGGAGATTGGTCCAATATTGCACTGCGAAACCAAGAGGACAACTCATTAATTTTGTTAGCACAAGAAATGCCTGATTCGAGAAGGGTATATTAATTATATGTCTCTATTTTTAACTCCCTACAAATATATTCTTATGCAACAAAAAAAATATGTCTCTCCTTTTTTAATAATCTTATCCATTTAATATTAGATTACTTTAATACCCTCACCTATATAATATTTTTTTTTTGTTTCGAAATGTAACAAATTTCTTCCACTACCACTCCACCACCATTGCACCACCACCACCACTCCGCCACCACCACTGGTGCCACCACCACCGGCGCCACCACTAGTCCACCGCCGCCACCACCACCACCACCACTGATGCAATCACCGCCACCACCACCACTTCCGCCGCCACCACCACCTCCTCCGCCACCGCCGCAGCCACCACCTCCGTCGCCACCACCACCACCACCTCCGCCGCCACCACCACCACCACCTCCGACGCCACCACCTCCGCCGCCTTCGCCGCCACCACTGATGCATTCATCACAAAAAAAAAGATCAACAACATATGTTGATCCAATTTAGGGATCAACAACAGTAGTTGATCCACCCACCGCCGCCACCGCTGGTTCAAATATTTTTGTATCAACAAAAGTAGTTGATTCATTTCAGTTGGATCAACAATGGATGTTTATCCATTTTAGTTGGATCAACAGTAGAAGTTTATCCATTGCAGTTGGATCAACAATGGATGTTTATCCATGCTGATGAAAAAAATGCTACCATTTAATTAGTTGCAGTTTCAGATCCACCAACAAAACCACAACCACCATTAATAATCCATAACAGCAACCACCGCCATCATCACCGCCGCCACCATCGGTTCAAATAATTTTGTATCAACAATGGATGTTTATCCATTTAAGTTGGATCATCAGTGGGTGTTTATCCATTTCAGTTGGATCAACAGTGAATGTTTATCCATTTAATCAACCATCATTTCTATTCCTATAATCCTATTCTAGATTTCAGATTTCATATATTGACTTAATTTAGGGATCAACAATGTCATTGATCAAAAAAAAAAAGGATCAATAGTATATGTTGATCCAAAAAAAGGATCAACAACGATAGTTTATCCATTTCAGTTGGATCAACAATGGGTGTTTACCCATTTCAGTTGGATCAATAGTGGATGTTTATCCACCACAAATTCTTTATATATCTAATATTTTCCATTGAATCAACGATATGTTTTCCATTGTAAAAAAATCTCCAAAGAGGTGAAAGTAGAAAAGCAAATACAATACTGAGAGAACACAACTCTCGAGTGAAAGCTTCAAATTTCAACTCGGGAAATTGCTAATGTGATTGGGGTCTATCACTGTACCTTGCGTTTCATCTCCGCTGAAAGTTCAGAATCAAGATACATGAATTGGCCAGCAAATACTGATTCTTTACTCCTATTGGCTTCTTTTCCAGCAAGCTGCAACTGGGGATGCTCACTTATTCTAGATTGCCTGGTAACTTCATGCACCCCAACAGGGAGACAGAATTTCTCACTGCCATTGGATCCAACAACTCGGTTGAAGTCTAATTGTGCAACATTTTCGATCACATTTTTAACAGCATAAAGTGATTCACTCAACCTAGCTGCAAGAAGCACACTCTTTCGTTGTTAAATGGACATCAATCCCACATGTATGCTCTTCCACAAAGCTAGACAGGAATTACTGAAGTGAAATGGAATTAGATAGACCTTAACAACACCGCACTCACCATTCCTTCTAACACTATCTACAAACCATCCCAATGTAACAACTAATAGGCCATTTCTCAATCCATGCTTCAAAGCATGCTCATATTTGTACGAGTATCAACCAAAGCTGTAAGACGGGTTAAGGAAAATACAGAATGAACAAAGTTTTTTCACATGTGATAGATTAAAAATACTTGAACCAAGATTAAAGAATAGGAAAAAACATTGACATCGTTTATAAGTACGTAATCTAGAAAGCACGTATACGTTAGTCTCCAAAAAATTTCAACAAAAGGATATCTGAACAACCAGATGAGTGCACTGTGGATGCAGATTAGGACTGTATTGACCCCCAAACTTTTCCGTTGCATTCATAACTTGTTTTCTGGCTTGTGCAATGTTAAAAACCATAAACATGAATAAGACCAACTTTAACAACTCAAACAAAAGAGAGAATAAATTTCACAAATAGAAGTTACACAATTAAAGAGAAACAACAACTAGGCCTCGGATGCAAGAAACGTAGAACATATCACAAATCTTTTTTTTTTGCTCAGCAAAACATTGCACAAATCAATTAGACGACATGAGAATTGTACGAAACAGTCCATACGGAGCAATAAAACATCCAGTTTTTGTGCACTGACTATTTCAGATTATGCTTATTACATACAGTAGCAATGTAATAGTAGTTCCAAATGGACTTGGAAATCGGACCAACTTTAACATAAGAGAAATTAAATTCTTAAGTAGAATACACAATGAAAGAGAAACAGCAACTAGGCATCTGATGCAAGCAATGTAGAACATAGCACAAATCAACTAGACCACATGCTAATCTTACGATATGGAACAATGGAACAGTAGTTCTGAATGGACTTGGATCAAACAACACTGAAGTTGAAATAAGGTTGAAACCGCAGTATAAAAGTATGTATCATATAGGACCAGTTAGCAGTGTACTCTACAAACAAGATTCATTCAATTCATTCCAATTGTTAAGTGTTTTGTGTTCCCTAAAACTCTTAAACAATCTAATACGAAAAATCCGAATTTAACTATACAATGAAGACCAAATCCAGACATTATAATTGAAACCGGTAACTACCTAAAAGATCAATAGATACCTTTGGATAGTCCAGTAACACATTCAGATGGAGCTGGTGAAGGCACAGAAGACATGGATTCAATCAATTTCAAGTTCCTCAATGCATTCAATGAAGATGAAAAATCAACAATCAATTTAGAACACCCTTTACTACTAACAACCTCCACCTAGTTGCTGCCACTTGATGGGTGACAACAATGTTTTCAGTTAGACATCCCATTTCCGTTGCACAAATCATATCGTATTAGCGTTCATGTTATGAGTAACTAAAAGAGATTTGATTATATCAGATAATTAATCCAGCAAAGGTATAAGCTTAGTAAGAGATCAGAAAATTGAAATTTCATGAAAATG
This sequence comes from Papaver somniferum, assembly GCF_003573695.1. Classification (NCBI taxonomy): domain Eukaryota; kingdom Viridiplantae; phylum Streptophyta; class Magnoliopsida; order Ranunculales; family Papaveraceae; genus Papaver; species Papaver somniferum. Next base: position 330,960 of record NW_020625486.1, read on the forward strand.
AAATCAATGAAGATGAAATTTTAAGTCTTCGATAGTTTCATCTCAAAAGATAGATCGGGATTTGGTCGTTACAGATCTGGAATCACATCCAGCTTTGAATAAAGATTTCAAGATGCAATCGATGAAATTAGGGTTTTTAAGAACCATAAAAGATTTTTTCTGAAATCGATTTTGAAAACATTACAGAAAAATCTCAATGAAAAGATGAAATCCTATCTTTTCATTCGTTTTTGATAATTGAATCTTCTGATTTCGGCTGGTGATTATGTTTTCGATCATTTCCTCATAGTTGCTCTTCAACAACACGTGATTTGTACGCTTTGTATTAAGAATTCCACTACGGATTTAGGATAACTGAATCATATGGAATCGACGAAATTAGGTTTGTTGAAAAAGTTTGTGTGTAGGGTCTGAATTTCAATCTAGGAAGCATAGATTGAATCGGAAAAATCGGTAATGGCAGAGGTGGCGGTGGTGGCAGTGATGGCCATGGATGTAGAGAGAAACTGAAATGTTTTAGGTCTGATATTAAAGAGATAAGTTATAACTCGAGCGACTTATTCAAAAAGGATATTTCTGGAATTAATGAGTAAATTTTGTTTCCTTTAAAAGTGGGAGGATATAATTATTTTTTGTAGGGCTAATTATGAAGACCCAACAAAAGGAGGGACAATATCACAATAATTCAATTTCCGCATTCGGAAATGATTTAGCAAAGAAAAACACAAAGATGTGTTCATTTTCCGGTTTGGAAAACGGGTTCATTTCGGTGTGTCCGACTGTTCGGAAAGAAAGAACAGGGTTTTGAAGTCATGTCAAAACTAAGGATCAGCTATTTTTTTGTGAATGTTTCAAGCTCGGTTAGTGTTCGAATGATGCTTACGTTATGCCTCTTAACAAGTAGTAAGATATAATGGGTTAGTTATGCTTCAGGAAACAAAATGGCCCATTAGCTCAGTTGGTTAGAGCGTCGTGCTAATAACGCGAAGGTCGCAGGTTCGAGACCTGCATGGGCCAATTTTCATCTGTTCTGTGGTTTTTTTTCAAAATCATTAACTGGTTGTATATAGTTTCTGAAAACCTGAATTTTTTTGTGATTTTATAATTTTTGAAAACCTGAACTGGTCACTTTTATTCGCCATTTTGAGGTTAAGGCCTATATGATCAATCGTGGGTGGCATTGAAGAAATGACCAGTACTGTTGATGATGCATCAAGCCATATGAATCTAACCAGGTTAATCACTCATAGAAGTGTGTAAAGCTAGAGTTGCTTCTCCAGATATCAACATTTGAGTTTTGCTCCTTTTGTCTGGTTTTGTAGTCTTTTAGACTTGTAGTAACAGCATCATACATGTCAGTGACCAAAGCTGCTTCAGCATCATACGTTAAAATTAACGAATAATTCTGGGTTGTGTCCTTTGTATTCTCTGAAAAGATTGATATCCAAACAGTTTGCTGCTTTTTTCAGAGTTGAGGGTTCCAGATCTGGGAATGGTGATCAGAGCTATTTTAACTACACCTGCTACACTCGACTCCATGTTTCTCAATCAAATTCATCTGAACCAAACGAAGAGAAAGAACAGAATACACACACATTCATTGTTTCCCGTTAAAACGTAGTTACAAACGTCAATGATGGTCGATTAGAGTCTGTTATACTTACAAGCTCGATAACAAATAAACAGAAACAGTAGTAACGAGTTAGTACGCTTACAAGTATGTCATAAGTTTTTTCTTTCCAGCTGACTGATATATTTCTTATATCCACAACAAGAACCCCAAAGAAGATTACTGTAGACGGGGTACCATTAATGTATTTGGGGGCAAAGTGAGAGTTTTCAATATAGGTAGACCAGCGCATTTTCTCCAACTTATAGTAGTACTGATATCAGGTTCACCAGTAGGAACATGCAGATTAAGCTTGATCCCATTTGTCATTCGTGACATTGCTCTTTCAACTGCTCCCTCGATTTTCTGGAGTGCCACTGGATCTTTTGTGAAGTCAAATCCATTACTCTTTAACTCAGACACAATGATTTTCAGGACGTGCTTATCCCCGCTTGTAATTTTTTCCTGGGAAGAGAGGCGAAATAAGCACAGGTTAGGAGTAGAAAATCTAAACATCACATAAAACTGTCTCAGATAGAGCATATATTAACATACCCAAATACGAATTTCAAATAATTTATCAAGATAGAAATTGATGCCTGAGTCATTGCCACTGGGGAAAGACGCTTTAGTTTTCGAAATATGATGAACCATGCAGTCTAAATTTAGAGCATCAGCTGCACTATCCATTATACTTCTTGTATGTTCTTTGAAAAATGAAGCTTCTACAAAACAAATTTCTGATATTCTTTTTTCAATGGCCGACTCTGCAGCCTCCTTAACTCCCATAAGATAGGAGTAACAAAAGTCGTTCAAGTTATAATGACTCCCCTTATCTCCATATCTGATTTCGAAGAATGTATCCCCTGTGGGAATCTCAAGTACCTTTCTTATTAAGAGCCGCCTACTGCCATCTTAAGACTTGTCATTCGGGCAAACATATTTGAAAACTACCTTTGTTAGGGTGGACTCTGGAAGTTTCTTGGTTTGGTTCTGTTACATAGTATCGTAATACAACAAGAAAAACATAAAATCAGAATTCATGATTCTTGACGACAAAACAATCCAGAAGGGGGGAAAAATAACTAGCATGTGCAACTGGATCACTGTGATATGGTTTTGAGCTGAAGAAGAATCAAAAATGTAAAATCAATTTTACTAAAAAAGAAGTTGCAGTAACATTCATAGCAAAGGGAAACAATAATATTCACCAGTAAGCTCTTCTACCCAAACTTGTAAATGGTTTGCTCAACAGTGAACTAGTCCATGGGATGTTAACATTCCTAAACACCTGAATGCAGAACACCAAACAAAAAGCAAAAAATCACAAACAGTTACAAACATGCATTGCCATTATAGAATTAAAATCAGATACGAAATCAATTTATATTCTCATATGTACAAGAGCGAACAGAACACCAGCCAATTCAAGCTAGATCATGTACTCATTAATTACTAGAAATGCATCCGTAGTTCAGGAAATAGTCGCAAAAACTGCATTACTTCAACGAATGAGCAAAATCAACTGCATTACTTCAATGAAAAACAAGCGCACTACTTATGTTCACCATCCAAATACGAAGTAACTCCATTCAAAAAACAAAGAGATATACCAGCCAAAATAAGAAGTCCCTGTAGTAGGAACTTACAGAATCATACCGGACAAGAGCTAATCCCTAACCAAAGCCGTAAATACATAGTTGCTACAAGTCGGCAATCTTATCGAATCGGTATAGCTGCCCGTTAGAGCAATTGATTGTTTGTGTAGTCATAGACGAAAAAATGAAATGCTGTTCCAGTAGCCGCAAAAGAGGAAGGGGGATCGATTCCATGAACCATCTATTAATGTAGCCGCAGCGCGCAACCCTCACAAACATAGGAGTATTTTGTACTAACTCTATATCCTCTATATCTTGGTTCTAGGAACGGGAAAGAGCACTAAACTCACTGAACAATAAATCCCTAAAATACAAAAAATCATGCCCAATTCTGATAATTTCTACAGTTTGTCCAACTAATTGATGCTTCAGAACTCAAAACAAGGGTATAGTAATTACTGTAATGTCTATGTAAAGGTAAGCAACTTGCGAATCCCTACCCTAAGAACTGAAATTAAAATCAAAAGTACTGAATCCCCAAATTGTAACAATCACGTTATAAGTTTGAAGAGCATTAATAACACCAAAACAAGGTTTTTGAGTAGAGAATTTACTTTTTCATAAGACGAAGAAGAAATGGAAGGCTGGCCACGACGAGTAAAAGCTTTAAGCAATACAGAAATCGCCATTGGTAATACCAGTGACTTTGTAGAGTTTTATTAAGAAGATGGAGATTGGGGAAAGGGGTTTAGGAGGTAAAGGAGGAGGGTTTTGATAGGAAAGTGATGGATTTTGAAAAAGGACACTGTAGAACAGGCATGGCGACAAGATTGTCATCTGGAAAACAAAATTATTTTCAAAAATCCAGTGGGTAAAAGAAGGAAAATATTGGTTTCTGAAAGTGGTGCCATAATACCTAAAGTCTGTTTTCCTTTTTGCCTGGGGCACTTTTTGAGCAATTTATTTTGTCCATGAGCGATTTTTTTTTTTTTTTTTGGTGAAGCATGCATTTAATTGACAAAAAATTAGGTTACAATTTAACCTGGGTATGTGATATACATAGAGTCATGATACAATATTTGACTGATAAAAATCGGGATTGCCTGGTCTCATATTTTGATTGAGAGTTTACCCGTTTGACTTTCGTTTGATGCATGATTAGTCAAACTATCTGCTGCTTGGTTGCCTTCGCCGTAGGTGTTGGATAGCAGCATGCAGAATCTGATCAACTTTGCATACATAATTCCCTGCTTTATGTTGCTTTTCTTGAAGCCAAAATTAGAGCCCAATTTTCTGTAGTTAAGACAGTCGTAATTCTTAAAGGTTGAGCTAGGGCCATTACAGTTTGTGCGACGAAGTCCCTGTAAATGAAGCATGCACCCGCAAAACTCGAATGATCACTGACTGTCCCGTCTGTGTTAATCTTGATCCAGTTAATGTTCGGATTGGCTCATCCTACCAAGATTGTTATGATCTTTTTGGCGCCTCTGGGGTGGTTAAGTATCGTTGAATCTCCTGGTAGGATCGAAGGTAAGGAATATAGCGCCGCAGAAAATTCTTTAACATTTGTTGCTTTAAACAGCTTATATTTCAAGGAAATTGGAAATTTGACTACTACTAACTTATAAACTAAATTAGATGAGGAAGTCGAAAATTTGACTACTACAAACTTACAAACTAAATTAGATGACAATTATAGTTCTTCAAATACATAGTGATTCTTTACTATAAATCGATATTTTTTGAATTCTCTTAATCTTAATTGTTGAAATTATGTATGCCGCTACAAAATAAGGTCGTTGTTTTAATTGCAAAATCCCATGAGTTGCGATAAATATGTAATTTATCTTATCTTAATATTAAATCCATGTGTTTTTTTATTGGTTCTTTTTTGAATTGCATTGTATTACATTTTTTTCTCTATTTTATTAGTTTTTGTTTTTGAATTGAATTAGAGCAGGGCCTTTGGATTCGATGTTAAGAGTTTGTAATTTGATTATATGTTTGTGTATTCCTACAATTTGATTGCATAGTATAAATATAATCCTCACCGTTAAAGTTTTTGAAAGTAGTCATTATCCTGGGATGTTTTATGTTCTTAACTGCCAAAATGCTAATAACTTGTGACATTGTAAGGGATTTATATATTAAGAATGACACATACAATTGTCAACAAGGGTATTTTGTCCTAATAATAGTGGTTCTATATGTTTATTTCAAGTAAGAAGAGGGCTCATGACAAGGAGACTCGTTCTCCTCTATTATTTGTTCTTTAATTACCGAAAATGTATTGAGCAGAAATATTACCAGATGGTGGATGTTGGTAAGTTAACTCCAACGATGAGTAGATTTGGTGATGTGTTCATAATTTTGCAACGGACACTGGAAAAATTTGGATAATTTGAAACCTTTGTTAATGAATTAAGAATACTCATATTCGCTGCTTAGGTAATATATAAACATAAAAGCAAGGTTTTTATTGATGGGGTAACTTAACTTAGAATAAAACAGATTTTTATCTCTTTTCAAATGTTATTATCTAATTTCCGTGATAAGAACTTAATGGTGATATTGAAGCCATGTGGTTAAGTAGGGTCGTGTTAGGGGAGTGGTTGAAATATTTCAAGAATGCTTTGATATTCTAGGGTACTGAGTATACCCTAATCTATTCGATATCAATCTACACAGACACAGTAACTGCCAAAAAATCATTTAATCAATGTAACTTGGTAAATAGTCAGAGGTCGAATCCGAACTAACTATGAGATTGTTACCAACTGGATTAACGTACAAAAGTATTTATTTAAATTATAAAGATAAAAGATATAATGCGGAAGTAAAATAAATCACATAACACACAATATTTTGTTAACGAGGAAAACTATCTACCAGAATAATCTCGGGACCTAGTCTATTTTTGAATACTCTATGAATAAAACTTTTATACAAATTGACTACCGCAACTTCGTATAGTTGAGAGCAAGTAAACACTCATTTATACAATTCCTTCAGTATACATGTGCCTACAAGCAATCCAGTCTAACGTTAATCCCAAGATATAGTCCACTATCATGAGTTGCTTCACCGCTCAATAAATAACTAAATCCATTTTCTAATGTCCATCTCACTTACAGGTCCCAAATCAATCCTTACATCAAAGATAAATGACATTTCATTTATTCAAATAAACTCCTTTGGTCAAAAAGCAAGGCAATGATTATTGAGATAATCAATCTCCGTGAACAAGCTTTATTTAAGCAACTTAACAACAAGAAGAAACTAGTCAGTTTGTTTGATCTTTCCACAAGTCTTATCTATCATAATAAAATGTTATTTAGATACCACACAATCAACTGTGCAAGAAGTAACACAAATATCAAAAACCAGGAAAAAAAATCTCCAAACTAGTCTTCAATCTGTAATAAAAGAGTTTGTAGTCCCGTTGAATCCAAGAATATGTTCAGTCATTTTTATGAGAGATAAATCAAGCTCAGTGATAAAGAAGAAGAAGAAGAAAATAAGAAAACAGTTCTTAATGTTTGAACGCTTATCTTTTTATTGCCTACATTATGCAAATAAATTTATTATGTTTTATATACCAAATTGCTCTGTTAGCTCAGTTGGTTCTAATAGCGCGCATCTCACACGTTCGAGGCATACATGGGCCAACAAACTTTTTGTTTTTTTTTTTAATTTTTGTTCTAGCTCGATAAATTATTTACCCACAAGCATCACGCTGATGAAGGTCGGAGATTCGAGACCTGCATGAGCCAATCAATTGATTAGCAATTTGTTCTTTTTATCCTTTGTAATCCATCACTAACTATTTTCTTTCTAAGTTTTTAATAACCAACATATATTATATGGATAAAGAAAATGGATACATAGATCTAAACCACCAAACTGCCAGAAAATTCTGTATGCAAAAATGGAATAAGGAGTATAAGTATCACTCACACCGTGGTTGATGTTTCAGGAGCACACGTCTTAAAGTTATAAGTACAACAAAACAAAAATATGCCTTAATAATTTAATTCGTTTTGTTTTTTGATCGAGAAAAGAATTATATGGATCAAAATCTTACTTACACAAGATATATAACTCATACATTGGAGATTATGACGGGGTACGTTTCGTTATTCTTAGTGTGATGCAGCAAGGTGGCAGGTTCAAGACATGTGTGGGACGATCAATTAATTATTAGCATTTTTACTTTCTTTTTTTTCGGTTTTAAAATTAGTAATTATTATTTTTAGTTTGAAACAACAGGGTTAGCCCAGTTGGCCAGGAGCCCGACTCTCAAATAGGAGGTCGGCAGATTGAGTCTCCGCTCACGATTGGATATCTCATGAAATACTCCTCTTATGTAAATGACCACGAAAAAAATGGATACAATTGATCTAAAACACCAAAATGCCGGAGAATTATGTATGCAAAGTTGTACCGCATTATTCAATAGTTGTTATATTTTGAGAAATTACTCACCCCCATTTATGAATCAAAGTGGCTCATTAGCTCAGTTGGTTAGAACGTCGTGCTAATAACGCGAAGGTCGCAGGTTTGAGACCTGCATGGGCCAATAAATAACATTTTTTCCCAATTTTCTTAACAAAATCACTAATTATTATTTTTTAATTTTTATTTATAAAAGGTGAAAACTTTCTGGGATTTCTTACATTACCCTAAAAAACTGGATGGGATCTTAGTCACCAGTTGGGCACCAACACCCTTCTGAATGACGATGCCTAACCTATGAAAAAGAAATTATATTTCTTTGCACTGACATCAAACCTAGAAAAATGATTACGAAGCCTCTTCATAAGATCCACCATTTCCTCACCAAGTTACCCAAATGTCGTGAAAGCTAATGTGCGAAAACCAAAACCTTCGGCTAAGCATTTATCAAAGTATTTTTTTTGAATTTTTGATTGTAAGTAAAACTCTAACTCTTAAATGCATATTTGTACATCATCGATCAACACACTTGTAAGTTAGATTGTTATGTATAATATGAAGAGCCTAGTTTATGTTCTTGGCTTGTTTTGGAAATTAGAACTAAATTTGAGAAAGTTTCAATTTTAGTGTCCTAATTATTTATTTGGAAAAGGGGCGCTACAATCAAGGTGGGAGGTTCAAGACCTGCATGGGCCGATAAATTAATTTATTTTTAACTGATCGTAATAGATGCATTTTTAGTGGCAGGTTACTGTTGGTCGTAATTATTATTTTTAGTTTGTGATCGATAAAGAAAATCATGCCAATCAAAAGAATGGATATACATGATTTAAACCAAAAAGAAACGGAAAAAAAGAAGCGCAATCCAGTGTTGTTTTAGGAAAAAAATATCTTGAGATCATAGGTACCGCACAAGAATAGTATGCCTGAACATTTTATTTTATCACGTTTTTAGATCGACAAAGAAAAACTATATGGATCAAAATCTTACATACAAAGGTAGATATCTCTTACATTGTCGTTTATGACAAAGTATGTTTTTTCATTTTTATTGTGATGCACCAAAGTGGCCCGTTAGCTCAGCTGGTTAGAGCGTCGTGCTAATAACGCGAAGGTCGCAGGTTCGAGACCTGCATGGGCCAATCAATCACCATTTTAGTTTTTAGTTTTCGATCTATGAAGCTTTAATGAAGCATTTCCGAGCAGCACTGTGTCCGATTGTCATAAGCCAGGTTTAGTTTCTTTTGCGACAACGACTTTTAAGCAATGCACCACGATTTTGAATTAAAGGTGATCTTTGAAGCTTTAATTATGCATCTCTGCTCGATGCAATTTCAACCAACTATCCCTCCATATGTATGTCTTATTGACATTTTTAAATTCGAAATAGAGAAGCAGTTTGCTTGTTTGTCATAAGCCAATATCAGTTGATTTTGCGACAACGACTTTCAAGTAATGCATCACGGTTTTCGAGTAATGCACTATGCTGGTGTGTTATATAGTTCTGGCACGATGGCGAACTTGTATATTGGCACCATAATGGTGCAATCTCTCTCATCCAGACTCGCATTGGCGTGATACACCACGATGGTGCAATTTCATTTTCGGGACAACTTACTCTAAATACGCAACAGAAAGTTGAGATGAAGCTTCACCTAGTCTAAATGACGCATTTTTGAACATGAGAAAAGTACAGGTCTTACGTATATCATTATCCACATAGGTATCTAACGGCCCAAGAACATATAAAATCAGCGCTAAGTCCAAATCATCTTTATAGTCTAAATGGATGTAAAATTTGCTTTTATACCCCGAGAATAGCACTTTGTTCACCTAATCTAAATAACTATAGACCCTTAACCTCCAAGTTGTCGAACACAGTCCTCTCTTTCTCTCCTATGTTAATATACTTTGGGTGTGTTTTTTAGATTATACTCCCCCGTCCCACTATTAAGTGACCTAGTTCAAGTTTGCACAATTTTTAAGGCAAACAGGGAAAGAGTATTTTTAATCATATGAACCAATCGCATAGTTTTTGAAAGTCAGATGAACCAATTTTAAACTTGTTTGGAAGTGTGGAAAATCGGTTTCAAGATTGTAAGTGTGAAAGAGAACTTACAAAGTTAAGATGTCGACATACTTTGAACACGTGCTGTGAATGTTTATTTCTTTAATTGTTCAAATTTATTCCTTAATAGCTAAGGGAAGAGAATCCCAGGATCGAAACATAAATAAGTTAAGAGTCTTTTAATTAAGGTAATTAACTTCATTTTGTGGGGAAATAAGAATTAGTAATGTGCATTTACTAATTAGATATTTTCCGAGAGATTTCAATCATTATTTTCGGACAGAGTATTTCCAGGAATTATGGAAACCGAATTTGTGCTTTAATGAATATCTTGAGAATATTTTCGGTTTTGAAAATTCCTTGATGTCCAAACTTCCTTGTCAATAAATACTTGAAGTTTGCCTTTCTAGCAAACTCATCCTTCTTAACAACAGATTTCCTCTTTTGTTGTTGTTACTGGTGTAGCCACCTATTCGGATAAGAGAGTAACCTAATTAGGAGAAATCTCTTACGTCCTCTCGGTTTAAAGTCTTATTTGGGATTGAGAAGCTCTAGCGTGCACCGTTGGTGGGAAACTAGATAATTCGGGTTTATCTTTTGTTTTCATTGATTTGATTGACTAACGGTGGTTGAACTTTGATTGCACCTAGTTTGTTTATGCTTGAGAATCTTCTTTTCTGATATAAGATTAACTCAAACTAGTTCATAGTTTCGACGGGGATCGTTAGATTGTTGTTAGTTCAAAGGCGATCTTGTGATAATCCATTGTTAACAGACTCTGCTCTGTGTGTGATTGATCACAAGAGATTCAAGTGATTGTACGCAGTGTTTTATTGAAGATCTGAGAAGATTTGAAGACAAAGCAGATATTGAAGATTTCTGATTTGTGGGAATCTTTGGTGTGCACAATACTTGTTTTGGTAAAAGAGGATCCAATTAATAATCGGTTTATCTTTGTGATAGACTGGATTGATTAATTGAGTAGATCGGCATCAACACAATTCTTTGTGATTAATAGTGTTGTTGGCTTAATCTTAAACGATTACTTCGGTAATTGAACATAAGATAGATCTAAGGACCTGACGAAGGAGTTTATGTTAAGATAAACGGAAGAGCCTTTGTCCGACTCATATCACTTGGTTGAATAGAGTTAATACCAAACAGATTTGTTGTTCCTTTACTATTTGGAATACAAACCAAAGGAATTGTTCCAAGTACGTGACTTATTCATAGTCGGAGGCGTGGGAATACAGACAGAACTAGGTGAACTATAGGTTTAGTTTCTTGGTCTCAACTACACGAAGTTAGGTGTAATTTTGTGTAGCGGCTTAATTCTGAGAGTATTCAATTATGGACAAGGTCCCTGGGTTTTTCTGCATTTGTTGTTTCCTCGTTAACAAATCTTGTTGTGTCATTTACTTTATATTTCTGCATTATAATTGTTTTATTATAATTAAATTAAATCATACAAACGTTAATTCCTATTTACTTGATAAGTGAATCCTATTGTGTTTGGTTAAGTCCGAACCTTTTTATCAAGTAACATATTTCGTTGTTGTATTGTCTCGATCTCGTATCCATAGACGGTCAAACGAAGTGTGAACTGATTAGTTTCATTGTCTCGACTCAGTCCATAGACAATCACTTTCCGAGAAAAAACTTATAGGAAAGAAATTTTTCAGCTTGAGGTATATTTGGGTACCCTCGTCTTTTCAAGCCATAATGAAGCTTGACCCAATCCGTTGAGTCATCATCCATTAGCAGTAATATGGTCAAAAAGTTATTTTTTTAGTAAGGTTAATAGGGTGCTTTTTTTTCCCTTTCTCTTGAAGCAGATAATAAGGTGTTTGAATATACCTTGAGGTGTTGTTTTCCGATGTATAGGACTCAAAAACAAGAAATTAGTTTGGAGAAATAACGACTACGAACAAAGAGGTCAACTTTTTGTAAAATACAACATTTTCATCTGGACACCACCATGAAAAATAATTTTTCTACTAAGTTAAAGTCGAAAAATCTAAAATTAATTTAAACATTAGGTAAATATCAAAATGACTCCTAAAACACGAAAAGGGAAAAAAAAATTAAATTGCCAAATGAAAAATCTTTGCTTGTAACTTCTGATAAATATCTTCTGCTTCTGAAGAAGCAATAACACTTTGACATTTGGTTAGCAAACACGTTATTAGGAAAAGTCGCAGCTATGTAAACCGTCTCTTAGTGGCTCGCATAAATGATAGGATGTGGATGGTTATCAACCAAACGAGTTTTTTTATATATAAAAAAAGAGTTTATTGAATATGCCGAATTACTTAGAGTGATAACAAGAAAGTAAACAAAACAAAGAAAAGCTGTGAACAAAACGAATAAAACAAACGAGTTGAAAATGCTAGTTCTTTGTTTTAGCAACTGGTGAGATTGAAGTACCTACCTGGTTTAAGTTGAAAAATACAATACAATGTCCTGCGTACATACGTCAGTTATTTGTCTTACTCCTGTTTGCACGACTGGAGCACATATAGAAACCTCCAAATCTCTTTTAGTCTTAATTATAAAATTAGTCATAAAAATTCAAGCCGACCAAATTTATGGTATAAAAATACTATCCAATGTTGGATCCATTAGATTTCCGTCTTAAACAAAATTGATACAAAAATTCTAAATTTTTAAAAATTGATACAAAAACCTCAAATTTCAAACTTGATTTCATCAAATTTTATGACGAAACCAAAATTGGTTTCATCAAATTCTTTGGGGTTTTTGTGTTTTGTTTTGATGGAGTTTTTGTGTTATTTTTGTTTTGATAGATTCTTTATGGATGTATAGTGACACATTTGGGGTTATAACTCGCGGTCCGTAATTACCACTACAACGGGAGGTGGGTACGGTATTGACTACGAAGTCAACCTTTTGCAACAACCTTTAACATGTTACATTTCAGTGTTGAGAAAACATGAAAATGAAAATGAGAATTCGAAAGACGTGCAAGCCATGGTTTCTCAAATGTATTTCTGGCTCCTGGCTAACGGTCAAAGTATTCGGCATCATCAGTTCACATCACCACGTACTCTTGGAATATATGACGATATAGGTGGTCGTAAATCAAGTTACAGAAGATAGGTAGAAGATCAAGTCAGCTGGTAATGCTATATTCTAGTTGATTAACTTCACCTAGTCAAAGATAAAGTTTGTTACTTATCTTAGGTTTATTGCTTCACATGTAATCTTATAAATATGAATCATTGAGCTAAATGTAATATTATCCCATAATCATCAAACTCTGGAGATCAATATAATTCTCACGCTTAAGGGTTTCATCGTGGACATAGGTCGAGTGACCGTACCACGTTAATAGCTTCGTCATTTCATTTTGGTATGTAGGTTATTTAACTTAATTTTATTTATTTATCATTGATTAATTCTTATGTTTTGTGTTATCAATGATATCCATCTTAAATTTTATCTATATATATATCAAAATTTAAGACATACTTGCTTAGGATAATTTATTTTTGGAATTTGTTTGTCATTTTAAGGAGGGATGAAATCAAGTTCTTTCAGGTGACCACTACTACATTACGGAGAATTAAATCACATATGCATGGAGCCATAATAACCCAAATGGAAAGCACTAAACTTCACGTCCATAATAATAGGCTCCACATCCCTCTTTTCGCCATTAAAATAAGGCGCATTTTTTTCAGTCCTAGCAAATGCTAGCATGAATAAGTTTTCATATTTCCGATCATGGGTAGGCAGAAAAAATTTATGGTGGCAAAAAGGTCAAATTAGATAAAATGAGCTTTGGAGCCTAAAATGTTTAATGTATTAGGCTGCGAGTAGCCCAGTAGGGGAGCAGCTGCCAACACTTGCCATTGGCTTGCCTTACTCTTACCCAGCATCAGTACCCCATTATCGTCGTACCGGTTTTTAAAGAACGGGTTTTTTGGCCACCACTTTTTTTTCATTTTTTTTAAGGGGACCATTAATTTATTTTTGGTAAGTTATTTGAAGTAATTTGAGGATACCCATATACATATATTTATATTAATACCAAAATTATCCTTTTTAATAATTAAGTTAGTGAAATGATTAGTCAGTCAGTCTAATGGTTATTTAGTGATTATATTAAGTTAATTAGAGTGGTTCATGAGGTTAATTAAGTTATTTTTTAGAAGAAGAATTACTGGAAGAGAAGAAGAATATGGTCTTGGAAGAAAAAAGCTTTTTTGAGCGGGTGAATACTGCTTGACTTGGCGGACGGAATGATGTTTCGGGTACTTAGATAAACTTCAGAGTTAATTAGTGTTACTTGATTTGGCCAAACTTTCGAAACTGAAAATATAATAAATAAATTTTGCTAGGTCAACCAAGTTCAGCTACAATTTCTGATGAACATGAAGCCGAACTCACTTGCTGGTGTAGTTCTGTTAGTGTATCTTCAAACACAGGTAACCGAACTCACTTTTAGTGGAGTTTTGCAAAGTTCGGCTATCCAGATTCCAGGATAGGTAACCGAACCTTTATGAAGGGGTTCACAAAGTATTGTTCGATTTATTCGATTCCATAGGTTTTATAGCCGAACTTTTGGTAGAAATATGCGAAAAAAACACAAGTTGTAAGTTCGACATGATCGCAAAGTTTATAAAACATTGTCGAACTCTTCGTTCGGTACGCAAAAAAAAATTGTTATTTAACCGAACTCATTATCTAGATTGTCAGAGTAAAATTCGATTAGGATTTTTTTTTTTTTTACGATATAACCGAACTCAACATTTGGTTATACAAGAGTTCGGTTAGGAACAAACAAAAAATCTTAGCCCAAGTGTTCTTCATCAATAAAAGTTCGGTTGTAAAACTAGGGTTTTCTTCAAAATTATCCTAACCAAACATACTACTGCAACTTCCATCTTCAACCTATTTGATGACTACTACTCAAAATTTTCAATAAAAAATAAATTAGAAGTAACAGATTTGTGGACAAAATACTTATGGACGGGTTGATTTACAAAAGATTGATTAATCGATGATAAAAATTCAATGACTCTACAATGATGAAAATTTGATGATTTTGATTAGATTTGTATATGATCAAGTTTAGATGATCATAAATTGAGGTAGAAGATAAGAAGAAAAATTGTAGAATAGAGGACGAAGTGGTAGATTAGTTATAATTTTAATTAGGTTAAAGGGTAAACTAGTCATCTCTACCTTTTAGGACACCCTCATAACTATAGGGCAGGTGGCCTAACCAAATCATAATCCCAAAAAAACAGTGGTGCCTAAAGAATCGTTCTTTTCAAAAGGATAGATCTTGTAGCGAAGAAACAAAAGCTAGATGAAATGACATTTGGTAGGCCTTGAAACAAGCCTACAATTACTAACTGCAAGTGCACAGTGTCACTATGCAACACAGGGCAAGCACAGATCGACCCACAGGGACTTGGAGGGTGTAATGTTGAAACTATGGTCTTTACTACAACTGATTTGAACAAGAGAGTAACTAAAAATGGGGTTTGTTTGTGTCGATACGACAGAGAGATTGGTAGTGACAGCAACAGTAAAAGATGCAAATAAATCAGGTGTAAATAAAGATAATGAGGATACTAAGGCCTTCAAATCCACCACTAACCTGCACTATGTATTCAACTAATGGTGTTATTCTTGTCCGTATAGCAGATAAGGGTGACGATCAAATCTGGCCTATATATCTAAGGTGTTTCTCCGATTGATAGTTTAATCATAATTAAGGTATCTCTCCAAAGCATTAACTATCTAGTTAAAGCACAACTAATATTAGGATCAATAACAGTCTGGTTAAGCTTGAGTTGCAGCATAATCAACACAGTGGTATTCTAACTACAACGGATACATGACATATACTGTGACAACAAAGTGTTGACGTACTAAGATTAACTTCTATCTTAAAACAATTAAGAATTCAAGAACAATACATGAAGTATGAATAACACAGTAACAGGCTATGGCTTCCTCTAAACCCTAGCAGAGTGAATTAGAACATGATAAAGATGATGAAAACACAAATTATATTATGAAAGCTAGCAATTGATCCAACTAAATTCGGATGTTTGTTACAGAGAAGCAAGCCTCTATTTATACACAATTTTCCCTTAATTCACCTTCAATTTGATAGTTAATGAAGACCCACTCACCAAAACGCATTTCTTGACTTTCCCTGTCTTCAATTCCTCTGCAACATCATTGAATTTGTGTTCCCCCCAATTGCACAACTAACCCTAACTCAATCTCTCTAAATATTATCTTTTAAAGTTACTGTTCTTGATAAGAATAGAGATAAGATAGAGAGAGATGGAGAATTAGGAGTTAATGATGGTGAAGATGTGCTCAGTGTACGGAGGAGAAGGGGGTAATGGAGTTAATGGAGGAAGATGCAAGTGGTGGTGTTTCCGCTGATGGAAGAGAAGAGAAATGAATTTGGGTTTGGTTTTTATTCGATGGGAGGAGAAAAGAAGAGGAAGCTTTGGCGTTGAGCAGTTGTATCCAGTTTGATGTATCGATGAGAGATGGTCCTTAGATGATAAGAAGTTATTTTAGATCGGACGGCTCAGGCGTGAAAACGAGTTTGGATCTTGGGTTTGGGTTCTTGGGTTCTCTACCAATCCCACTGCTCGGTTTAGGCTTTGCAAGAGGATTGCGAGAGCTCTTTACGCATTATTCCTTCACTCTCACGGCCTTCTCGCGGGATCCTTGCGTTGTCTCTCTTCCATAGTCTCTAGATACCATTCCTATGCTCTTTTGTCTTCTCAAATCATCCAAGCTTTATTTAGTACCTAAAAATACAAAATTAATTAATAAACATATTTATTCTTGAAAACAATGAAAACACATAATTTAGGATAATATGAGGATTTAAAGCACAAAAGATGAAATAAATGCGAATAATAAGATGTAGAAATATGCAATATTTGACACTCATAAACATTTCCAGAAAAGATGATTACCAGTTATTTATGATACTATAAAGGTTGTTATCAATTCCAAGCTAAAAACAAAAATACAAAGATTTTTCTTACGACATGTAGACCCCAAAAAGATGAGGTTACTTCTTGGAGACCCACTGTCCATCCTTGGTGTATCCGATAGGGAATCATTAGATTTTTGGGGTATATATATAGGGGTAGGGCTGTAGGGGTCAAAAAGCATGCCCCGATACTGGTTTGGTATAGACGCCCAATGTACACGTGTTCAACTCTCACACATGAAAATAAAATTTTGTTGGTACCACAGGTTTCTCCGTGCCAATGGTCCAAATTCAAAATGCAAAAAAAGCTTATGGTAGAGATAGATATGAGAAAAACTTGGAAGTTAAGCTTACCATAAATGTCGCTAAACCCCTCAAATTTGGTATTGAAGCCTTTGAAACACCTACTTTCTCTCACTGGCTAGAATTTTTCTATGCTCTTAATGGTATTAAGTGTTGCAAAGTCTACAGAATTATTGATCACCCAAATCCCTTGTGTGTTATTCCCCAAAATCAGCCACACCAACAACACCCTCATCTACCAAACCCCCAACCAGCAACTCCACCAATAACTCAACACCAAAAAATTGTCCAAGCTGGAAAAGATGTAATCTACAAACCTTACTCTGATGCATATGTTGCAGATGAATTTAAAGCTAAACTGAAAATTGCTAAGAGGTTAGAGCTTGAAAAGGCCATATCAAACGTTACTTCCTCCTCTAACAGCCCAGTCACCTTTGGAGCTCAACATTCTCCCAATGATATGTCAAATTCTTCTTATCCTGATGTCCTGGCTTGTCAAATTAGAAACATGAGACTTGATATGGCAAAGAAAATTGTGGGTTCCTACAAGAAAAAACCCCTAAAAGGAAAGCTACTGCAAGAGCTCATCAAACCAACACTTCTGATAAACCTAACCATCATGCTTTTGCTGCTAAATTTTTTCCCCTTCTTCTCCATCCCCTAAAACATTTTATTTCAATACCCTCCCCACTCTTGCCCAAATCAAAGCCAGAATGGAAGTTGAGACTTCTAAAAAGAAGAAAGAGGTTTGGAAAGCAAAGAAAAAAGCACAAAGCTTTGAGAACCTAAGTGACAATTCCTTGAGCCCCACCAAACATGACTCCAAAATAAAAAAAACCAATTTCTTATGAGGATAACCAGTTCTCCAACAACACTGGCTTTGAAAATATCAAGAGATTCAAGGACTTGGATGAAGATACTAATGAGTAGATTGGCAATACTCCTCTCCTAATGGCTAATGGTATCTTGGAAATCTCTTCTTTTGAATGTTTGTCTTCTATAACAAGAGATGAAACAAAAAGAAATGAGTGATTATCCCTTAATCTTGTATATATGACCGAAAAATCCGGATGCCCTAAATCCCTTTTTGTTGAAGATGAACTCAAAGCGATGTCGTGTTAAATCGTCGACGTTCTAAAATCTAGAATAACAAGCCATGAAATAACCAACAAAGATTGAAAAATCACCATCAAAGTAAAGAAATAATCGCTCTCAAAGCGAAGAACGTAACGCCCAAAAAGCGAAGATAAAATCACCAAAATGGTGAAGAAATGTGTCAAAAGACACCAGAAATAAAATAACATAAAAATATTATTCTATTATAATAAAAGAGTATGTAGTCATGTTGAATGCAAGGATATTGTTAGAGCACTGCTAGGTCGTACTCGCAAGCGTTGCTATCTCAAGCTTGTTGTCAAGTTTAGTTGCCAAAACTATAAGTCTTGATTTCTACTCTACTTATAGATAAGTCTCGGATTAGGATAGAAAGTGTAGTTGATCATTATACTTCACGTCATTCATCGATTAAAGACGAAGAACTACTAAGGGGAGCTTATGAAACTTCATCAACAAAAGGTATGTGGAGACTTGAACTCATCTATCACCCAAAAGTCTATCTACTTTATCTCTTATTTGAGACAAAAGTCGTATAGCTATATAGACTTCGATTATACACATTTGATATTTCGAGGAGAGTTAACTAGCTTACATATTTCTCGAAATATTTGTTAGTAAGATTTCGCTTTAACCAAGTTCATCTTATAATCTTGGCGAAAGTCAAAAGACGATCATGTGAAAATCGCCTTGTAACATATTACATAAATTGTGTGAGGAAGTCATTTGATGTAGACATAATTGGATTATGTGCACAGTATGCGTACTTGCATGTGTGTTGATCCAAGACTCGAATGTAGTATGCGTACTGGCGAGGTCAGGTAAAGTTCGGGAGCTAGAGTATGTGTACCTGTACGAGTACTGGCGAAGTTAGTTGAAGTCCAGGTACTATAATACGTGTACCAGTACGCGTACTGGACTCAACTGAAACTTGGAAGTGTACGACGGTATGCATACCTGTTTTCATACTGGCCGAGGGTTCTATACTAGCCATGGCAAGTCAATGGAATTCGAACACAGTCCAAGTCCGGCTACTTAAGTTTTCGTACCAGTTTGCATATTTGAGTGGGTTATGCTCTATAATCGGTTTGTTCATGAACTATTACATTTATATAATAAGTAATGTAATCTTTTGCAAACCGTGGCTATAATGTTCATGAATTAATTTGAGTGAATCAAAATCGATTTTGCTTCAATTTGTATTGTATACTTCTATGACAATATAAACAATCGAACAAACTCTAGAACTAGTTTCATTTGAGTCATTTGAACTAGTTATGGTTAAGATGAATAAGGTTGATATGAAAGTGTTCATATGGCTAACTTCGGTTAACTATTGTTGAGCCAACAAAGGTGTACACGTTTAGGTACAGTTACTCATATCTAAATGAAGTCACTTTTCATTTGTGTCTAACAAGATAAGTTTGATCTAACGGTTGAAATATATTAGCTTGAGTCTAATCAGGTTTTCATCTAAAGGTGAATATTGAATGCTTTGTTAACAAGGTAACATTGATTGAAAACCCAGATTTGAAGACTATATAAAGGAGAACTCTAGGAACTGGGAAACCTAATCCCCATACCTCATGTGTGATACTAGTTGGGACCAGAGTCGATTCTCCTTTAACCTTAGGTATTTCTAAAACCCAGTAGGTTAACGACTTGAAGACTTCATTGGGATTGTGAAGCCAGACCCAACTATTTTCTCTGCAGTTGCATGTTCTGATCTTGCTGTTTTCTATCGTGATTGAGTACTATCTTCTCTAAGATTTGCTCGAGATTTAATCTCCGATAGGCAAGATAAAGTAGTCACAAACATCTTCGTTTCATCATTTGTGATTCCACAATATCATGTTTCGCTACCATACGATTAAGATTATTGTGAAGTGATTGATATTTCTAGCCTGTTCTTTGGGAATATAAGTCCGGTAAATTAATTGGTTCATGTTCACCTTGAATTATCAAAAGACGAAACAAGACGCATAGGTATATCTGTGGGAGACATATTTATCTATTCAATAGACTTTTCTGTGTGAGAAAGATTGGTTTATCAAGTCTTTGACTTTGGGTCGTAGCAACTCTTAGTTGTGGGTGAGATCATCTAAGGAAATCAAGTGCACAGAATCCGGCGTGGTTCTAGAGGCGTAAGGAACGCGACTGTACCTTGATCAGTGTGAGATTGGTTAGGGATCAACTACATTCCATTCCGAAGTTAACTTCGATTAGGCTAGTGTCTGTAGCTGCTTAATACAGTATGGTGTTCAAATCTGGACTAGGTTCTGGGGTTTTTCTACATTTGTGGTTTCCTCCTTAACAAAATTTATGGTTTCTGTGTTATTTATTTTTCGCATTATATTTATTTATATAATTGAGATATCACAGGTTGTGCGTAAATTCAATCAATTTTGAATTCAACCTTTGGTTGTTGATTAAATTGATTGACACTTGGATATTGGTTTTTGATACCGTCCAAGTTATTTCTTATATTCAATCGGGCTTGCAAATTACTATTTATTTTATTGCAAATAAAATTGATAAATAGAGATATAACTCTTTGATATATTTTTCTTAAGATTGAGTCTGGCTGTCTAGTTGATTCTCTTGAAAGTATATTGGAGTTAATCCATACAGATTGTTGAGCGAAATATTCGGTGTGGTTGTTAGACCTCGCTTTTTCAGATATGTTTAGTCATTATTGTGAGAGATAACTCAAGCTCAGTGAAAATAAAAAAGAAGAAAATAAGAAAACAACAGTTAATGTTTGAATCCCGATCTTTTTTATTTCCTAGATTATGCAGATAAGAAAACTGTTGTGGCCTTCACATATGCCTTTTTATCTTTATGTATAATCTAGTTATATTTTATGTGCCAAGGAACTGAAACTCACAACATCATCTATGAATCAGACTGTAAAAATGTAATTAGCCCTATCACAAATGCCAATCCAGTCGTTCACTGAATGAACCAGCTATGTAGAAGAAATAAGGCATTTGCTTAGTTCTCTTTTGTATGTTGGTGTTAGTCATGTAAAAAGAAAAACTAACAATATAGCCCATGTAATAGCTAACAAAGATAAAGATAGCAAAACCTCTTCTGAATTTTGGTGTAACATCCCAGAAGAATTTGAAATCTTAGTAAGGGATAAAAGGAAGGTTAGCATTATGGCTTAATGAAGTAGTTTTGTTGCATCAAAAAAAGAAAAATTACTATGTTTTATATACCAAAGTGCCCTGTTAGCTCAGTTGGTTATAATATAGTGAAGGCCACATGTTCGAGGCTTACATGGGCCAACTAGCTTATATTTTTTCTTTTAATTTATGTTACAGTTTGAGAAATTGTTTACCCACCCACCGGCAACACATTGATGAAGGTGAGAGATTCGGAACCTGCGTGAGACAATCAATTAATTAGTATTTTTTTTTTATCTTTTGTAATCCGTCACTAACTATTGTTTTCTAAGTTTTTAATGACCAACAAAAATTATATTGATAAAGAAAAGGGATACAATATATCCAAACAACCAAAATGGCAGAAAATTATGTATGCAAAGTTGTTATATTTTGAGACATTACTCACCCCCATTTATGTATCAAAGTGGCCCATTATCTTAATTTATTAGAGCGTCGTGCTAATAAATCGAAGGTCCCAGGTTCGAGAGCTGCATGGGCCAATAAATAATATTTTTTTTTCATTTTTTCTATTTAAAATCACTAATTATTGTTTTAAAATTTTTAATCAATAAATAAAAAAATATACTGATATAAAAAAGAATACATAATTAGTTATTAGCATTTTTACATTTTTTTTTTTCGATTTTAAAATTATTAATTATTATTTTTTCCAATCAAAAGAAGGGATACACGTAATTTAAACCAAATAGAAAGGAAAAGAAGAAGCGCAATCCACTGATGTTTTAGGAACAAGTGTCTTGAGATCATAGGTACCTCATAAAAATAATATGTCTGAACAATTTATTTTATCTCATTTTTACATCGATCAAGAAAAACTATATGGATAAAAATCTTACTTACACAAGGTGGATAACTCTTGCATTGTCGGTTATGACAGGGTATGTTTATTCATTTTCATTGTGATCCATCAAGGTGGCCCATTATCTCAGTTGGTTAGAGCATCGTGCTAATAATGCGAAGGTCGCAGATTCAAGGCCTGCATAGGCCAATAAATAACATTTTATTCCCTCGCATTTATTTAAAATCACTAATTCTTTTTTAAATTTTTAATCGATACATAAAAATTATATTGATATAAAAACGAATACACATGATTTAAACCACCAAAAATGGAAATAGGGAGTACAAGTATCACTCACAAAGTGATTGATGTTTTAGGAGCTAATGGCTTAAAATTATAAGTACAACAAAAATATGTTCCCAAGTAATTTAACTTAATTTTTATTTAATTTTGAACGAGAAAAGAATTATACGGATCAAAATTTTACTTACACAATATATAACTCATACATTGACGATTATGACGGAGAAAAGGGATACACGTGATTTAAACCAAATAGAAAGGAAAAAAAACTGCATTTCAGTGCTATTTTAGGAACAAATTAATATCTTGAGATCATAGGTACCGCATAAAAATACTATGCCTGAGCAGTTTATTTTATCTCGTTTTTAGATGGATAAATAAAAACTATATGGATCAAAATCTTACTCACATAAGATGGATAGCTCTTGCATTGTCGGTTATGACGGAATATGTTTCTTCATTTTCATTGTGATGCATCACAATGGCCCATTAGCTCAGTTGGTTAGAGCGTCGTGCTAATAACGCGAAGGTCGCAGGTTCGAGACCTGCGTGGGCCAATCAATTACTATTTTAGTTTTCGATCTATGAACCTTTAATGGTGCATCTCTGTTCAATGCACCTTCAAACAACTACCCCTTCTAATATGTCTTATTGATACTTTTAAATTAAAAATAGAGGAGGCCTTTGTCTGTTTGCTATATAAGCCAAGTTTAGCTGCTTTTGCGACAACGAGTTTTAAGCAATGCAGCACGACTTTCAGTTAATGGTGATCTTCGAAGATTTAATGATGTATCTCCGCTCAATGTAACTTCAACCAACTACCCCTTCCTATATATGAATTATGGATATTTTTAAGTTCGAAATAGGGGAGCGCTTTGCCTGTTGTCCATATGCTAAGTTCAACTGTTTTTGCGACAACGACTGTCAAGCAATAAACCATGTTTTTCGAGTAATGCACACTATGTTGGTGCATTATACAGTTCTAACCCGATGGCCAACTTGTGTATTGGCACCAAAATGGTGCAATCTCTCTCGGCCAGAGTCGCACTGGCTGATGCACCACGATGGTACAATTTTTTTCTTGGGACAACTTACCCTAAAGAAAAAATAGAAGAACAAAAAAAACTTGAGATGAAGTTTCACCTCATCCAAATGACACATTTTTGAACATGCGAAAAATAGGAACACTAATTTTGGGCATGCCTAAAACTTTCAAGGCATACAAAAGACTAGTCCTAACTTGGGTGACCTTATAAGGGGTACCCTATGGGTGATTTAATTACCTATATGCCCTTAAATCCTATAAATTACTAATCTATCTGTAACCTTAATACAAAAATCTATAATCATAAACCTAAAAACAGTTTCAACCCCTTTTTATTCCTCCTCATCCTCCACAGTCGAACTCACCTTCTCCTTTTTTTCATCGTATCATCGCCGAAATTTAATCGTCGATTCGTGAAAATTTAGTCGACGATTAAACTCATCTATATAATGGT
The DNA here is from genome assembly GCF_003573695.1 of Papaver somniferum. NCBI lineage: Eukaryota > Viridiplantae > Streptophyta > Magnoliopsida > Ranunculales > Papaveraceae > Papaver > Papaver somniferum. Next base: position 354,883 of record NW_020625486.1, read on the forward strand.
TCGCCGTAAGCCAGTATCTCGTTCTAATCGAGCGATTGAACAACCCATTGAAGAAGAAGAAGATTTAGAGAGTGAAGAAGATTTAGAGAAATCAACCACAAAATCAACCGGAAGAAGAGATTGAAGAAGAACCAACTCCACAAATGAGAATAAGAAGGTTAGTTTTACAAACCCATCTCGCATTTGATGTTTTTGATTGGTTTGATTGATTTAATTCGTCAAAATCATGTTTCTGCGGCGGTTATAGGGTATGGTTCGGCGCAAAACAAATCTTAGATGTGCGCCGAGCTGTTCTTGAAACTGAACCCTGAAAGTGCATATGAACGGCTCGGCGTATATCTGAAATCTGTTTTGAGCCGAACTTAGTAAAACAGAGACTTATATTTGGGATCGGATTATTCGATGATGTTAGTTTTGTTCCGAATATGTTTTGTGAATTTCAGAAATTTTGCATGTGCGTAGGATCGGCTTGTATGGTAGTATTAGTTTTGTGCCGAATAATTGTTGTTTGAATTTCAGAATTTTTGCATGTGCTTAGGATCGGATTGTATGGTTGTATTAGTTTTGCACCGAATAAAGGTTTCGATTCATAAGTCTAGATTCGGCTTATTCGATAGTATTAGGGTTGCGCCGAATATCATTGTTAAAATTTCATAAATTTTACTAGTGTGTAGAATCGGCTTATTTATATGATATCATGTTGCGCCGAATACATGTTTGAGTTCATACTTATGGGTTCGGCTTATTCTACGGTATCGGTTGTGAGCAGAATATTTAGGATCGGCTTATAATTGTTTTGTGGTATGAGCCGATCCACTCTCTGTGTAAGCTAATAAAAATTTCAAGACATGATTCGGCTCATAAGTGTTATTTCGGGTAAGCCGAGCCATCTTATTTTCTTACAAGTTTTTGGCTTTCCAAATCTCTTTGTTGTTCGAATTAGTCTTATAACTTTCATACTTGTGTCAGGACCAATGCAGCTACTAAGAGGAAGAAGATGGAGGTAACACCTTCTACTTCTAAAACTCCCGATCCTAGAGGAGGAGGTAAGAAAAAATTGGGAGCGGGAGGTAGAGGAGGAATTTTAGAAGAAGAAGCTGAACAAGTAAGAATTGAAAGACAAGAAGAAGGAATATCTGAAGATGAAGAAGTTGATGATAATCAAGAAGTTCATCAACAAACACAACCCCAAGGAAAACCCAAGAAAGACAAGAAAGGTAAGAAGGTGGCAGAACCCGAGAAAGAGAAGAACGATGATGATCGACGGATCACTGGTTTACACATTCCTGATGAAGATGACGTTATTACACCTCGATCAGATGGTTTGCCTCATGGTCTTCCGGAAGATGGAGGAAATGTGTTGATTGGTTATGCCGATTCTTGGGCGAAGAAAATTTATGAGACTCCTGATCACAACCGTGCAGTCCGAGTATTGAGACACCAGAGGGAAGCGGAATGGAGTCTTGATGAAGAGGTTCCTGAGGTGATTGCTTACGTGCAACGCAGTGCTTTATGGCCTATCATCAATTATGGACATAAGGAATATGATAGTGTGTCGGCCTCTGCATTTACCGAGCGCTTTTGTCCAGAAACTTACACATTTCAATTACCTTTTGGAGAGATGTCAATCACTCTTGATGAGGCTAGTAAGATTACAGGCCTTAAAGCAAGGGGTGTAAGTGTGGATGCTGGTTTTTATGACATGAGTTGGGATGAGGTATACAATTTGTACCTGGAATGCCTTGGTTGGGGTTCAATGAAAACTGAGTTGGAGTTTTGTCGATCAGTTAAAGATGTCGATACCGTTTGCATACCAGGTGGCAGAAATAAGAAGAATAAGAAGATCAAGTTGACTAACTTGAAAAGGGAGTTTGAGAACACAAAGGAAAGAGTCACACAAGGTTTGTTGATAATGGATCCCGTCAAAGTGAAGCAAACCGGAACTGCCTACTTGCTTTATACTCTTGGTAGAGACATCTTTCCCGACACTACCGGAAACAAGATAAATGCTAAATATCTCCAATTGGTAAAGAATCTTGAAACTTGTAACAAGTTTGCTTGGGGAACGGCTACGCTCGCTTACCTGCTGGACCAACTTGCCACCGCGTCTAGGTTGACAAGTACAAATATCGGAGGGAACTTCACTTTGCTCCAGGTAACTTTTGGGAGTTCAGAGTATGGTTCGGCTTATAACCATAAAACCTTTTAAGCCGAAGTTTTTACTTACTTGGTTCGGCTTATAATACTTGATCCATATAAGCCGAACAGTTCTCTAAGTTTACAAACTTTAGTCTTACTTTGATGTTTCCAAGTAAAACTTGTTTCTATCAATTCAATTCCTTTGATTTTTTAATGTGGTTCTTTGGATGTAGGTGTGGATATATGACCATTTCCCAATTTTGAACTTGGCCAAAGTATTTGTGAAAGATGTTGATTATGTTGATACTGAGCCAACTGCAGCACGGTACGCGTACGGGGACTCCATGAAAAGGAACAAAAAGAAGTTGGTGGAAAGTTTGAGAGAGACGTTAGACCGTCTTGGTGTTGATGATGTCGCTTTTCAACCATATGAGAAGGAAGATGAAGAAGATGAAGTTGTTGAAGATGAGGATATGCCGGTAGGTATGTATCATGGTCCATTGTGGTATCCCGGTGGTTATGTTATATAAGATCCTAAGCGAGTACTCAAGATATCTGATAAGGGGAAGGCGAGGCCAATCAAGATCACCAACAAGTCTACTTTCGAAGATGTAGTCAAGGCTTTCAAGGTTATGGTAAGAATGACTTCACTTTATACTGTTTTCATATATTATTTATGGTAAAAATGTCTTCAACCTCATGGTTATAAGTTGTTGTCAAATGAAAAAATAGGTTGCCGCGGGTAGGGATATGTTGAAAAAAATGAAGGCCAAACTTGGTTGCAAAACAACAATGACCGTGGAAGAACAAAAATACCTCATCAACAAGTGCGATGCAATAATCAACAAAGGACAAGGACCCGAGGAACCCGAACAAAGGCCTACCACTAAGAGGTCTCGACAAGTTGGTGAAGGTACAAGCCAAGGTGGTGCTACCGTCCAACCCGGTAATGATGCGTCGGAAGATGAAGACCAAGGTGGAAGAAGAGGTGGTCGTGCAACTAAGAAGAGGGGTCGTGGTTAAATTCCCTTTTATGTACACTTTTATGGTACACTTTTTCTTAAGTTTTAAGTACACTTTTATGGTGTTGCAAACACCTTTGCTTTAAGGTGCTGAACTTTGTTTTTAATGGTGCTGGGATTGGGTTATGGACACCTTCAATTTCATGTTTTAATGAATAGCTTAACAATTATGTACCGAATTTACAGAGTTCGGCTTATCCTCTAATGTTAGTTACGCGCCGAATCATTTGTCCTTCAGGTTCGGCGCATTCGATAATCACCTTATGTGTCGAACTATAAACATTTTCAGGTTTCGGCTTATACGATATCCTCAGTATGTGCCGAACCACGAACAATATTTTAACCCAAAAATTAACAAATTCATGTTCGGCTCAGACGATAATCATATTATGTGCCGAACCTTGAACATAAGAGGTTTCGGCTGATACAATATTCTCCATATGTGCCGAACCAGTAACAATATTTCAACCCAGAAATTAAAAAATTATGTTCGGCACATACGATTTTGGATATGTAAGCCGAATTAGTAATCATTCTATTCCGGGCTATTCAGGATGTTGTTCGGCTTACTATGAAACTTTCATATAAGCCCAACTAGTGTCTAGCAAAAGGGTTGGAATTGGAAATTATAGGTTCGGCGCATGCAGTAAACAGATTCAGTAAGCCGAACCGTTCATCAATTGGTAGATTCGGCTCATAGATGTGAGCTGAACCTCAACCTGTTTCGCCGAACTATGATTCATAATCTAAGAATTCAGCCATTTGGGAATCATAGGTGTAGTTGATGTGTATTTTCCTAGGTTTTTTAGATGATATATGACCCTCCTCATCCTCCATTGAATCAAGAATTAGAATTTTCTCACTTTCTCCTTCTCTTTCTCTCCTTCTTAACCAAACCAAAACTTTGATTTTTTTTTCCTCAAATTTTTCATCTAAACAACTCTTATAATTCTAAAAATTATTTTAATCACTAAATAAAATATTTAAAATTTTGTTTAACAAGCTCTCGGTAAGAAACTTCATAATTTGATTTTAGTTCCACTTTGTGAAACCTAGAATCTTTATTTTAGTTTTAATGATATCTTGAAATTCAGCCGTTGGAATATAATGAAATTTTAGTATGTTGTGCATTATCGAGTCATAATGATAATATAAAAGTTTCATGAAGATCAGGTCTTGTTTACTATTGATTAGATTGCATAATCAATGACTGCACTCTGCAGATTTTGAATTCTTAACAGCCAACTGATCCCAGTGTTTCTAATTTACTGTATATCGGATAGAGCTGAATTTTTAGTATGTTATTAAGTACTTTGGTGGTAACTTGCTGTAAAATTTTCAAGTGAATCTTATTAGTGTAAGTCCCCCAAAGATTAGGATAACCGGAACTGATTTCTGTATGAGGATCCTGTAAGCAGTCAGCTTGTGATGTGTTTATCTCCTTATTGAACTGTTAGTTTGATGTGATTTTTGAATATGTTATTGCACCCTGTATAATATGGCTACTGCTAAAATTTCAAGACGATCCGATAATATTAGCTACTGAAAACCTTAAATAAACTGTGGCTGTGTTTCGTAAAACGGGAATTCTCTACAGCTTGTTGTTCTTTCTACTTAATATTACTGTGTGGTTATTGTATAAAGCTAAATTCTGTAATTCTGATGTGCTCGAAAACCTAATTTTACAATCAGGGTTCTATACATAAATTTGGGGTTTCTCCCCAAATCTATTGGTAATGGTTATCAGTTCATGACTAAATGCTTGTGGATGACGTGATTTAACCGTTAATGAACTATTACTTGTCCGAATCTTTTGGTGCCTAGTTAACTAAGATAGTGTTTACGCTTGATGATGGTATACGTAATGGTGAAGTTAATAAATTATTATGCATTTGAATGATTAAGTACATATCTCAAAACACATGTGCTCGGTCGGCTACTGGACTCGGCATTAGGATTCTGTCGGTGGCACACTTGCCCACGGTAAGTTTTCTTAAGTTTCATTTTGTTGTACATTTGCTGAAAATAACTGAGATTACAAAATGTTACATTTTGTCCAGTAATATTTAGCTGGTTGTGTTTGAAATGAAATCGATTTTCAATCACTTAGCTGTTGGTGGATTAAACACTCACGGTGTCCGCTTTAGTCACAAGTTTGTTGTTTACCCTTGATACCCTTATCTTAGTATGAAATACAGTAGCTTGAAAGTGGTAACAGAATCAACATCTGGGTAGATAGATGTATATGGGTATGTTATGATACAGTATATAATGGAAATGTCATCTCACCTTGCTTGCTTTCTAGTAATACATATATGTTATGTTGTTGTCCGGTGCAATAGTTTAGCACATAAACATAATTAGCCAATTATAGGTAGGTTTTGTTTGCTTATAAGTAACCGATTCCATCTCTAGATGTTATATGCATGTGTTCTGAATTTATAAGAATTCACTTGGATCTTAGGAAATTGAACCTGCTATACGAGTTGTTGGTGACGTCATTTTGATTTCGAGACTTATGGGATCTGTCCTCTCTTCATTAGCATGTTCATAGAGGCATGACATCATATGGACCTACAGCAAGGGTCCGAGGGTACATTTGAGGGACAAGTAAATACATAACTAAGATTATACTTGAGAATGAATAATCCTTTCACGAGCTTGTTAATGTGAACTTTAAATTAATACCTTACGTATGGTTAAGTTCCAACTGTTATGATACGCTGAGTGACTATTTTTATTAAATTGTAAATGTACATTTTTATGCAAGATAGAAGATGCCTTGCTTGTGTTATCAAGACTCCAGGACATATGTGCCTCTTACATTTCTTTTGTGTGTAAAATTAACTTGAGGTAATTGACATTTCCGTTTAGCCTACATTTCAGTTTTGTAAGTGTGGTGGTATGAATTATAAAAGTAGCTCACTGGTACGACTGTGGTTGGCTCTTATTACTGTGAATATATAATTTGGACACCATAACTACTTGAAGTATGTTAAATTTATTGGATTAAATTATGTCGGTTGTGTTAGATTTATGGAACTTTTAAAATGTAATTATATGGAGACTTACCATAAGTCGTAGTCTACTGTTGACTTTAAGTTGCAGGTACAGGTGTGGACATTGTTGCTGACATCTTGCCATTTATTGATAGTTGTTAAAAGGTAAATCCTTTGGTGATCTAATGTGCATAATACATACTGCCGAACGCTAGAGATAGTTGACATCATGGCTAGTTCATACTATCTAACGAACTACGGTCGTGCTTAATCTCTTCGAGCAACAGAGAGGGTATGTAGGAATCCGCATTGCGGTTCAGCACAACTGTCTGAGGTTGTTCACATCATTGGAAAAGATTTGGTTACTGCTTGGCAGTTCATACCATTTATCCAGATATGGTTTTGCAACCTTGACATTATATAGTGTCGGTAAGAGGTAGTTGCAGTACTGGCTGTTCATACTACCTATGAAGGGGATGTTTTACAGTTCATATCATTTGAGCAGGATGGTTGCTGTACATGGCGACGGTTCATACCATCAAGCTGGAAATCATTATTAAGTCTTCTGAGAGTAGTTCGTATCTTTTTAACTGACGGGTCCCTCCGGGGATGGGCTAAGGATAATAACTGTCGGGTCCCTACGGAGATGAGCTAATAACTGGTGGGTCCCTATGGGGATGAGCTTAGGCTAATAACTACCGGGTCCCTACGGGGATGAGCTACTAACTGACAGGTCCCTGAGGGGATGAGCCACAACTAATAACTGTCGGGTCCTAACTGGATGAGGATATGATACTTTCTCGAATCGATAAGCATTGGCTTGGTAAAATCAAGTTAGTCGGAAAAATTTGGAAGTATGGTTTCTCGAGTGGCTTATCAAAGATTCGTAGCTTGCCAAATGGGTCGTAACTAGACCTGTCGGAAGCAAGGATTTTCTGGTCCGCTACAAGTTGATTCTGGCGAGTTTTTGAAACTTCAAACTATTGCTCTTCTTTTACTGATAGTTCCGAGTTACTTGTTAAAATTTCATTTTTTAGTGACCTGTTTTTGTTAAGTAATCCTATAGCTGTTTTGTATTTGGTTATCAACAACGGTTTACTCATGGTATCATCAACTGACTTTTTGTTTGATTGCGAAACAAGCCAAAATTTTCATTTTAACGTTGTACCTCTGAAATCTCGAACGAGAGCCAATTTGATTTGATTTCCTGAGTTTTGGACTTTGGTTATCTGTCTCTGTTAGTTCTTCTGATTATTATATTTCTCTTTTCTGATTGATCTAGGTAATTTTATCTTACTCATTTTCAGCTATCTACATTTATCAGTCGGATTGTATTTTTATCTCTGTCTATAATGTGGTTAATTAGTTCCTTTGCTATTGTAGTCATTTTGAGGATTTGATGGATTCTGTTGATGAAGAGATTTGGTATTTATCGTAATTGACGTAGCTTATATTTTAGTGGTAGTGCTCAAATTTTGGAAGTTGATTTGAGAATTATACCAGGCAATAGTTACAACTGTAGACAACGATCAGTTACAGACCTTTATTTGACTTCAGTTGAGAACTTGATTGAGAGGAATATTTTAGCCTCGTGTGCTAGGCAGCAATCAGTTTGTCCTTGTCAACACTAACTAGTTGTTCACTTACATTTGCTCACGAGATTCTGAAAAATTAGCTTGCAGTTGGTAATTTTGATTCTGCGCATTAATTCATAATTGTTTATTGTGTAAAGTTCAACAGCTACTGTGAAGTGGATGTGGGAAAATGGTGATTCAAGACTTGAGTGTTGTCGTGTTGGTCATAAAACTTGGCAATTACTGGCTTCTTTTGTAAAACTATCAGTTAAAGGCTAGCTGTTAAGAGAGTTATCGACTTTGATGATAGAAGGCTCTTATTTGCGAAGAATCTTTAGGAGTTAAAGACTTTTATTCTCTCTAAATTCTCGTAAGTTTAAAAAATCAATCTGCACATTTTGTTTTATAATTATAAGCTATCTTATCAGCAGGCTTCTGCGAACTGGTGCACTAGAAAATCTGCACGACAGGCTTCTGCTGCAAAACTGTATTTATTCTCTATCTATGGCGCAGGGGATAGGCTTCGTGGCCGTGATTACACTACCTATTCATTTGATTCCCGTTAACATAAGTGCATCAAGGTATGCTTTTCTTTATCTCATTTCTCTGTCAGTGACCCTTATGCTTTGATTTTTACTTTTATATGTAAGCTATTTGCTTTGGTTTTTATTAGATGGCTAATTGACATGGATTGGAGATGGTTGCAAGTGGGTGTATTGGCTGACTGCAATCAGTTGAAGAAGAAAATGTATGGGGTTTGTCATCAACTAAATTCAGAGATTTTTGTACTCGGATTCAAATTAAGTTTTGTATAGAATTCAGCCTACAAAAAGGTGAAAATATTGGTTGTTGAGAAATGGGAAAGGTGTTTATGCTGTTTGGTTTGTATGGGAGTTATTAAAACATGAAAGAAGATGATTATGTTGTTATGACTACATAACCTGTCATGCAGTTGAGAAAATGTCTGCATAACCTGTTGTGCATCTACAAATTTGTTAAGCATTTTCGAAATTGGTTGCATAACACGTCCTGTTATGCATCTCCCAGTTAATTGTCGAGCATATATGAATGTAATTACTGCCCTTTATCTCTTATGTTTGGTGTGTTCTTTTTTTTTTCTTCTTCTTTTTGATTATATCAATTACGGAATCACAACAAAAAATTCAACAATCTAGTATTATCTAGAAACGAAACTATAAATCTTTTTAGGTTATGAATTAACCTTTTTTTATAACGTAAAACTTTTTGCATTATGAATTCTGCGGTCGACTATATATACTTTTGGAGAAGCAAATGTACCTTTATTTCTGATATCCAAATATATATACTTTAATTTCTTTTTAGGAAACGTCGGGATACCATGTATAGGAAATAGTTTTTCGACTAAATTAAATCGAAATACCAAAAGTTATTGTTAAATTTCAAAATAAATTCTAAAAACAAAACAAACAAAAAGAAAGTAAAAAAAAAACGTGATTTGCTTCTAGCGACGACACTCTCATTATAGGAAAAGTCGCAGCTCAAGGAACCGTCTCTTAGCTAAGGAACCGTCTCTTTGTTATCAAACAAAGGAGTTGGAAATGTTAATTCTTTGTTTTGGCTACATGGCGACCGGTGGGATTGAAGAACACACCCCGACGCAAATGAGGGTACCTGGATTCAGAGCCGATCCCGAATCTAAAAGGGGTCCGTGTGAACTTGATTTTAGGGCATTTTTATATAGTTGAAATTTTTTGATAGCGGATGACACTCTCTCACCTTTGATTGCGGATCATGCAATAGGAAAAATCGCATCCGTAAGAACCGTCTCTTAGCGGCTCGCATAAGTGATAGGATGTGGATTGTTGTTCTCAAACAAAAGAGTTGAAAATCCTAGTTCTTGTTTTTGGCAATCTGGTGACCGGTGAGATGGAAGGACGTAGCCTGACGCAGATTTTGAAACAAGGTTCCCTGGTTTAAGTTGAACTAGATTTGTGCCCGATCTATGCATTGGTTTTTTTTTTTTTTTTTTTTAACTTAGTGTGTCCGGGGCTTCTCCCGCCCCCGTGGTCATGTATTTTTTATTTGACGTGCACGGGACGAACCGTATATTTTTAATTTGGTGTGCGCGGTGCTTCGTCCCGTCCCGTGAAAATGCATCTTTTATTTAGTGTGCCCGTCCCGTGGTGAGCCATTTTATATTTGGTATACACGGGGCTTTGCCCTGCCCCATGGAGATACATTTTTTTATTTGGTGTGCACGGGCTTCGTCCCGTCCCGTGACGATGTTTCTTTATTTGTTGTGACGGGCATTAAATATGTGTAGATTTTTTTTTTATTTATTACTTTTATTTTCTTAGAGAATATATAGATTTCACCCCCCATATGTTAATTTTGAAAAAAGGCGGGCCGTTCATTTTTGATTTGGTGTGAGCGGGAGTTTGTCCCGCTCCGTGGCAATGCATTTTTTATTTTTTGTGGTGGTCAAATACATTTAAAATGTGTAGATTTTATTTATCTATTGCTTTTATTTTTTTAGAGAATATGTTATTTTCCCCTATATGTTAATTTTGAAAAAAAAGCGGGCCACTCATTTTTGATTTGGTGTGCGCGGAGCTTTGCCCGTCCCGTGGTGAGCCATTTTTATTTGGTATACACGGGGCTTTGCCCCCCGTGGCGATATATTTTTTATTTGGTGTGCGCAGGGATTTAGCCCTCCTCGTGGCGATGTAATTTTCATTTGTTGTGGCGAGGTAAATACATTAAGTTTGTGTAGAATTTATTTATTTATTCCTTTTATTTTCGTAGAGAATATGTGTGAATGTGAAATATCAAATATGTGGATTTTTTTTCCTCTTATATGTTAATTTGGAAAAAAAGAGTTTTAATATGGTAGCTACTCGATTTCCAAATTTTTAATCCAATTACACGTTGCCAAGTGTTCTCACCTAAATAATGTCACGTAATGATCCTAATTGAATTCGGTTTCCTCTTTTTGTATCTTTTTCTTATTATTTTTAAACCAATCATATGTTGTCAAGTGTCCTCACCAAAACGTCCGTTTCATAAAATTCAAAAAAAACATATTCCGACCTATAAGAAACGAGAATTTTTTTATCGTTCAACGTGAGAACTTTATTTATCTACGCCTTTAAATCTTTGGATAATACGATGTCCTACGTAGCGTCAATTTTTCGTCTTTCTCTTGTTTCCATGACGGGAGGACATACAGAAACCTCCAAATCTACGTTGATCTTAGCCACAAAAACAAAGGTCGGGTCTTACGGAGTGGGTCAGGCATTGCCTACGGAGTCAATCTTTTGCAATGCGTTCATGGATTTACACTTCAACGGATATCGAGCCTAGGACATTTCAGTGTAGAAAACAACAAAATTCAATACCCATGTAATCCATGCTGTATTTGTTTCCGGCTCCTGGTTAATGGCCAGACGATTCAAAATATATTTTCGTTTTATAAAAAGTGATATTATAACTTTTTTCAATTCGGCATAATGGGTGAAAAAAAAATTAAAACAAAAATGGTGTTTAATTGATACCTAAAATTGTTTTCATTATCAAATGTAATTGGATGGGTGGTTCATAATAATTCCCTTGTATTCTAAAGATCTTTATCATTAGTCTAATACAATTGATGGTGGCGAAATCCACGATTTATAAGGACTGATACCAACATTACTCAGGGTTGATACCATCTCAAGATCTTAAGCGATCCTGGCCGTTGGATCGGTCAAATGGTATCAGTCCTCGTAATACTGGTATCAACCCTTATAAATCATGGAGAAAGCGTGTATAAAATTGAGCCAAAAGTTATAATCAATGAATGAATACACAATTATTTTACTCTCATCAAAACTATACACCGTGATTTTCATCGAGAAGGAGTCGAACGGATTCATGGAATCTTTCTGTGCATTGGGATAGGGGTGAGATAGAAGTAGGTCCCACCGCTCCTCTCACACAATCAACCCAAACTCGTCTAAAAAATTATTAAAAATAAAAGACAGAAAATGGGCTATATAGCCAAAAAAGTGTGTTTCCTGGGCCAAATGGACGGGTAGAGATTTTGTCCGGGTCAAATGAACAATGCAACTTTTTAATTGAAACTGACCCAATTACCCTTACCTTTCTTCTTCCTCACTAGATAATATCGATCTCCATCTTTCAATTCTCCATCGTTTCCATTACTTTCTTCTTCTGCTCTCTGCTCTCTATCTTCTCTTTCTCAACCACCACCATCATCAACTATAACCAGATCTATCAGCACCACCATTGACAATAACTAAAACCACCACCATCATCATCTAAAACAACTACAACCAACACCACCAAATTCCTCCACCACCGCAACCATCGACAATACTACAACCACCACCATCAACATCTACATAAACTATAACCAACACCACCACCTTCCTCCACCACCGCAAACATCGACATCATCGTCAACACTGATATCACCACCACCACAAAACACCGGCAACCCTAATTAAATGGGGAGTTCTCAAATTCATTCAAACCAAAATTAGGGTTTTCTCTTCCATCAATTTCAATGGTAAGTTTCTCGATCCTAATTCTTTTTCATGATTTCATTATCAGAACTCATCAATTTCACACGAATTGATGTTAACTACCTTAATTTTGTGAAATGAATCATTTTTATGAGTGAAATTTCATTCTGTTTTTTCTTCTTATGTAAATCTAGCTTAAAACATGATTGAAAATGGTTTGGATTAAACTGGTTTCATCTTGGTTTAAGTTTTGTAAAATCCAGTTTAAAATTCGTTGAATTTTGTTCGTATGTAACTAGTTTCATATAGGTTAAGCTTATGTAAAATCTAATCTAAAATTGATTGAATTTGGTTCGAATGAAATTGGTTTTATCATGTTTTGTACGGAGTTGAAATTGTTGAATATGGTTTCACCCATTTTAAACTACCATGCAACTGGTTTCATCCTATACTAAAATTGGGTTGAATTTGCTTTCACCCATTTTAAACTAGGATGAAACCGGTTTCATCTATAGGTAGGATGAATCTATGATTTTTGAATTAGGTATCACTCATTGTAAATAAGGATGAAACTGGGTTTGGTTCCATCCTATACTAAACTGGGTTTCATTCTAATGATTAGGATGAAACTGAATTTGGTTCCATCCACATTTACACTAGGATGAAACTGGTTTCATCCCATTTTAAATTGAGTTAAATTGATTTTTTTTTCCGTACAAGCTTAAAATATGAGGAAACCAATTTCATCATTTCTTAGATTGAATAGAATTTTGTTTTCATCCATGTTTGAACCAGGATGAAACCAGTTTCATCTAATGTTAATAGTTTCATTTAATGTTACGTTGGCTTGAATTTAGCTTCACCTATGTCTAATATAGGATGAAACTGGTTTCATTGTGTGTTAGATCGGGTTGAGTTTAGTTTCACTCATTTTTAAACTCAGATGAAACTGTTTTCATCCAGTTTTATTTTTGGTGGAATTTGGTTTCGCCCATGTTTAAACTAGGATGAAACTGGTTTCATCTAATATAATTGTTGATATGTGTGTTGTTTCCGTGAGGATTATGATGAATTTGAGTTAGACGTAAATATTGCTGGTTTTGAAATAAAGTGCTGAGATGTGTGCAACCGTTGGAATTACAGGCTATGGCTTGGCGTGGGATTGTGTTGAAGTTATGAATGAATTGCAGCTGGTTATGAAGTAGTTGCAGGGGTGATGTTGAAATGAGATTGTTGTGATGTCGAGGATATGAAACTGATGCTGTTGCAGTTAAATGTAATGGCTTGGAGGTGCTTGTACTGGATTTTAGTTGTAGCTACAGTTGTTGGATCTGGTGGCAGTAATGGAGCTAATGGGTACTGGTGGTGTTGTTTTGATGATGGAGAAACTGGTTCTAGTGAAGTTTCAGGTGGACTGGTTGGTATTGCAATGGAATGAATGCAGGAGATGACATTACATATGTGCAGGTGATGGCATTTGTGGTTGGCATGAGGCAGAGATGAAGGATACGCAATGGATTGAAGTTATTAAACTATAGCAGTGGAGTTGTTGCTATAGCACTTGGCCTGGCAGAGAAGGTAATGAACTGCAGGTGGTCTTGTAACTGTTTACAGGGAAGATGGAAGGATTTTGCAGTTACAGCGGTTGAATGTTTTACAAGCTCTACGTACTCTATTTTTTTGTCGTACAAGCTCTGTTTACGTGCTTTGTTTTGCTGTACAAGCTCTGTTTTACGTACTCTGTTTTACGTATTCTGTTTTTTGCTCTGTTTTACGTACTATGTTTTGCTTGCAATTAATTCGTAAAACATAACAATTAATTCGTAAACTGAATTTTGTATCCCGATGAGGTAGTGCAGTTTCCAGATTTTGAGTGTGGCCATATGATTTTGTCATGGGGGCTATTTTGGGGAAGGTGGATGTTCATGATTTGTTGGATTATATGATTGGGGAGGGTGCTTAATTTTTCATGATTCCAGGAATGGGAAATTAGGCCAATGATATCTGCTACCATTCGGATTAGGTAAGATTGTGAAGGGTGTAGATTTGTTGAATGTGGAATCCAATTGGATTCTATAGGAGTTGATAATCCATCTCCAATACGATGGAAAATCAAATGCTGCATGGTAGGGACAATTGATGCCAATTGTCTCCATTGAAGACTGGAGGAGGATGGTATGGAATTAATGCCCTGTAGTATTGGTTGTTGATCGAGATATCTTGCACCGAAGAGTCTTCCGCAGATAGAGTTAGGTTGTTCATGTAAATTCCATATTCTCTTCATGAGAAGCGCCTTATTATGATCACTGCTCTTCCTTATTCCTAATCATCCTTCGCATATTGGTTTTTTTACTTTGTCCCAACCTATAAGGTGAAGTTTTTTAACTGCTGAGTCATGTCCCCTGAAAAATTTCTAGTGATATGATCTATTTGTTTATGAATATTGCTGGGTAGATTTTGTGTTTGTATAATGTGGTTTGAGGTAAGAATTAAAGAGGTTTTGATGAGAGTGAGTCTTCGGCTGGAGTTAGGCATTTTGTCATCCATCCTTTAGCTTTTCCGGCTAGTCCTTGTAGGAGGGGAGCGAATGTTTGATTAGATGCCCTGCCTTGCTTGAACTGGACTCCTAGATAGGTTGGAGGTTTTGAAATAGTCGGCATATTGAAGAATTGATGAAGTTCGTTTACCTTGATCTAGTGCAGTTTTCGGTAGTGGATGATTATTAATTTGGAAGTATTAATTATTTGTCATGCAGATGTGCCATATGAGTTGAATAGGGTTTTAAGGTGTTGGTTACTTCAGTTGGAAACTTTATATGTGATATAATAAAATTTACTTTAAATGTGCAAAAGTTTACTTTAGTGAATTCAAATAATATTGTTTATGAGTAAAAAAAATTAAGAGAAAAAATACATGTATAATTAAAATAAATATTAAAAAAGAAGAGATATAAATGAAAAATTAGGAGTAAAAATAGGTTTATAATGAAAACTTGAATACAGAAACTCAATACCCATTTAAAAAGTCACGAATAGTGAGTTTTTGTAAATTAATTTTTCAAACAGATCGCTTATCTTAAAGGTCGGTCAGATCTTATCAACTTTTTTGTTGTTGTAAGAAACGAAATTGCCACGTTAAAGCCAAGCGAAGAACCATATTAGTTGAATTTCGCTACAGTTAAGCTATAATGAAGCGAAATCAGCAACCATGGTGCTTTCCCTTAAGAAAATACAAAGGTCAAAGTGAAACTAGAAAGTTACATCAGCAAATTGCAACTAGCCGAGAAAACCCAAACAAAAGCAACTGCAAAACTAAAAATTACATGGATTCATCGCCCGATATCATCCCTCGCCCTTTCGGATCGTTTGAGCACTATTGTCATCATCATATTGGCACATATGGAAATCAATATCCTTCCAAATCCATTTATTGTAATAACTCAAATTCAACTTTATCAACTATCCATCCTACCACCTAATACCAGGTTTCCTTTTATTTATTTATTTTTTGATCGACAAAGAAAGATATATTGATCAAAAAACAAGTGGGTTTAAAAGAACTGAAACACTTCAAAAAATACACAGAACAGAAAAAAGGAAAAATAAAGATCCAGTAACAGGCTACTTGATCGTCGACGTTAAGAAAACAGAAAAAACTGACTAGGCCAATTTACCATAGTCCATCGATAGTTCATGTTTTCGAAATCCTTAATCACCAAAAACCAAGTAAACAAGTAGTATTTAGCTTTCGCAAACACGCTAGCTATAGTGTTCTTTTTTCCATTGAAAACTCGAGATTTATTCTCTTGCCAAACTGTCCACATAAAAACAGAATGAATGAAGTTTCAAACTGAGATGCTTGCCTTAGCATTGAAGCGCAAGAGTGAAGAGTGGAGATGATGTCATTGGGTATTGAGTAAGACCAATTGAGCTTTTATTGGAAAAGGGGCCAAAGTTGTTGTGCAAAAGAACAATGCAACAAAAGATGACTAGCCTATTCAATCTCTTAGGAAGAAACATCCATACCTCTTCTATGCATCAGCTCTCTAATAAGCAGCCTGTTATCAGTGGCGGAGCTACCGTGAAGCAAGGGTGTGCAGTTGCGACCCCTTGCTTCCAAAAATCTCCACTAAAAGCCTTACTTATCCAAGCCCAATTAAATATTTTCTCCCCCTACGCCCAACTCAGCCAGCTAAAAAACAGATATGAAGTTAAAATGGAAGGTAAGCTTATTCAGTTATTTAGAAGAACGTTGCGCATCCCAAGACCTGATTGTTTCCAGATTTCAACGAGAATGGGTCAATAGCTGCTATCTCTGTAAGCAAGATTCAGAGACCTAAGAGCATTTATTTGGAGTTGCAGCTTCGCAAGAAGGGCATGAGAATGGATTGAACGCATTTTTCATATTACTCTGGAACTGAGCTGTTGGATTCTTACGACAAGCTTTATGCAAGGAACGATGTATGATTTTTGTGTTATGAAGTACTTTAGGGTGGCTTTCCACAGGAAAAAATTCTACAATCCAAAGGAATGCATCTGGTTAATTACCACCTTCTGTTAATTTTCTTCTTCTCTGTTGTGATGACGCGGCTAGGGACAATCCTGGAGATACAGCTGCTGGTGTTATGGCAAGAAATAACAACAGCCAAGTCTTTGGGACCATTAATGTTGGTCTTGGTGCCCAAACAAATTGCTAACATGCATTGAACGACACCAATGTATGGCAACACGTTGCGGGCAGTATTTAAAACTGTAGGAGTGTTTTTTTTTTGGTTAACTTACAACGTTTTTTCGGTAATTATACTACTGCATATAAGTTATTGTTTGTTTACTTAACCCGTATAATGTCCTAGATATTGAGGACAATCAAGAAGACAAAGAGGATGACTTGAGAGAAGAAGAAAATGTTATCCTAGTTGCAGAGGAGAACACAATAGAAGTTATTGGCAAGACAACCAAAGTAGATTTGAATGAGACTGATGTCTCAGCGGAAGAATCTGAATGGGAATCAGAGACTGAGGGAATGGGAACTGAAAAAATGAAGCCAATTGCAGAGGTTTCAAAATTCATTCCAATGGATAGAGAGAAGAATATGGAAAAACTATTGAAATTTAGTGGTTGTTTAAATTTAAGAAAGGAAGGGAGGGATAATGAGGTGAAGGATATTTCTAGTGGAATTGTTGATAGATATAAGCCTTCAAAAACTGAGAAGGAAGCAGCTAAACTTGCATGGGAAGGTGTGTCTGATAATGAGAATTTAGGGCGCGAGAAAAGAGTTTCCACCCCTGCCAAGAAAAAGATTTAACTGTTAAGTTTGTTCTTTGCTTTTGATGTTTTTTGTTCTTTGGCTTATGCCAAGCTATGTTGTAAAAGGCGCTAGGCTAACGCTTTTGGCGCCTAAGGCGAGCGCCCGAGATTTAGAAAACTACAAAACAAGCTTTTATTTTGGCGCCTGGGAGCCTTTTTTCCCAGATGCTGGCCCTACGCTTAGAGCGCCTTTGGAGCTTAAGCGCCAAAGGCGCTCTCCTTTTACAACATAGATGCCAAGGTTGTTGTAGCACTGGAAAGTGCATTACTCTTTCCCTATCTTTTTCTCTTTTTATCTTTTGAATAAAATTTTAACCTTTTTACTTCCAAAAAAAGATGAAAGTGTATCAACCATCAAATGCATTCTACGTGACATTGAAGCCCTCGGTGACAAGCCAATTTTTATTTCTCATATTGGAGACATTAGCTATGCAAGAGGCTTCTCGTGGGTGTGGGACACATTCACTCAAATTGAACCGGTTGCATCTAAGGTACCATACCATGTGTGCATTGGGAACCACGAATATGATTGGCCGTTACAGCCTTGGAAGCCAGACTGGGTGCATATGTACGGTAAGGATGGTGGTGGTGAGTGTGGTGTCCCGTATAGCCTCAAGTTTCACATGCCTGGGAATTCTTCATCACCAACTGGAACTCGAGCCCCTGCAACTCGGAACCTTTTCTACTCGTTTGACAGTGGGGTGGTCCATTTTGTGTATTTGTCAACTGAGACTAATTTTCTTCCAGGCGGTGATCAATATAACTTCATCAAGCACGACCTCGAGACAGTCAATCGAACGAAAACACCTTTCGTTGTTGTCCAAGGCCACAGACCAATGTATACAACTAGTGACGAGTATAGAGATGCCCCCTTGCGAAGCAGAATGCTTGAACACTACGAGCCTCTGTTTGTGAAGAACAAGGTGAGTCTAGCAGTGTGGGGTCATGTGCATAGGTATGAGAGGTTCTGCCAGCTGAAGAATTTCAGCTGTGGGGAGGAATTACCGGTGCATATTGTGATTGGGATGGGGGGACACGATTGGCAAACTTTATGGGCACACCCGACGCCGTACCCAATCTTCCCACAACCTGAAAGGTCATTGTTCTGGGTATACACGACTGTTTGCTTCGAAGGAAAAATTAACCCTTACCTTTATAGGGAACCATGACGGAGAGCCACATGATATGGTGGAAATTTTGGCTTCAGGCAAAATTTCAAGGAGAGGTGAGGACGTTTCGAATAAGCTAGAAGCGGGAAATGGTTATTTGTCATGATTTATGTCAGATGGTAGAAGAGTAGTTGCACCAGTGAAGACGGATAATCATCTCTTTTTCTTTATCTTTTTCTTTCACTCTGTAAACTACGTAAGATTGTTTTAAGATACCTCATGAGGTATCTTAAAATATTGTTTTAGTTAACAGTTGATTTCATGTGGCAGCTAAAGCGGCAGAAATAAGCAGAAATGATAGGTTGACCAACTCATTCTCCCGAATTTTCTCCCGCCTGAAACAAAGAAATGGGACCCATATATGCCCTTTACTAATCCTAGTGTTGAGAGGTTTGATCTCGTCCGCCCATTTCCCTGTCGGAACATCTTGGAGTAGAAATTGTCGGTAAGTATAACAGTTTCGCAGAAATAAGTGGTTATTCATCCCAACCACGTCACCAAATCAGAGAACAAATGAGTTGAGAAAATATTTTATATCTTGTTTCTGAAATTTATCTACCCAGAATTTGAGATAGATTGATTAATTTAGGAACTGGATCTAATATCAAATGTATATGACAGATAATAATAAACATAATATTTAAAATCATCAAGCAGGATGGAAGATTGTTGTTCTTCGATGATTGGAAATTTTATCTTTAGGGGAAAAAGCCATAAGCGATTCACCTTCTTTAGTTCTTCTGACAAAAACTAAAATGAACGGGTCATGCTTAATTTTCAAAAACCCATCAATCACTCTTCCGACCATTTCTAGATTGGTGTCCGCCTCTTACTTCGATCATTATTATTAGAGATGAACAGACGAACCAAAAACAGAAAAGCTAGAGATTAATTAACCACGTGGGTGACAAATAAAATTTCTCATATTGCCACTTGGTGCCACATCACTATGCGATCATTCAGCTGTTAGAATAAGTTGTTCATATAACAATTTCGCTCTGACCTACGTTCACGGACAAATCCCTAAGGATGAAATTGTATTGATCATCAGTACATACTGAAATGATTACATTTGCATAATGTGATTCCTATTTATAGTGATCATAGGATACAAACCACAAAACTAAAAGATAATAACAAGCTATTTATCCTGGCTAGGTAATACATATCCAGCTAGCTAGATTAATACAAAGTTCGTAAATTAACCCAATAACGATAATTCTTGGGTGAAAAAGATATATAAGATTTGATACTGTTCAAATGGACGAGATGTAAAAATAGCTAGGATGTAGCTAGTTTCATTCGACCCATTTTAAAAAATATATTTTTTTTTAAATTTACATCAGGATGCATTCAGTTTCACCCTTGCTATTTTTTAAGTTTAAGCCAGAATCCAGATTCATTCTTGATATTTTTTGGTGTCCATTTCACCCATACTAATTTTTACTTGTCCATTAGAACCTTGTTTCAAAATATTTGGACAATTGACCCAATTTCTCCTAGATTAAAGGGATCTCTGGTAAACTGACTTGACTCACTTTTGTGCACGTGTTTATTTTACTCCATGGTTGCCTCGGTCCTTCTTTGTATGATAACCTCGGCTCCTTGCGTATAGGTACTCCAATAGAAATTGAGTAATGCTGCTGATGTGGGGTGCCGGATCCCACAGAAGAGTACCGTAATGCATATAGGACAAAATAAAAAATCATCTTGTCTTAGTGTTATTTGGAGCCTTCCCGTGAAATCAGGCACCCCAATAACAATGTTGAAATTGATGACTCAAATTTACAAAAGATTAAAGCAAAAAGATAGGAAGAGAGGAGATTAAAAAGATGGTTCTATTTTTATTTTTTTTGTACGGGACGCATGCACCTAATACCTTCCACTCACAGGATTCTCCGGCTGTAAAGGTTTTCCAAATTACCGAGATCGAAAGCAATGCTGATAGGTTATTCTCAAACATTTCAGAATCAACCAAACATATTTATGCAGGTCAGGTGTGAGCAATAACTTCATGGGTAGGGTAGGGCCGTCGGGGTGAATGGATTGGACAGTTTATTACCAAGGAGAAGACATCTTCTTCTACAATGAATTAAGAGGCTTGCCAAGGTGTGGTGCGCACTCAACTCCATTATACGACTTGACTGTCGACTGCATATCATTTGGATGGAGGAGTCTGTTGATTGTTAAGTCTTAATCGCGGATATTAATAAAAAATTATACTCTAATGATCTCTTTGTATGATCTTTTGTCTAGGTGTCCCTTTGTCCATCCAATCTTGTCTGGGTTGTACCATTTATACAGTCTTGTCTTATCATTATCTTCTTGCTATTCAAAGTAATAATATAAAGTCAGAAGTTGCATTCAAAGAAATCAAAGGATGTTATCTTGGACGGCCGGGTTAATAATTTCTTAGCATTTGTTTATATTTTCCAAAGTATCCTTATCATGTTTTCAATTCAAACAAGGCATAATAATAGTACATGGGTTGAATTTTTGAACTGAATTTTGAGATAGAGACAGTGCGCCGATTAACGAGGTGTTTTGCATACGTGGTACCTCGAGGTTGCAATACTTATTGTCCCCATAGTGCACAATCTAGCTAGTAGCCTCAGTGCCTCCCTATCACAGTGGCCAAGATAGATTCAACCAAGAGGAAATCTTGTGTGCCACGACACTGTATGTTAATTATTTTATTTTAATTTTGCTTGAAAGAGTAAGTTAACTTGAGTCATCAACCCCAGAATTCAACAGTGACCAAGTACCGATCACCACTCAGTCATGAACCATTTAATTTTTCTTCAGTGTCATTATCTCCAGAGTTATACGTTTCCAAAACTTCGCCTATAAATACCCTTCTACACCAATTCAGGTTAAATTCATCCCAACTCCAAAAGCCTATAATACCTACTTTTGTTATCAGTCTCGTAGTAGTCTTTCTTTCCTAAACACTCGAAAGAAAACAATATTTCAGTCAGTTATGGCAGCTTACAACAAGAATTCATCGTCCAACTTCGTTTCAATTGCAATCATGGCTCTAGTTTTTGTAGCCTTAGCGAGTGATTTTGCAAATGCCAGCTCCATTACTGTATGGAGTGGACCTGGTTGTAGTAACAACGGGGAGATTATTAGGCAGTGTGGTTGTTCAGCCATTAATCTTCGAGGTGGTTATAATTTCATATACAACGGGCAAACTGCTGCGCTTTACAATGAATTTGGGTGCACAGGCGTAGCTCACACAAGGCTCAACGGTGACGCTGAAATGTGCAGTGGATTCGGGTGGAAGAGCATCTTCATTCAGTGCTAATTTTACAGTATTATCATGTATGCATGACCTCCACATACTATATCTAAATAAATAAAGTTTATGCATGATTGATTGCTTCCAGCTGAGTGTTGATCTGAAAATGTTTACTAAGCGATTTTGGACTTCGTTAGACAAACAAGTTTCAATATTTAACTGGCTCAAACTAATCCCTCCCTACTAAAGTTCTGGCTCCGCACGTACACAAGTACTCAAAAACATATCGGGCTGTTAGCATACAATAGCAAGGTTCACCAACCATATTTTCCATGGTGAAGCTGGTTTCAGTGATCGATCCATTTGCATAGAAATGTCTAGTTTAGATTTTATCAGGAAAACGTACGTGCAGTAGATTTGAATATTGTGTTAAGTGCCCACTTGGTACAAGACGTTGCATAAAGTAATACGTCCGTGCTCACTTGGTTGTTTAAGTTTAGGTGCAAAAGCTAGGTAAGAATGATCATATATACCAGGAGTTAGGTCAACAAACCTGAAACAATTCTGGAACATTTTTAAATATGGTGAAAAATATAATTCTAGGAAGAAGAAGTAGAAAAACTTGCACTTACACCCACCAAGTTTATTTAGCATCAGTGGACGCTATTGATGCACATCACTTCTTCCTTTATAATGCCAAGGACCAAGGTGTGCATAGATATAACTGTGAGAGACCAAATCTTATGTCATGGCTCTATAAGGTAGATTGGCAAGATAAGCGTAAAGATTTTTGACTGAAAAAATTCTGAGAGGTTTAAAAGGACCAAACCTGCTATATGGTCACATCACACTTGTTGTGCTTTTTCAACTGCTTTTAATAAGTAGTTGGGTTTTCTGACTCACCACCTTGTCATCGTTTAGGTGTCTCTGTCTATTTATTACAACCTATACTGCATCTGCATTTACTTATCATTTCTCCATTAACCAACCATTCCCCTATATATAAATAAAATCTTTTCTCTTCTCCTCAGCCTAAGCATTATCTTTACCTCTCTTTCTTTCTCAAGCGCTTCATATTCAGAATTAATACAAGATTGATTGATTCTCTACAGAAAGCATATTTGTTTTCCGCTTTAGCAATGACTTTGGTGCAATTGGGTTTTGCTGTTTCATATATTTTTTTCAAAGCTATCTCTTAATGCCGCACCAAGAGATAGCTTTGCAAAAATATATGAGATAGCGTAACCCAATTGAACCAAAGTCTAAGGGATCGATTCATGCCGGTTTTCAGAGCTAACTTTGCAAGGGGTGTAATTTCTTGTCTGCCTTGACCTCCAGGTACTGTTATGTTTGTGGAGTGATCAGGATACAATGCCTCACCTTCCAGATCTATGTTTCTGTGATTTCAGTTAGTTTATTCGGAGTTGGTTAGGTGGGGTGTTTATTTTTCTTAATCCAAAATCTTTTGATGATGTTTTTTTGCTTTTGTCAAACAGAAAGGTGGCATTAAGCAAAATCACAGAAATTTTGGAGTGAATTTGCAGTTGGTGTTGGAATTAAAACTAACTTGAATAACAGAATAAGCTGTTTCTTCGTGCCGGTTGATTACTTCTTACCTTGACAACCAGCTCCATACAATTGAATAAGCTATCTCTTCATGCTGGTGCGCAACACCATATAGTTGCACAAGCTCCACTGAATCGAGTGTTTTTAAACTAATAAAGGTACCAGACATAACCCACTGCCTACCATTCTAAAGCTCAGCCGAGAAACAACAACTAATGAAGATTTGATCAATAGATTCATTTGCCATGTTACGAAATCCACATAGATCAGAGGTGTCAATGCTTCTCCTTAAAAGATTATCCCTGGTGCCAGCTTTGTTAAGAGTAGATTGTCACATGAAGAAAAAAAACACCTTTGTAGGTACTAAAGAAGACTGGACAAAACTGCTGCAAAAAAAGAATTAACCTCGATTAAAGACCTGTCGTAACCGTAAAGCCAATAGTTAGTGAAGACTTCCAGTGAACTTCAGTTTGCATAGATAAAAAGAAGGATGGATCATTACCAATTAGGTGCAGTAAACTACAGAGATCTTGAACTTCAGATTGACACGGACTGCTTTTTAGGGACAGGGATTTAAAAGGTACAGAACTGCGAATATGACTGCATCAGCATTCTGTTTACAGGACTTCCACATTCGTAGCGTCTAATAAAAAATGTATCGCGACGGAGCAGGACGAAGCCCCACGACACCTAATAAAAAACGGACGGCGGGGAAAGACGAAACCAAGTCATACTAAATCAAAAATATGGTTAAAATAAAAAAAATGCCCGATACAGAACACCGGCACAAAATCTAGTTTATCTTGACAATGTTGAGTCCAAATTTGTTCACACTCCTCTAATGAGTGCATATTTCGCATATTCTTCTGATTGGTTGATTATTTAACTGATGGCTTTATTACCCTCAATTTTTAGAATCACAACCCTCATTACATAACTCCCTAAATTAAATCAAGAGTAGAGATTGAAATGTGAAATATAAACTCGTTAAGGAGTGTGCACGAATTCGGACTCGACAATGTCTCCCTGAAATTAAGCCACGTCACTCTCCATATTCATTTAAGTAGTTCGGGTTGGAGAAGGGTTTTAGAGAAAATCAATGTGTATCCTATGTGTATTTATATATTTATGCTCACACACATTCCATCGGAGAAGCTCTTATACCTAGGGATGCACATCGTTCAGTTAGTTTGGTTTTAAGGTAAAACCGCCGACCAAACTGTACAAAGCTCGGTTCTTATAATTCAAACTGAAACTGAATTATTTACTAACTGGTTCGGTTGTGAACTGAACTGACACGATTTGGTTATTTTTTTGGTTTTAAACTGAAATCGGATACTACTATGTACCTGCAAAGAGTTAAGCTAACAAACTGAAAACCGTAAACTGAAGTAGATAAACTGATACAAAAAACAAGTCTTAATAAACTGATAAACCCACACACAGTGTTAACAAACCAAGTAATAAACCCACACAAAGTCTTAATAAACCAAGTAAAGAAAGGATTCTAAAGTTCAAAACCTAGTAGTCTTAAAGTTTAACATAACAAAAGAAAGGTAACATCAGTATGAACTATGCTGACTGCATTCCAAGTAAAATACTGCATCAATATGAGCTTTAAACCAAGTAAAAGACTGCATTCCATCTCAATCATCCCATCAATTTTCACCCTTCAAATATCTGGCAATGGTCCCAAAATTTCAGCAATTCATACAAAGAAAAAAGGAAATACAAATAAGAAAACAGAATGAATCAAAATCAAAACAGATGAAAAGTTGAAAATCAATACAAAATTTATATCAAAAAAGAAGAAAACAGAGTCCATTACCATCCTCGGTGATATCATTATCATCTGGTACATATCGGATATGAAAACAAGAGCAATAGGTTGTTGTAACCATATTTGCGCACAAATAAGTGCCTCAACTGTCCTGTCAGATAATGAGCTTCTCCATGGAGTAATAATACACTTTCTTGTATTGAATGCAGATTCAGATGCAACTGAAGAGACTGGTATAGCCAAAATATACTTCACCATGAGTGATAGTACCCTATACTTGGTACTATTAGCCTGCCACCAAGCCAAAATATCAAAATCCTTGGTCCTTGCTTCAAATTCATCCCTCAAATACCTTTCAACTTTTGACCTTGGTTGAGGACAATTAACATTCATTCTTTTTTTTTCTTTCTTAACTCAAGCATATCCTCAATACCTACTTTTTGCACACAAACTGCAGCATCTACACCTGCGACACTTGTAGACCCAACACCTTCATCTGCATTGGCATTTGAATACATGGAACTATACTCTTCATAGAGATTTCCCATATCTTGTTTAACAGCTTTCTGAACAGTTTTAACCTTGTACTCATCTTGCTCATACAAACATTCAAGATCAAACTTCAAACCAGACTCTTTGTCTCGAGGATCAAGTAACTTAGCAAAAAACAAAACAGATTTCATGTCTTCGTAATCTCCCCAATATGTGTTATACTTTTGAAACATAAGATCAGCCATCCTAGAAATATGAGGATCTCCTACAGTTTGTCTCGGACGAACCAATTGTTCATGTACCAAAGTCGACTTCCATAAGAATTCATGTTAGTAACCTGTGTTAAAGCCGAGAACTTAAATGTAACATCAAATAAAATCTTCAAACATTTCACAAGACTTTTAGCATAAGACCAATTTGCAGCATATGGAGCATGGTGACATGCCTTGTTCTTTTTCTTCTTATTCTTCTTGTTAGTTACAGCAACTTCACATTCAGATTCACTCGATGAAGAATCAGCAAAATAATGTTCACTACTAATTATAACTACATCATCAGTATTAGGTAAATCCTCGTCAAAATTTTCCTTGAAAGTGTACATATCTTTGAAGCTCTTATCCTCCCTTTCTAACCTATTAATATCCCTCTCATATGGAATTGCAGCTTCAAGCATAAGAAATGTGATATTCCAACGGGTTTTCACATCTAAGAAAGCCATTTTCTTACAGTCAATCTTCTTTAAAGAAACACATTTTTGAAATTTGGCTAACGTAGAGGGAGAACCGGTGACATACTTAATTATTAACCTTATCTTGCTGATTGACTTGTGATGTAATAGAACTGCATCTTTAACAACAAGCGGAAG
Source organism: Papaver somniferum (assembly GCF_003573695.1). Taxonomy (NCBI): domain Eukaryota; kingdom Viridiplantae; phylum Streptophyta; class Magnoliopsida; order Ranunculales; family Papaveraceae; genus Papaver; species Papaver somniferum. Next base: position 381,544 of record NW_020625486.1, read on the forward strand.
AACATGCGCAACACACCTCACCTGATAAGAATGAAACAAAAAAGTGATAACATATTAGAAAAGTAGTGAAGGAAAAGCAACAGATGATAAAAAAAACCAACAAATATATGGTCACATAAATTTAGAACAGATAAAATTAGCATCCTTTTATTTCTTAGTAGTTCTAGAACTGATACATTTTTTGGGGTTTATAGAATGGAGTCCACTAGAAAAAAATAATTAGCTTTTGTACTTTGATGAGTCACAAATTCTATCCTTCCCTATTTTTTCGAACAAACAAGTTGTGATTCTTGTGAATCGTAAAATGTACTTCAGAATAAGCTTAAACATGGTTAACAAATCCATCCTGACAACCTAAACTATGTAAATCATTTAGTACAAAAGAAAATAACCAAAGCAAGGTATGTTATTAATGTGAAAACATCTATCTAAAAGCAAACAAGGAAAAGCAATCTAACCTACATGTATTTAGGTCGAACTGATGCTCCTGTCTAATTGATGACACTGGTTTGATAGTCAACTGCCACATTATTTGCATTGAAATTTTCCAAAGTCACAGCAAAAACATCTTCTAACCCCCAATCCAGCAAAAATCCCTCAAGAATTTTTCCAATATTCACTCCACTATGACCCCTGACTTGGAAAAACATAATGATTCTCTTTTGAAGCTTCCAATTAACATCAACAAAGTGCACTGTCACGTATAATTTAAGTTATTAGGAGAAGTCCATGTATCTGTTGTAAGAGATACTCTTTGTTTGTTTTGCTTGAAATACTTCCTCAACAATACTTTCTCGTCTTTTTAGATGACTAAAGATCTCGGTAGATTGTCATACGGCTTGGCACCTAGAATCTAGGTTCTAACGCTTGACAAAATGCTCTGAACCCTTTTCCTTCTACCAATATGAAAGGTAACTCATCTTGTATAAAACTCAGCCAATTTTGTCTACACATTTCCTTGTCATAACCAACAGAAAGTAGTTGAGAATATTTCCCAGGTTTAGGTATTCCTTGTCATAACCAACAGAAAGTAGTTGAGAAAGGTAACTCATCTTGTATAAAATAAGAAAATTCCAAAATACTATCTGGAATATTTAAAAGAAAAAAAGAGATATCTAAACTCTCGCTCACTCATCACTCATCAATACGGTCTTCATCAAAGACCTCCGCTTCTAGTTCTGGCTCATCAAGTGAGAGACTTGAAATTTCAAAGTTCCCCACACCGTCTAGTGGATCAAATGCATCTTCACTGGTATCCCACATTATACTTTCTCTCTGAATAATGAATAAGAATTTTAGTGTTAGACATTTATATACTGCTTCTATAGAATAATTTTGATCGGTACAAATGTATTACATATCTATACATATTTAATATATTATGTATGTATATTTATATATTGATTTTTTTTGGCAATATATTATATATATAATTACATATATCTTGTATTATAGGAAGTATCCCCTTTAAAGTATTCAGAGGTATCCCAGAAGTATCCCTTACCCTTTTCGTAATTAATAAAAAGTGAAACTTTAAATGGAGTGTCTGATACGTGTCCTCAAGTATCTGAAACGGATGCGGTGTCCGATACGGATACGTTACAAATTTTGAAGTGTCCATTCTTCATCGATTTTACATGTTGACAGATATAAAAACTGAACTACTTGCTCCAACCATTAGTAGTTACAGCCCCTGCGAAATGTAAACAAATTAGCATTTTAAAATAAGGAGACAACGTATTCAGAAAGAAAGCACAAAAATAACCAAATTGTTCAAAACAAGTATGATAATAACTTGTGTACCACAGTTCCTTAGACAACACATAAGACAATGAACAACATATAATTAACTATATTTGATAATCTTAAGCAAAGCTATCTAATCAGATGTATATCCAACTACAGTTATTCTTCGCAGTTCCAATCTTTTGTTGCACTTAAAATTTAAAAATATAACAACTGACTCAGAAGTATAATAACATTTAAAATTAATCTGAAAGCATCGATACAAAAGTTTTCTTTTCACTACAAAAAGATAGTTCTAAATAAGAAACTTTAAACTGAATAACAGTGCCTGCTAGTGTCTACAGCTCCAATTTTGTAGAACAAAATCTGTAGGAAAACACACCATTACAACGTTCAAATTGGAGAAAATTGAATACAAAGGATTGTGCCTCATGTCCTAACAATATAAAAACACCACCAACACTCACCAATGACATTAACCAAATCAAATCAAATTCAGAAACAGAAAAACACAATATAACGGAACTTCGAGTAGAACTTCACCACCATAATGTCTACATAACATAACAGATGTACATGATGTTGAATTACTTTGGCTGACTATCAAATGGGTACAAAAATCATGGCATGTCTTACACTCTTACTCTTATCATATAAGAAAGTGATCTATATCTAAGTAATCCCAGAATTTTATTTCCAGTTATGCAAAGAACCATTACAAATCTTCTAACTAACATAGCTATATAACAGCTCTATTTATAAATATTATGGTCTCAAAGTCTTGACACAAGTGGAAAAAAGAAGTGAAAAAATCTCTGGAAAATAAGAAACACTAGTTAGTAGTTACCCGCTCCTCAAAGTCTTGACACAAGTTATGTAACACAACTATACAGTCTATACTTGATGAAGAACTGCTGCTGCTCTTCTCAGTCTTTCTGCATATATATAAAAACAAAAAACAAAAAAATAATTAAAACCCATATCGATTGACAACAAATTCGATTGATAAGCAGAAACTAAAAAGAACTAAATCAATCCATTGATTTAGTTCAACAAATAAAGAAACCCCAGAAATTGCAACCCTAACAGAAGAACAAAAGACAAATCAATCTAAAGAACAAACGATAAGTAAGAAGAAATAGAAGAGGAAACTGCTTACTAGAGGTGGTGGTGCTCTCAATGAAGAGGTGGTGGTGCTCTTGATGGAGGTGGTTCTCTAATGAGTGGTGGTGGAGGCGACTAGTGAGGTGAGAGAAATGAAAGAAGAGTGAACCAGCTGCTGAGTTTAAGTAGTTAGGATTTTAGTTTTCGACACCTAGGATTGATTAGGATTATACAAATCAAGGGTCTGTATTAATCGGTTCGATCGGTTTGTATGGTCAAACCGTACACTGAACTGAAAGATCTACGGTTCTTGTTTTATGAACTGAGACCGACCGTTGGATGAACGGTTCAGTTTGGTTTCGGCTCGGTTCGGCTCGGTTTATTCGGTTCAACTCAGTTATGTGTGCCCTACTTATACCACCAATAACATATACATAATTATTATTTTTTATGGCGTCTGGCTCCAATTGCCGAACAGTCGCGTCGTAGGCGACAGATTGGGCATTGTGATATTTTTGGTGAACACAGAATGAAAGAAATTTATGCCTGACAGTAATTATGGTTAAGATTACACATACTTTTCCGTAAAAGAACAACCCCAAATCAGGAAAGAATTGGATTTATGCTATACCCGCAGTCAATAATAAATCTCAATTTCGAAAAAATATAACATAATAAATCTTGATTTAAAGACTAATTTAAGAGGTGAAATAAGTGTGAAACTAATTAATCTAATTAAAGAAGATTAGGATTATCAATTAAGAATATGCATGAACGGGGAGTAGTGTTGTATTTTTAGAAAGAAAAAGGAGCTCCAATTCGAACAATCACGAGCCGCCCATCCTCTGAATCGGGTGGCTTGCTCCTCTTTGATGACATATCATGAGACTAGTGGGAGGTAATTTCAAATTAGCTGTTAGCAACTTAGCATTAGTCCTTAGCGTTTATTCACTGGAAATTCACTTTTCTTGTTTTTGGTTTTTCTTTTTCTCGTTATTTTATAGGGATTACAGGATAGATTTAATATCATAGCGATGAATATCGATCTCAATGTAGTTAATATCGGATATCGGTTCATCTCGGCCGAGACCGATACACTGGTACGATTTTATATCGGGGATATTATCATTGAAATATCGGTTCTAGATTTAGAGACTATAATTTTATATTAAACATTTCTCCGCACATTTTCGGATAAGATATAATAGATAACATTAATTTTATCAAAAAAAACAAAAGAGTAACTTTAGTAGACTTGCTTCGAGAGCTACATGCACCTCTACTACCACCCGGAAGACTTTATTCACCAAAATTACCCTTAAACTTAATAGAAAACGACCAATACCTTCTCATATCAGGACATGTAGGAAAATTTCGTATCGACCGATACGGCCGATATTCGACCGATACGGCCGATATTATCGGGCGAATATCGTATCCCCGATATCCTTCTTATCGTATCGTTCTGGACCGATATCCGAAATATCCCCGATATATCGGCCGATATTGACTACATTGATCGATCTTAAGTTTGGAATTACATCGTCTTGTTTTCAAACACACTTGATGAAAATATAGAAGCACCATAGAAAATCCCATTTAAGTCTTGATAGCATAGATAAACTATGCGAGAAAAAAAGATAAAAACACCCAAAAATTTGTTTGAACAACAATTTATTTCTTTTGAAAATTATCCAAAACTAAGAAAACAAAATCATTGTTAGCATTATATCGGAATTGTCTCAAAACAACGGTCAACAATTCAGAGATAATCTTTGATCATAGACCTGGCATTTGATATAGTACCCATAATTCCTATTACCAAACATATTACTATGATGATCAGATGAATCACTAAACTAGCTAACGCAATGGTTTCCCTGAAAATCCTAAGGTAAAAAGCAATGGGAAGAATAACCGATACAAAAATACTAACCAAGGAACCAGTTAGGCCAAGAAAAGTTCCGAAGAAGGGGATGGTAATTGCTAAAACAAGAATGATTAACAATGATCCGGATGCACCCCGTATAACTGTTCTCTTCCACTTAGGCATTTTAGCTGGCAGATGTCGTTCCACTTCAGATGCCATCGGGACCATAAAAAAACAATACTTTGTCATTGGTGTAATGATCGCTGCCCATAGTGCAATCTGCGTAAAGACAAAATGCTTAGGCATGCTCAGCGTAACCTGTGAGCTGACCTCTGGGCCGAACATTTTAGCTCCCAAGAATGTCAGAACTGTGTATAGAGTCGACACTACACCAAAGCTCAAAAACGAAATCTGCAGCAAACACGATTTGCCAATTTACAAAAAAATAAATAAATAAATAAGAAGGCTGTTTTTAGCCATACACAAAAATTTCTAGGCATACAAAGTAGTTTTCCTATCTAGGGTATTCTTATAAGGGGTATCCCTTGAAGGCTGTTCAATTACCTATTTACCCTTAAACCTTCATAATTACTAATCTGCCCTTTTCCTTAATATATAAACCTAAATTTTAAATCCCAAATCAGTTTCATCATCTCTTCTTCTTCTCCTTCTCAGCCGAACCTCTTCTCCATAAAAAAAAAAGAAATTCATCGCCCTCACGAAAATTTTTAATCGTCGATTCCTTAAAATTTGATCATCGATTAAACTCCACTATATAACAATATGGGTCGTCGTGTAAAGACTAAAGCATCGCGTTCTAAAACCTGTCAATCAATTGAAGAACCAATTGAATATGAAGATGTAGAAACTGAAAACCAAACAGAAATCGAACGGGAAAATCATCCAAGTGAAGAACCAACTCCTGAAATGAGAATAAGAAAGTAAGTTCTAAAAACCCATATCACTATTTGTTATTTTTGATTGTTATAATAGGTTAATAGTCAAAAAATAGGGGTTTTCGGCGGTTACAGTTCATGGTTCGGCTCAAAATTAAGTCTAGATTTGCACCGAACTGTTCTTGAAATTGATCTCTGAAAGTGTAGATGAACAATTCGTCTTAACAGTTTAATTTAGTTTTGAGCCGAACTTTGTTGAATAACACCCATGTATGTAGATTCGTCTTATTCGACACTTTTAGTTTTGAGCCGAATATGTATTGTTAGGTTTCTATAAATGTAGGTTCGGCTTATTCCATGATTTCGTTATGCGCCGAATATATGTTTTAATTCATAAGTGTAGATTCGACTTGTTCGATACTACTAGATTTGAGCCGAATATGTTTTGTTAGAATTTTTCATAAATTGTGCAAGTGTAGGTTCGACTTATCACATTATTTCATTATGTGCCGAATATGAGTTTCATTTTATAATTTTAGATTCGACTTATTCGATTCTACTAGTTTTGCGCCGATTATGTATTTTTAAAATTTTTTATAAGTTGTGCACAAGTGTAGGTTCGGCTTATTCCATGATTTCATTATGCGTCGAATATGTGTTTCATTTCATAAGTTTAGATTCGGCTTATTCGATAGTATGAGTTATGATTCGAATATAGAGGATCGACTTGCAAGTGTGTTGTACCTATAAGCTGAACCACTCTCTGTGTATAATAATCAAAATTTAAAGACATAGTTCGGCTCATTTGTGTTACTTCGGGTTAGCCGAACCTTGTTATTTGTTGACAAGTTTTTGGTGTTTCAAATTTATATTTCATATATAGTTTGTTTTCTTTTGTTGTTCGAAGTATTAGGCTTATAAGTTTTATACGTGTGTCAGGAACGTTGCAGCTAAAAGGAGGAAGATGATGGAGGTAACTCCTTCTACTTCTAAAACTCCCGATCCTCGAGGAGGAGGTAAGAAAAAATTGGGAGAGGGAGGTAGAGGAACTGACATTTTAGAAGGAATAGATGATGACGAAGAAGTTGATGATAATCAAGAAACACAACCCCAACGAAAACCTGAGAAAGGGAAGAAGGTTGCAGAACCCGGGAGATAGAACAAAGTTGCAGAACAACGTGTTACAAGTTTACACATTCCTGATGAAGATGACGTAATTTCACCTAGATCGGATGGTTTACCTCATGGTCTTCCGGAAGATGGTGGAAATGTGTTGATTGGGTACGCCGAATCTTGGGAAAAAAGAATTTATGAGACTCCTGAGCACAGATGGGAGACTCCTGAAAAAGAATTTGTCAATGCATAGATGGGAGATTCTATGACTTAATCCCCATACCCATTTACTATTATAATTCTTGTGTCTGAACATAAGGTTATGTTCGAAATCCGCTTTAATTCTCACAACATCACTTTTGAAATATTCATCAATTGCGTTAAATACCGTGAAAACGTGTCAACACATCCAAAAAGGTTCTTCTTCAACCGATAATGAGCCGACTCTACCGTACTTGTGGATTGGTTGTCAAAGTGTTTGTGTCGATTTGTGAAACAAGACACAAACATTTCTTTATTAGGTTCCAACACATCTTTGAGCAAGTAAGTAATGACGCCGGAGTAGTCGGTCCTCCAATGGTTAATAAGAATTTTTACATTTTCTTCTTAAACAGCCTTGGTGATTGACCATACCAAAGCGTCCCACTCACCATGGAAAGAAGCCCACAAAATCTCATTATGTTCATATTGTTTCAATAATTCCTTATTTTTCTTTACTCGTGTCTCCACCGGTAGTTTAGCAATATTCTCTAGTTCTTTCATCTTAAGCTGTTGAATTAACGGTTGGCACTTTTTCCTAACATTGCACCATATATGAAACGTACAGAGAAAGTTGAATGCTTCCGGAAATACCTTGTTAATATCATACATCAACGATGAATCTTGATCGGAAATGAACACTTTAGGAAGAGAACCCTCTCCTGGAAGATTAACTTCAATTGTTCTAACTCCCAAACATAACTTTCTTTCTTTTCGTTTTTCAAGAAACAAAAAGCCACAATGAACGGTGCCTTTGTCGACGTATGCCCACAATGTTCATCAACGGCATCTCATATTTGTTAGTCTTATACGTGCAATCCAATATAAGAACTTGTGGGAAGCATAGAGCCAATTGGACGCATTCCGGGTGGGCAAGAAAAAGGTGTGTGACTTGACCAAACTCATCCAACTTCTTTTGACAAGCATATTTATGCTTCACCCCTCACCACATCACTTGTTGCATCACCATCCTACCTTGCGAATTGAGTCTTCTAATCTTATTTCTCGCATTGTAGATAGTTTGCATAGTCGACTTGTTATTCTTGTCGTCCTCCTTCAATTTACTAAGAATCCTAGACGGTGGCATACGTGCTCGTGTCATTTTATCCACTTCAAGAATCTCGTTGGGTTTGAGTCGCGCTACTTTTGCATGTCCATGAAGGTCACGTGGACGTGGGTGGTTATGAAGACAATCCATTTCTTTATTCATAACCCAATATTCATCATCTTTGTTCAAAGATTTATTCTTGTTCTTGAGGTTGAAAACGATCTTGAAAAGACACTTTGTTTTCTTCGTGTTTTTCCTATTCTTTCTCCCGGTCTTCCCAACATATACAGAATCCTTTTTAACCTTACTGTCGCCAGTTCCACTTCGCTCAGAAATCAATTCAAACCGATCCCCTCGGCTTTGTCGTCCTTTAACTAGTACGCAATTTATTTTCATCGCGTGTTCCTCAGATCAATATGAACTGTATGAGAAAAGCACCATGATTTTCTAAGTCATTTATTTTGTAAGACATCTCTTGATCAAAAATATGCGTGTAATCTTGTACTTGTCAAAGACTCCCTGAGACAAGAGCCCAACATTTTATTAATCCGTGTCCAATTTAGATCATAACAGATATAGAATAATCCAGTGTGGGTTCAATATCTTAATTCTGTTCATGCATTTCTCTGAGGCAGATCGGATGTTCTGCGCATGTTCTTATTTGTTTAAATATTTATATGATATAGGAAATTTGGTTCAGTGCTATTTGCATTGCCTAAAGGAACATTGAGGCTTGTTAGATCTGGCAAAAACAAATATCATTTTCTTATTGTGCAGCTAGAAGCTAATAATTCATGTTATTTGGGATATACTTTCATACTCTTAAATGGTTGTTTCTTTCTGTTTATATATAGTCAAGGGGATTCATGATTCGTCTAAGTGATGTCACAGATCTTATCTATGGATGAATTTCCAAATGAGGCTTTTATGTCACAGTTATCCTGATAGACGAACCGCAATGTATTTTTTGTTCTAGTTTATTGTGTGCTTTACATATAAAGGCAACTTTGCCGAGGTGATCAGGATAATGTATTGATTTCCTCTTTTTCCCTGTTGCCTATATTGATCTGGCTATGATTTGTTTTTTTTGGGGACAATGAAATACGTATTTGTTGTCCAACATCTTTACATAGTGAATATTTTAGCTGAGGAACTTTTGTGTTACTATATTTTTCTACAAAGAATTTCACAACTGATGTATACTTTAGTACCTCATATTGTTTTCTCCCTTTCCGCTGAGGTCATCAATACCTATTTCGTTTCCTCTTTTTCCCTGTTGCCTATACATATTGCTTGGGTATGCTGTGATATCTGGTGTCATCGATGTTTTGGTCATTGATCCTGGTGTTTTGTAGCCAAATATTCTTGTTAATATACACAAAAGTGTACTGGATGTGTTTATTAGATCTTATGACTTTTTGGTAGAGGTGCAACTTTGCCGAGGTCATCAATATTCATTTGATTTCCTCTTTTTCCCTGTTGCCAATATTTTACTTGGCTATTCTATATGATTTTTGGGCAAAATTATTTTAGATAGTTTGTCTAGTCTTATTTGTTGCCAATATCTTTGTTTGTGAACACATACTAGTCCTGGTTGAGTTTCTGTGATCTGATGAGACACAGATAGACTGGCAGCTTTGCATAGGCTATCAATTACATTTGGTTTCCTCTTTTTCCCTGTTGCCAATATTCTAGTTGGCTATGTTTGGTTAGGTTATGTTTTCGTCTCAATATTGTCAAAGATTGGTCGACTTTCACCTGTTCTTCTCTGGTTATGAACAATTCAAACTTTGTTTACCGAGGGAAGAGTTTTTGTATGACACGTATCAGGTTTAGTAAGTCGTCGAGTATCTTTTTGAACTGTGCCCTAGTGATGATTACTTAAGAGAAGCTATGGGTTTAACATCCAAGTGAGGCTCTTTTGTCATAGTTACTCTGATGGGGCAAGTTGGTAATTAATATGCTTTTGTCATAGTTCCTTGATGTGTGAGTCTTGAACCTTGATAATTCTTTGTGATTTAGAAATGCTCCATTTTATTGCAATCTATTCTCGAATTTATATAGTGATTGTTCTTGTTCTGCCATTATCATGTTCCGCTTACTGATGTATATTTTGTATTTTTTTATTGCAATCGTCGGATAATGGAGAGTATGTGGTTGGAGAAGCCAAACTTGATGAAGAGTTTTGGGTAATTTTCAGTAATTTGAAATTCTGCTTTAAAATTGTTTTTTTTCGAATTAGATTTTGAAGGTGGGTTTTATTTGGGTTGTTTTTTGAGTAGGCATCAGCAGGTTGAAGCACAAGGACTTTATGAAGATCCATTACACAACCAGTTCTTACATGTCCGTAGGAAACCACCATTGGCACTGTACAGAAAGATGGGATTTGAGGTAATAATACTTTTTTTCTTTTTAACCTTTTTTTGATTCAGTTTCTGATGGTTAGTTGCCTTTGATCAATTCTCCTTTCAGATACTTGCAGAGGCGTCTCCTCATCTGGAAGAACACAACCTATACGTCTGCAGCATAAATCTGTAGTTACATTTTACTCATTCTTGAAAACTAACAAAGGTTTTGTCTGAAATGTAAAGTTCTGACAATAGTATTCAGTGAGACCTAGCATAAGAAAAATGGTACATACGGAACCGTTCATTGTGAAGTCCATATAAACAAGTGTGACAAATATTCAAATATAGGAATAGTTATCAGTGGAATAGTTATCGAGATTGTTAGTTACTCTCTGCATTCTATGCCGAGAATGAGCTGTTTGAGTTGCTCATATCCAATTTGTCTGATATGTTCGGAAGCCTTGAGAGCGAGCAAAAGCAACCAGTTCTTAAAAGTTTGCAGTGCATTTTGAAATGGTATGTGGGAATGGTAATGGTTTTAGGGTGAAATGGGATGCGACAGGATGATAGAGATAAAGCATGAAGGTGCTAGGTTGCTTCCGATGTCATTGTCAGCAACTAACAAGGGGCAATCATTGCTAAGATTAAGAATGCTGCTGAGAGACCCTCCTGTATTGTATGAGCATAAAATATTTTGAAGTGCTCGGAAGTTGGATCTTCTCATATGGGACTGGAATTGCTACTACAAAGGTCATCTCTGAAGTCCAACTCCCATAAGACTACTGGCAGAAGCTTCACAAAACGTTAACTTTTTTACTACTAACGTTTTGATTACTAGAAGTCATAAAATGATTTCTGCATATGCATCAAAACAGGCTACAACTAACAATTATTATATTTTAACTATAGAGAATTAGCCTTTAACAACCATTCCAACGTATGTGGATTAGACTTCCGATCATCAGCTGATCGATGTAGCAATCACCATCTATTTCAATTCTCTCTGGATGTATAATCTTTATAGACTTGTCAGTAAATGGTAAAAGTAAATTTTGGAAGATGTCAATTAGGTATAGATTTGCTAATTATTCTCAAATTGACCGATATACAGTATTGTGCAGTGTGGTCTGTCTGTGGCACCTATATGGATATGGCTGCCAAAATACACAATGCGTGTGTGAAGATAACAATCCATTCTTGTTATATCCGAATCTATTCTCACTTTATTTTACTTTTCTTCCATTTCCCTGCTTTCCTCTTTCCAGTTTCCAGATCCCTAAACCCCCCATTTCCGATGTTTCCAAAATCAGTGTTTCTTAAATCTAAGAAGAATTTCTGTTTCTCTTTGTAGAAAGATTAAAAGGGTTTCATGGATTGCTTCAAGATTCTACCTAGAGATATTACATTGAACATTTTAACCCGCTTACCTGCTGAATGTATTCTGGAGTGCAAATCGGTATGCACAGGTTGGAATAATATTGTTTCTCATCATCCATCGTTCTACAAGATGCACTTACATCGTCATAATGATTCTACTGGTGATGATTCTGGTAAGCTGAGTTTTCTTAGTTTGACTAATGATGAGATTTTTTACTATCTTGAATCTAATGAGAATAATGAGTCAACAGCACCTGTCGAGAGAATCAAAAGGATGAATTTTACCCCTCCATTTAAGAGATTTAGGTTTATTGGTTCATGCAAGGTTTGATCTGTCTTGTTAAACCACGATCTGTTTGTATCTGTAACCCTATCACTAGGGAATATGTGATTCTTCCGGAAATTATTATGGATAATATGGATTTATGTTGGATCAGCGGATTCTGCTATGTTTCTTCAACTAATGAGTACAAAGTTTTAAGAATATATTCGGTCCCTTGGAAAGTGCACATATACACTCTAGGCTCTGGCAGTGGATGGAGAAAACTTGATGAGTTCAATTATGCATACCGGGTCTCTTATATACACTGTACCTTTGCCAATGAAGCTGTTTACTGGATGGATGATAATTTAAAAATGATCTGTAGCTTCGATTTTGTTGAGGAAAAAATTCGTGAACATCTTTCACCACCTCCTTTGCCACCAAATAGTGATTGGTTTCGCTGTCACATAGGGGTTTTGGATGGGTTTCTGTATTTTACTAGTAATGTTGAAGATGACAAACTTCAATACTTATGGCTATTAAAAACGAAGGATGATGATCATGGCATCAGAGGGGTTGGAGTAAAGAGTTTAAGATTGACAAAAGCAGATTATTAGCAGTTGTGAAGAGTTAAAGTGCTTTTAACTTACATTGGTATCATCTGGACAGTTATGGCACAAAAGCTTCAGAATCAAAAAGGCTTGTGGAACTCAAGAAAAGGAGATGTTTAGTTATCCCTCACAAGAACAGCTTAGTTTCATTGAAAGAATTAGGGAACAAGATACAGAAACAATGGAGTCAGTTGAAGGAGACATAGAGCCTTGATCAGTATCTCAAGCAAATATAGAGGATGGGAACCCTGAAAGCACACTTATAAACTGGTAATGTTTATTGAGTTTTCTAGTATTTTTTTAGACTTTTGAGATTTTCGTTTTGAAATTGGATAACTAGTAACCTTTTTGTGAACCTAATGCTATCGTCACTGTCTTTGTGAGCTGTGTATTATAAGTTACTTTTATTCCATCTTTATATCATCAGTCCAACTTTATAGTAGTGTTTTTTTTATGTATTGGGTAAAGGTGTATTCCTTTGTTGATTGTGCATTTTGTTAGTGACTCGTCCTTAATCAGTGATGTCTACATTAGTGACTTACTTTGTTTATCTGCATTAGTGACTTACTTCGTTCAACTTTGCCAGTAGTAGGGAATGCTTCTTACATTATCTGGTAGGTAATTTTAGGGATCCATATTTTGTTCTAGTGTTATGATACTGATTTTGTTAGTGTTGCAGTTACTTGTATCAATTTTTAGAATTTGCTAGTTTGAGTATGAAACTGCATTGTCAGTTTATCCTCGTCCATCAATAAATTTCACAACAACAGTTGAGTTAACTAGGCGGAGTTTTGGGTGGTTGGAGAAGCCAAACTTGATGAAGAGTTTTAGGTGTCAGGAATTTGAAATTCTGCTTTAAAATTGTTTTTTCGAATTAAATTTTGAAGGTGGGTTTAATTGGGGTTGTTTTTTGAGTAGGCATCAGCATGGTTGAAGCAGAAGGACTTTATGAAGATCCATCGCACGACCAGTTTCGTAAAGTAATATGCCGAGCAGGTAAAACTACACTTATGCTACTGAAAATTAGTAAATGCATCACATGAGAATGGTACAGCTGCTTATTAGCTTACCGTCGATGCAGGAGTTTAATGTGATAATAAGGCGATGTACGACACGTTATTTAGAACCGTTCATGTCCATTATTGCTGTAAGAAAAGAAGGCCAGGATGTGTTTGTTTCCTGCCTAAAAATGTCATTGGAACTCTGGATTTTCGTGTCAAGTACTTGTTACAGGGGGAGACTTATCCCGAGGTGCATGCATCATACGCAGTTGGATAATTTTCTAATTTAAGTTAGCAATTTGATGTTGAGAATCACCTAAGATTTGAATCCATTGATTGCTCAGGAACTTTGGAAGCCTGTGAATATGTTTAGCACCTTCAAAAGAAGAGGATGACAGAAATATGGCATTATCTCGTACGCTACTGTTACCGAAATTGCAGGTCAACAAGTTGTTGGAAGCAGCATGCTGAAGTTTGCAATTAAAACTGCAAAAGAAGACGGTAAGACTATCCGTCCCTCCTTCCTTTGACTGCTTAAGTTCTCTTCTAGTTATCCAAATTGCACGCTTTGCTGCAAGGAGGAAAACTAATGCAACCGATTATCTTGAATTTGATGTGACAGGAGGTGTAAAGCAGGTATACTTACTTGTCCGTCGATAATATACCAGAACTGGCATTATAAACCAGATGTACTTAGTTGAGCTAATGTTAATTGGAAGATTTCCTCAATTATATTGTCAGTAGCTCAGTTGGCGTCTTAGCATACTTGAGGCTCCATTGTTGAGCCAGTTACTAATGGTGGATGTAGTCTGTGGTCATACGTATAAGAGTGAAATTGCTCATTAAAATGAAGGGGGAAATTATGAATTGAGACTAAATGTCTTGAGGCCGAAAAGGAGAACTTAGAGTTCTATAATTTGCTTTCTCTTGATGCTCATGAACTGTTTACTTCTCTATTCTATGTTGTCTTGATAAGATATTAATTGCCCGCGCGTCTTGTCTGTCTTTTCTGATTTTTCCTTAAGATTTTTACCTCTCCAAAATATCCAGAGAAGATGCTGTTCTGTGGTAATTTTGTATTTATTCAGCTCTTTATTCCACCAGATTCATGTCTTAAAAATGTATATGGTTCTGCTTTCTGCTAGTTCTTTTTTATGAAAATACCAAATCATGGTTTGATAATAAGTTTTGATAATTTATGTTCACTTATTTAGGTGTTAGCGGCTTTGTTGGCTCAAGGTTCAAAATTATGGATGTTTGATGAGGTTCCAATTGAAGAAAGAGAGAGGAAGCTCATTGATGGAGGACTTGATATTTCTCGAATAGCAAACCTAAATCTTGAATGCTGTCACAACATCTGGGGAGTCTTTCTCTAGAGACATTTGGTTCTGTAAGTGTAAAATCTCAACTTTGCTTTCCTTTCTCTTTACTGGTACATGGCTGATAATTTGGTACCAGTTGGTGCGCTTTGTTTCATTACTTATTTAGTTATTTGCGTGCTGCATTGGTTAAAGTTAAACAAGGTTCTTTTCGTTAAAATCAATGAGAAATACACGCAATATTGGACTTCTTTATCAATTGACGATTGTATATTGCTGCTCACTAGTACATGAACTAGGAGTTGGAACAACCACATGACCTCGTACTTGTTTGAACCTAGGGCCTTTCAAGCACTTTAAACCATTGTCGAAATCTTCCCCGTTTCTAGTTTATGACTTGTTAATTTCTTTTGTGAAATACAAGTCATTTAACTTGAGTTTTTCCAACAGTTGAACTTTAACACCAAGCAAACAGACATTCTGACTCCAGATCTCTCAC
Source organism: Papaver somniferum (assembly GCF_003573695.1). Taxonomy (NCBI): domain Eukaryota; kingdom Viridiplantae; phylum Streptophyta; class Magnoliopsida; order Ranunculales; family Papaveraceae; genus Papaver; species Papaver somniferum. The sequence goes on from NW_020625486.1 coordinate 396,996, forward strand.
GACTCTTCTCCTCATCCAAGATATATTTCTAGACGTGAATCGCATTAGCATTTTGTTCCATTTGATCTGCACGACTTTGATGGTATTCAAAGTTGTATCTGTGATTCTGTATCACGATTTAAACCATATCGTGATATAACTGTACAAGGTGAAACTTATCCTGAATACTGCTTTTATGGGCTTGACTACACAGTGGTACAAGAAACATGAACGCATTTTTTTAACAAATTGCTTTTTAGCTATTCTTGAATGAGCATAGTTGCCAAAGAATGCATCTATGTTTTTCTTCCACTGTTTAAATGACACCACACACTTGTTGATCTTGCTCAGAAAACACAAAGATATCACTAATCAAATAATCTATTTAGGTTTGCTCAGTCATAGAGTCAAATGAGACTCGGTCTGGTTCCTATTGAATCCGAATTTGTGTTAGATTATGAGTACATGTTTTACGTTGTAGTCTTTGATCATAAAATTAGCTATGCCTACAATATACCGTGCTTCTGAGAGTAATCTATGTAAAAATGGTTGAATTTCTGAGCCATAATCGATAGACTAAACGGTCTAGGGTTAGATGTTATTGAATTAATTATTAAATTCGACAGTGATGATCATTCCACAGCTTTATGCCAGTTCCGCTTCAGAAAATTCTTGTTCTGTAGTTCACTAATCCCTCAAAAGTTCAACCCTGTTACAAAGGTTTCTGTCAGTCTTATGGTGTTTGTTATTATTGATTCTTGTGTGGGATTTGAGTTGAAAATTTCAGATGAGAGGAATCCAGTATCAACTTGTATAGGTAAAACCATGGTTGCTGGTTGTGGTCATAGAAGTAAATCTGGGTTTACATGAGCAGTATTGGCTGGTAGAGGTGACATCTTCTTAACCCTAACTCAGCAATACAATTTGGTAGCTTCTGAACATATTCTGTCACATATTGGTGGCTGGAACAAACAATTTGGCCGCAGCTACAAAGAAATCACCACATGCCAGTTTGATAAAGGAACAAGACAACTACATGTTGTATCCACTTTAGGACCGTTGGATCAAATAATAACAATAAGAAATGAACCCTAAACTGGCTTGGTAGAATTATAAGTAGCAGAGTTTTCTTTTCCATCCTTCTATTTCCGCCTCCATCTTCTGAAACAAACCCTAACCCAAGAACAAGCAACAGGAAGCGCCTCCTCCTTCATTACACACCAACAACATAATCCCATGGTAGCAGACGTGTTAATCATCAACACAAAACATTTTCACACTATGATTTTTCCTCTCAATTATCTTAAATTCTCCACTGCGCTCCTGCAGTAGCACCACCTTGTGCTTGTTTGCAACTTTGTTAAGATTCTTTTGACTTAGTTATCTTCTTTGTTAGTTTGACAAAGCGAAGTTCGGTAATTCTTTGCTGTACAAGAATGTAATCGTATAAAAGATCCAAGCATAATTGAATTTCTATGTATAAGTGTAAGTATTTAATAAAAACTAAAATTGATGGGTTCTTTTTTATTTCTGTATTCAACTGTGCGTTAATTGTGTGTACATTCCTTATAATCCAAACGGTTGACCACGTAGGTGCTCAGATCTCACCACCGGTGGGTGAGAATATGAGAGAATCATAGAAGAAAAAAAAGAAGGTGAAAATGCTTTCAATAATTGGCCTGTAACCAATTTGGCTCATTTAATTCTGAATCCTGTAAGATGGGTTTTTAACGTCGCATGAATTCTTAGTTGGGTTTGGTTCATTTGACACCACAGGGAATTCAATCCCTAGTTCTTGCATTTTCTTCAAGATTCTGCTGTAAAAATGTGAGTTCATTGTGTTAATTCTATTCTGAATTCATTCTTTGAATTCTTGATGAACCTTGCTATATGGTCATGCATTTCTCTGTGAATCTGATCAGGCAGGATGTTCTGAATAGGCATCAAGCATGGTTGAAAGCAGGAGGAGTTTATGAAGATCCATCACACAGCCAGTTTGTAAAGCAATACGCCAAGCAGGTAAAACTACACTTACACTACTGAAAATTAGTAAATGCATCACATGAGAATGGTACAGCTGCTTATTGGCTTACTGTCGATGCAGGAGTTTAATGTGATAATATGGCAATGTACGACACGTTATCTAAAAACCGTCCATGTGCATTAATGCTGTAAGAAAGCAAGGTGAGAATGTGCTTAATGCCATGCTTAAAAAGTCTTCGGAACTCTGGATTTTCGTGTCAAGTACCTGTTACAGGGGGGACTTATCCTGGGGTGCATTATACGTACTTGGATAATTTTCTAGTTTAAGTTGGCAATTTGATGTTAAGAATCACCTAAGATTTGAATCCATTGATTTTCCTGGAACTTCGGATGCCTATGAATGTGTTTAGCACCTTAAAAAAAAGAGGATCACAGAATTATGGCATAATCTCGAACGTAACCGAATTGGCATGTTAACAAGTTGTTGGAAGCAGCATGCTGAAGTTTGCAATTGAAACTGCAAAAGAAGATGGTAAAAAAATCCATCCCTCCGTCCTTTGACTGCTGATTGACTTCTCTTCCAGTCATCCAAATTGCACGCTTAGCTGCAAGGAGGAAAACTAATGCAACCAATAATCTTGAATTTGATGTTGCAGGTATAAAGCAGGTATTCTTAATGTCTGCCGGGATAACAAACAAACAACAGGTGAAGTTGTTGAACAAATTGAATTCGACAAGTTAACCCATTGCAAAAATGATGTTTGGACCTGTCATACGGCTGAGGAGAACTATGTAATACAAGGATTTTTGTTGTGATTTTCTTTGAAGTTTTTTATCAGATAGCTATTATTTAGTTTTAGCTCATGTTCTGTTATTTATTGTTAATTATTGTGTAGGGTAAAATGCTTGAACTCCGAGCTGCGCCTACTCCGAAGGTTCAACACCATTGACCGATGCTCAAATATGTGAGGAAGTGCTAGGTGTAAGATCCAGTTATGTTAAGGGTCTTGGTCATGGGTATGAAAAACGTAGCTCGTCTAGCATTGAATATAATGCAGAGTTAGGCGAAGCACTTAGGCGGGCAGATGAAGCATAGAAAAGAAATAAGGAACTTGAAGAAAGAGTTTACGAAACAAATCGCACAATACAGGGTCTGGTAACTGACACAATGGTCAAGCAACCGAGCAACAGAAACTCCATCGCTCGATGGTCAAGCAACCGCTTGATGGTCATTCCATCGTTGTCGCTAGTCAAACTGTCGCTCGATGATTAGAAAATCGTTAAACAGATCTTCATCCAACAGGTATTTCCCCCCTCTATAAATACCTAATTTTAATCTCATTTCAACTCACACCAGAATTTCTCAATCTCTCAAGAATTTTTCAATCTCTCTCTAGAATTTCTCAATCTCCAATTTTTTCATCACTCATCCAATTCCTTAGAGAGCATGGCTGATAATATGAATCTGGCTGAGTGTATGGCAAACCAATGTACTATCCAAAATTGAAGAGCCGATAATCGTGCAATCGTAGAAACTAGGAGAAGTCAAATTAGGAATGTCAAATGAGGCGAAACCTAAAATTCAAAAATGCGGAAGATGAATGTATTTGCAGGAATTATATTGATTTTACAATGGATCCAACATTTCATCACCAACTATTGTGGAAAAGGATTTATGTTAGATTTCAAGAACAAACAATGAACCTACGCGGTCGTAGTCTTTCAGATTTGATTAACCGCTTCGGTATAATTAGGCAGGAAGTTAGTTGTTATGTTGCTATACTTCAACGAGAAGGTCCAACCTTGAGAAGTGGTGAAACCTTGATGGAATTTCAGGAAAGGTGTCATGTGGAATATCGTCGCATCTACGGGGAAAAAATCCATTTTGAAAATTGTTTCGAGATTTTAAGATGTTCGCCCAACTATTTTAAGTTGTTTCCATTTTAAGATTTTATGATGTTGTAATTTCTCAATTATCCACTATTAATATTTGTTTAAGTTTTAATGAATTTGCTATTTTGTTTAAGTTTTAATATTTGTAATAGTTTTAATATTTAAGAATATAATTAATATTAATTTTCAAAAATATTCGTCAAATTTTCGAATTTATTTAAACTTCACAAAATTTAAAACATCAATATTAAAATAGTCATTTTACAAGACATAAAACTAGACAATAATTGGAAAGACTCTAAAAATAAAAATTTGGGAAAATGTTCTTCATCTTGTTCATCTTCTTCATTTCACCAAACTTCCAATCAATGCGCTCATGAACGGAATCACATTTGTTTATCTTCTTATTTGGCTTCAAATTTGTTTTGCCTTGGACTTGAACTTTCTTTGCCTTCATCTTGTTCATCTTCTTCCTCTTAGCTGCGGTTTTGACTTGGTTAACATCCAAAACTTGAAGACATCTTTGCTTTTTACCAATTTCTTTATAACTCTCACAAATCTTCTTAACGGCACCTTCAAGCATTACTCCAGAAAAATCAAGTTGTGTTGCCGAATCAAGTTCGGTTAATTGTGTCATTTGGAGAAAATAGAAGAAATAAATTAGAATGAGAAATAGAGAATAGATGAAGAAATAGAGAATTTTTTTTGTGTAAAAAATTTGGGATAAGATTTGAGTTTGAAAGTTACACTTTTATAGCGATAAAGAACTAGTCGTTGGTGCTTGAGACAAAACCGCTGGCGAAAATGTTATTATCGTTCATAAAGACTCTGTCCCTGGCGATATACTCAAAATCTCTCGCTAGGATGTCTATCACTTATTGATTCTCCCATAGTGGCACCAATGGTTTGCCACGCCACCTGGCACGCCAAACACCATTTTTTTTGGCATATGCATAGAAATAAGACTTACAAACTAACATTTATTTGGGGGAAAAGTTATTGCGGCTGCTAAAACATTTTTTATCTAGCATCGTAAAAACAAACCACCGATAAATACAAACCAACATTTCATAATTAAATTTTATAACTTTTTCAATTATCAATTTTTTTTATTAAATAACATGTAAAAAAGTAATTTCTTTTTTTTACAAGTATATCAACAACCAATGATTTGTAAATGGTGAATAGTGACACTGCTTGGCGTAGACAAAAATGTGCTCGAGCAGCACCCTGGTAAAAATATTTCTCCTTATTTGCCGTGGTACACTCTACACAAAGGCGTGTAGTCGAGACCCACCACAGGCACAACTCCCGAGTCCCAACCGCTCCGCTTCACTGAATTTACTCTCAAACCCTTAGGCGCGCCTTTTTGGCTGAAAGTTTTCACTTCCTTCGCTTCTTCTTCTTTGTTTACTGCTAAGATCTTACTTAGTGCTGCTCATGTTGATGTTGTTTTATTTGGATCATGATCTGCAGCAGCAGTTGCTCATCTACTTGGATAATGGATATGGAATAGGTGGAAGTGCTATTCATTTGGCTGCTGCTGGAGGGATAGTTCGATGTTCTGAAGTACTTGATTGAGGAGATGAAACTTATGTGGATGTGGAAAGTAATTCAGGTATTTAGTAATTTTGGGGGAATTCTTGTGATTCGATCATTCTTTGGTGTTGAGTGTTCTCGCTTGTAAACTGCGTGATTGGATTTGTTTTTTCCGTCTATTTCTGTGTTAAGGTTTTGGAATTGGAAATTGTTGTTTTTGTATTGATGTATTGGACATGTTTAAGGGTTTACTGAATGCCTATTGCCACACCTTAAGTTACATGATCTCCAACAATATTTGTTTTCTTTTGTGTGGTTCTCTTTTTCGTTTTCTGTCTAATTGTACTGAAATTGGTGTGGGTGTTTTTGGATTGGATATTAGATGATGATGAAGCCATGACAACATGGGTTAATGAACTATTTTGGTTCCAATGTGTCATCCAGACATCTTAGAGTAGCCTAAATAAGGCCCTGGTGTTTTTTTCGTGTTGCAGGGCATAACGATATCATACCTTTGTTACTTCCAAAAGGTATTAATGTGGATGTATCGAATGGTAATGGCTCACCGCTACAATATGCTGCCGTTGCTAGCAAATATGATATTGTTAAAGTTCTTCTGGATCATGGTGCCAATGTGAGTAGCATTTACCTTCTCTTCATGAATAGGCGTGGCATTCTGATTAACGAAGATTTAAATGAACCCATAATCGTAAGCTATATATTATCCAGATTGGATGCGATCTGCTTGATCATGACATCTGCTTATCTCTAATTGTGAATTCGAACTAAAAGCTTACATCTTCTATAGTTGTTGAGTTGAATCTCTGCCTAATGTTGGTTTATAAGTCTTTGCCCTTCAGCATACTTGTTGGGATGATAGTGTGTTCATAATACACCTCCTCTCTATGTACATGGTTGTTATGTGAAAATGACAAGAACATAGAATCTTTCCTTCTACTTCCACAGTGTCTCCTTCGGTTATTCTATAGTCAAGGGGGATCACTGAATCTACCTTCTGTTTATCTTTGCAGCCAAATCTAGTCTTGCATGATACATTTACTCCACTTCATTCATCTATATATGTCCAATCTTGGCAATGCGCGGAAGCATTACTGAAGGTAGAAATATTTTCTAACTATTACATTTTGCTATATTTACAGTTAAGTGTATTTTCAAACTACATTCTTGTTGGATTCATTAAAATCTGTTAAGACTAGTTTGTATGATTCAAACTATTACTTTTTGCTATATTTACAGTTAGTGTATTTTTCTTGATTTCAGATGTATATTAGGGAACTTTCCATGTTTTCCTTGGTTCCATTTCTTTTCATCCGGCCTTTAGGGAGTTTGTACAAGTGGTGATGGGGTTTTCGTCATATGTTTATTATACCATTTTTGGGTTTGTAAATAATCCCTCTACATTTTTTCGTCTGTGTAGGAATGTGCTGATCCAAATGGTGGATCAGATGGAACAAGAGCTCTGCCACTAGCAGCTGTAATGGGGGTAGTAAAAATCATCAGGCTGGTGCAGATCCATATGTTACAAATATAGTAAGCTAGTTATACTTTCGGTCTCTGTTCATTTATCGGACATCATTTTGTGTATGGAATGAGCGTCTCTTTAGATTTTATAAAGCTCCAAGGGCCACTTTGAGTCGAGTGATCAAAAGGATTGCCTTGAATACTTCGTCCTTGCGCTAAAAAGGCGCAATTTTTGATTTTTATTGTGCTTTCGTGATATGAAAAGAAGCGGCACTATGAGATGATTCGTTGGTCTCACTATGGTAGTCTGGGTTTTGAAAGTCAACCCTTTTTTTGTCACAGCACGGACTAAAGCCAATTGAAGTCTCAGCTTATAAAGATAATCGCCGAGGTGTTGAAATTCTTTTTCCTGTGACTTCTCCTTTTCCTTCATATGTTGAGTGGAGAGTAAATGGAACAATTGAAGCATGCAAATTCTAAGGAGTTTGACAATAAGGTAAATAAAATATGTGTATTTATTTTGAGGTTTTGAATAGTGTCTTTAGACAATAAGCTCACTATCTTTTCACTGGCATACTGTAAATCAAATTACTAGAAGTTCTGGATCGGCATTAGGTTTGTAGTATCATGCCATACCATTTTATACTTGTTTTTGTTGCTCACTATCATAAATGTGTAGTTCATAGAAACTCTTGAAGTGAATTTACTGTATTAAATATCCATTATTGACAAATGATTCGTCAAGCGAAGGCGGCTTTTGTTGAGGCAAAATCAAGGGGCACAAGTGCATTCCATAGGAAGGAGTATTGGCTAGCAGTGTATTGGTAGACAGAGTTATCTTTTTGTAACTGAAACACTAAGGTTGAGCGTTTAAGTGAATTTCAATTTTATTGAAAACTTTTGAATGGAAGGTGAAATAGAAACAAACACATGTTCCTTATATATTGTTGTGAATTGCAGGAATATTCACATTTATATTAGAAATGTGCATTTGCCATATCATGATCTAGAAACGAAATAGGGTACAAGCCTTCATTTTTCTTTTGGTCAGTAACTAAATATTTCTATGCAGTTTCTTGCTTTCTTATATGCTTATTTCAAAATCTATGGTCTTTCAGAACCGGGGTTCCTTTCAAGTCTCAACTGCACGGTTTTGCACAAGAAAGAGGGCTTCTTTGTTCCTATCATTAGTACTTACCTATATCCAGTTGAATGACTCGTGCTTTTCATATTACTGGCAAAGAAAGCATTAAGAGGTTTTGGGAGATTCTTGTTCAAGTGAAGAAATTTGTTGAAAGAAAAGAGATGGGTGATGTGCAGTCAATACTACCACGGGAGATTATTTAGGCCTGTTGCACACTGTCAATGGTCAGATGGTAGGAAGATCAGAAGCTGAAAATGTGTACATGGGCAAATGATTTTCAAAGGATCACGATAACATGAATTGTTGTCGCATTTGCTTAAATGGTTTCATAGAGGTAATGCTGATACTTAAATTCAAAGTTTTGCTTCGGAGTATAGATTAAATGATTTATCAGACATAATTGCAAGCCAAGTTCTACTCTGCAATCATCTAGTTTCCTATATCCCTTAGAAGTACATCAGTAAAAATAATATCATATATTAAATCTTAGAGTTGATTTATAAAACGGTTGATGCAATCTTTAGCAGCTTTCAATCCTCCAAACCTAGTTTTCTTGTATCAAAGTTGTATTGAGTCATTTTATTTCGTACAGAGGCATCATTGTCAAAGCTTTTTCTGCCTCTTAAAGTGGTTAAGCTTATATTTCTTAAATGATTTAGTATTTAGAATAAGTCCAAACTTCACTTGGTAACATGTAGCCTCTAGAGTCTAGAGTAGTCCTTCCACCATACCTCGATATCTTTGTCCTATTGGAAGACTTTAGCTTTCTCATGGAATTGTGGGCTTGCGAGCAAACATCTGACCTGGTACTAGTATGTCTAGTGTTAGTTTGTGCCATGAGATAATGTGTCTGGAGTTTAGCTACTTAAGCACGTTTTGTTTTTAGATTACATCAATCACAGTAATTATTAGTATTGTTTATTGTAATTACTTTGAACAACTTGTTTGCATGCTTTAATCAACTTCTTGTTTTGCTTAACTCTTAAACTATCTGTAATTATTTTTCATGGGTGTTGGGATGAGCCCTTTGGAAAATTGCCCTTTGTACAATCATGTTTCTTTGAAAGAAATTTCTGTTAGAGTGCAATGCAAATTTGTTCGAAAGAATATAATCTTCATTAATGGTGTTCTGAACATTTAATCAGGTAACCAAATCCCAATGTTTCGGTGATACAATTCATATATGTGTTTGCAGTGCAAAAATGTCCATTGCAACTGAAGAAATATGAAACCTTGAACTTCTTTTCTCTATTATAATTTAGGATGTCAGTTTTATATCTTCTAATTTCTTCTTGTTTGGTTTACGTTTTAGCAGAATCCCATTGACAACTATGAGTTTTGGATATATTGAGAGCTTAATGCAGTCCTCAGAAAAGAATTCAAGAAGCAAGTGAGTAGCTGATATTCAGAAACAAGTTTAAGAACTCTCACTAACATTGGCTGCTCTGAGATGAAATACCAATTTTTAAATTTTATATTGAAGAGGGCACTGGCTAAAAAAGGCTCTGTAGGATGGAAAGGTACGGCACTGAGAAAGAAGAAATAGATTTGCTATCAAAGAAGCTCTTAATAAAAGGTAAGGATGATTAAAATTTCTCTCTCAAACACTTCCTTTATCTTGATTATTTTCCGATGTAATTTTTTTTTCCTGAAGCATGATGTAATATTGTTATTTATGTATCTAATTGTATTTTTTTATTTTGCAGTAATTTCGCATTTGGAGTCGTTGATCATCAACTAAAGTTGTGTCTTCACGTTCCCCAACCAACCTTTCAGAAACGAAAGACGAAAGGAGTACTAAGCGATTCAATCGTTTTATCAAACTTTCATATTTGCAACTGTGCACAGTTGAATATTTATCAATCTTGCTTAGAACTTGAAGCATAAAATTGCCTTAACAGGTTTGATAGAGTGGAATCTTTAAAAAAACAATCGAAAATGGAAAGTGCTGGTTGCCATCTCCAGATGTTTCTGAACCAGAGCATTTAGGGAGGACACGGGATCTAAAGCATAGTGATGCAATCTCTTTTGAAGAGAGAAAAAATAACCATATATTGTTTTTCAGATATGAAAGTAGGCACGACAAAAACGTTGATATGGAAGCTGTTCATCTGTTTAGATAGATCCACATAAGTTTAATCTCTTTATATAAGTTGATGAGCTATCTAAATATATGCATAAACTCATTAATATTGTATGAATTATTATAATGCAAAATTTCTGGTAGTCGTGATTGCTAATTTATTGCTTGACTCGACAGGACCAAAAGGAAGAGCTCAAGATGCAGAGAAGAGTTGGAGGAATGTGAGGTAACATCCCCTCCTCAGTATAATGATGATAGTTCCAATTTGATTTTTAAGAGAAACACAAAAAGATCCGACCACACAAGACTAGCTACTGTTGTTCCTTGATGCTGTTTATATTAATGCTGGGTTATCTTAGGTGCGGGCACTTCAGTTAGCGGGAAAATGCGGTTAATGTAAGGAGAATTCAACTCTAACTATTGCTGCCATGATGGTCTCAGTGTGGTATTTACCATAGTACTTGGGCATATCGCAGCTTTATTTGTTCGTGAACTATGAACCTTACTTGAAGTGCTGCAACTTGTGTTACTTATCCGAATCAAGATTTGTACAATGTGTTAAATGTAAGAATGAGCTGTCTGTTTAACTTATCCTCGATCTTTATTTGGTTTGTTGTTTGATTTCGCAGTAGAGATATTCCTGATGAGCAACTAATAGTAGTGCTGCAGTGGTATGCTAAGCTTTAAAAAATTTAGGTCATTAAGAGAACCACTGTCCACTTCTTCATAGGTCGTTGTTTCAAGCTGTTGTAATACTCTGTTATTGGAATCTTAAGAAGACTAGCGATCCCAGTATCTGTAGCTGTCCTTCCACTAAACATCTGCGATAAAACAGTGGAATTTTACATACAAATTCAGGAGTATAGAAATCTCTGAAGATCAGTTGCATAATAATAATTATTATTATTATCTTTTTACATCGATACTACAAAATCTGCTGCAAAATCCTTGACTTGTTTGTGCTGGTAGAGGACCTAGAGGTTACAGCAACAGCACTGAACTCCATTATTATTTATCAGTAAACAAAACAATTATTCTAATGCTTTTGAGTTTTGTGGTACAGCGCCCCTCACTCGTGACCTACCCTACCCTAAGTAAGATGATAGGTGTACGTCAAATCCTTTGGCACGACTTTTCTTAAATGGCTCTTTCTCTCTCACAATTTCAACTTTCAAGAGCTGTGCAGCTATACCAATGAAACTTGATTGCCGCCGACTTTTCTTAAACAGACTTGACATAAATGGCTAGGGGATGCGCTAGTTTCCAATACCGACCTGAACCATGCGCATTGTAAGGCTTAGTTTTATGGGAGAGATAGATTCTGCTAGATTGGTCAATCCGCCAGCCTCCTACTTTCTATGGGTTGGCCAATCTAGCAGCGAAACGCCGAACCAAGCAGTGTTAGGTGAACTGGGACCAAAACGTTGAATGGTTCAACGCTCAAAAAGTAACCAAAACGCTGAACTATTCAGCGCTTTAAATTTCAGACGTTAGATCAAATTTTGTGATTTTTGGGATCCGTGTGATTTATGTGATTTGTGTGAGCGCCGAATCATTCAGCGTTTTGGTTACCTTTTGAGCGCCGAACCATTCAGCGTTTCAATCTCGCTGCTAGTTGAACTGCGAGCAAATGCTAGGAGAAAGAAGTAGCCAGATTCTCTGTTAACACTTTTCCCATGCGTTTTTCAACTTTTGCAACAGATTTTGGCCAATCTATCAAACAAAACTATCCCATAGGACTAAGCCTAAGGGTGTTATTAGGTTTATCTCAATTTCAAGTTAGAAAAACTCGCTCGATAATACCCCCGAAATTATCGTACCAGTCTCTTTAAAATTCACAAAGTTAAAACGTCTGTAACTAGGCGTAGAAAAATTGGTCCACAGCCCGAAAGCCTAGAAGCCGTGGACGTAGAGTTGTCACTTCAAATGCCAACCTCTTTTATGGCCAACTCTGTCAATCAGATGGATCGGATAATGTTGATTCAAATCCTCCCAATGCAATATGAATTGGCCAGGCTTTTGCCGCTTGTAATATGAACGAAGATCTCAATCATGTTATTTCCTATTATGCGCACCTCCCATTAACATGACGAATTATATTTCATTGTGGTAGATTTTGAGAAATATACCTCTTCCAGAACTGGAATCTTGCTCATAAACTGTTTGGGTTTAGCATGATTTTGATCCAAGTTCAAACCAGAATGAATCAAACTTATTTGGGACAATTATTCATGCATCACCTTTCCATAACTCGGTGGGAAGTCTAAGTTTATGCTTGGATCTTACTATAGGGTCAAAATTATAACAATGTTTTGCTAAACATTGTTATAAACTTATGGACCAGTTGCAAAAATAATTAGAGAAAAAAAGGAAATTTGATGATTTTGTAATTGTAAAAATTAAATTAATAAAAAAATCTCCACACTAGATTTGACTAGACACCTCGCCAAGTACTATGTCGGTAGCTCATCAAGATTCAGGATTCCTAGCTAGCCCCCCTGACCTCATAGGCCGTGGCTAATGTTGTTTTTATTACATCGATGCATTTTCAACTTTAGTTTAAATTTCACAAAATATTATCAATTAAGTTTCTTTACATCTATAAATTAAATTTGGTAAAAACTAAAATTGACAAAAGAGAAGAAAAAAAATCTTTTTTCTCCGGTTTGTCGTCTTTACTATTCACCTAAATATAGCTCCACAACAGTAATAAAATCTAGCCAAAATGATTATGGAGTATTTCGACCCTGCAAGGAGTCCAACCCCTAGTTAGCAATTCGTGATTCGGCATACTATAGAACGGCATACGTACGGGTATTATACGGATTTCGTAAATATTAAATTCGATCAACGGTTCGTGATTCGGGAGTAATTCGGAACGGCGTTCGTACGTGTATAATTAGATTTATAAATATGAGTTCGTCTCTGAAAATTCGGTATCTATATATAATAAATAATTAGTATTTATAAGGACATAGACTAATTTTTATGCATATTTGTGAGTTATTTAAAGAAGAAATAAACTTAATATGATGATATTAATAATATATACAACATTAGTCATCCAAGAGGACGTGGTATAATGGTTTAGATGTATGATTAGTAAGTTTGAGATCTCTCTCACCTTCACTTTCAAATATCTTCAGTCATTTTTGTTTCATAAAAATTACAACGTCTAATATTGGTTCGTGTATGCTCGGGAGGCAGTAAAGCCCAAAAAATAGGGCCTTTGAAAGCGTAAAAGCTAAAGAATTTATGGCGAATTAAGCGGACGTATCATTCGGGATTCGGGATATGTAAAATTCGTGAACGATTCGCGAATAATCCGGGAGTGCCACGTAATACGCGACTTGGGTTCGGAGTTAAAAACTTACTAACTAGGGTCCAACCATAGCTACAGAATTGAAAAAGATTAAGAACAAATGTTATAAAAATTTAAAGTAACTTATGCTCGAAAAGAGGGCACTTTAATTTTTGAAAGATAGCAGTACATCCATGATCCACCCCACTTCCCTATTATTATACGCAAATTGTGATTGATACCCTTTCAAGGGTACCTGCAAAACAAACAACAAATATGGATCAAGGTTATCTCACACAATTGTACTTCTCTATCGTATCACTACCACTGTTGAGCCTTTGCAGATTATAGTCATTTCTTTGGGCTTGATTCTGCCACGTGGCCTTCAGTTATTACATCAATATATGTTCAGGAAACCTAACAATGCCATGGACATTACATCACAAAGGATATCCCACTCAAGAAGACTAAATTAAAACATTCAAAAGAGAGCACTTTCAAAAGAGAAAAAGAAGTAAATTAAAACATAAGAACCTGTATACTCACTTGGTATATACTCACTTGGTAATGAACTAAGCCTTTCTTTGTAGTATCAAAGGGACTGGGAATCTCAACTTCAATGACCTACCAACAAAGAATGTAAATGTAAGTCGTGATAGTTCCACTATCCAAATAATGATTTCACCGGAGCAATGTCTATAATTCACACACATCGCGTTCATATTTCATTATATCAAAAAAGAAGTAGTGTGTTGCAAACTTCGCCTCAAAGTAGGGATGGCAATTTGCCCCACCCAAATTCATCCCCATGGAGATCCGTCCCTATGGATTAGGGATCATCCGTATAAACGGGGACGGGACAGGGTATGGGGAATCCTCGAAAATAGTGATGTTCGATGGGATGGGATTCAAGGTCTCCATCCCATACCCGCCCCATATCATAATTTATTATATCTTGTCGAGGAAATTTTTTGGAAGATAACGAAGAAGATCATGATAGGATGATTAACGTGGAGGAAGATAGTTAATAATGAGAAACTAAGAAGTAAAATGAATCATAATACTTAATTGTGGATCAATTGTTTCATTTATTTTTCAGTTTAGTAGGTTATTATAAACTTAAAATTTCAAAATGCACTACTTAGGTTAGTTCATTGTTTGAACCGTTATACTTATTTTTAAATAATTATTATTTACAATTTTTTTAATATTTATTATAATGTTACGGTAATAGCCATCCCCACGTGAAAGAAATTAGGAGCCACTGCATCTCCCAAATTAACAAATATACAATGTTCCAATAAGCAAATCGATTAAAAAAAAAATGACGTTACGTAACCTCAATGGCGCCGGTGCCGAAATGTTGTTTCTTCCCTTGCCGGAATGAAGTATGACGTTACGTAACCTCCAACCCAGCGCTCTCCATGCTTCTGCAGCACCTTTGGATAAAGATGCCATACCTCTGTTGTGATCATCCATTGTACTGGACTCAACCTTGCATCTCCAGACAATTAATCTCCTTTGGGAGTGACCAAGTTTTGCTTGATTCATCGTACGAGACACCTCCTCCTTCGAATCATTATTCACAAGTGTGGTGGGGACAGAATTTCCAGTTCGCTCCGAGGATTCGCATACCACCATTGCAAAGAGGTGCGTCAAAATTTCAATCTCTAATTTCGCTGTTTTTGATCCAGAATGGTTTAGTAGAGAGTTGTTTGTCCGTATGTTAGCGAAAAGTGGAAGGGATGAGTAACGAGTGAACAAAATTAAGAAGAGCTGAACTTAAGAGATCCAAGAAACAATAATATTAGAGGTTTGAGATATCCAATGGAGAGCTCCATAAACAAACACATTGCTTCTGATACCAAAGTAATATGGTTTAGTTTGAAAGCATTTCCATGAATTTGATCTTAACGTGTAGACATGAACTGAAAAAATATGTGTGAGCACACGAACCACGTGCGTGTCCGAACGCTCACAATCAATCTTTAATATCTAAGGAGATTATGGTGATGGTACCCTGGTGTTGATTCATTGGCTCAAAACCTTCGGGTTTATCATGGCCTCCTCCAACCACTCCAGGCGTGGCGTTTGTGCATGAGATATAAGTATTAAGGAAAAAAAAACACATAAGCAAACACGTGTGGAGCTAAATGAATGTAAAGTGCTGAAATGTAAATAAAACCAAGGTTTACGTGGTTCAGCACTAAGGCCTACATCCACAGGATTTGTTGTTCTAATTTGTTCTTCACGGTTACACGAACAGTTGAATGATTTTTGGGGTTTACATGTTTCTCTCCTCTCAGGGATTAACCTACCTTTGCTATTTCTCTCTCTCTCTCTTTCCTTCCCTTCCTGATCTTTTCCCCTCTCTTCCTCTTGGTGGAGATTGGGTATTTATAAGGTTAGAACGTGGGTCCCATCTCTGAAGAACGTTGGAACCTTATCTTCTTGTGTCCTTGCGTCCATCGCGCGGAGGTCTGCATTTCCCCCTTGATCCCGCAGAGGCATCCTCGCTCGTTCCACAGGTTGGTCGACACGTACACTGCTCGGAGTGTTTAATGTGGGTAGTTGAGGGGTCTGCTCGTGTCAGACAAGTGTCTTCTGCCCCTGTCAGTCCGTGTCAGCTAACTTTCTCTCCACCGTCGATCTTGGCTTCTCTTTTGGGGATGAGATAAAGTAACTCCTCGGGGTTTATTTGGTGTTTCGTGACCCATCATGTTTCGATGTTTTTGGCCTGCATGCTTTCCACGTGCCTCTTTATATACACGTGTCTGATAGTGAGATATATGTGTACACAATTTGCCCCTTTTCTTCGGGCTTGAATGACTAATGGGTGCCTTGAAGAAAAACTATCGTCGCATATTCTTCTCACTCCTAATAACTTCTCCTAGATGTTTGGGCACGTCTTTTATTCGTGCATTAACTGCTTATGTAACGGGCACGTTTTCCCATTCCTCTCTTAATTTCCTTCTCTTTCTTTCGGGTATTTTAAGGATAGAAGGAAAATTTAATTTCATTCTTCCTAAACACTCTCTCAGTTTTCATTCTTCCTTTAAATTTTTTGTCTGTCTTCATTGAACCTGTGACCTTAAATTCTCTGTCAGTCTTCATTGCACTTGTGATCTTAAATTTTCTGTCAGTCTTCATTGCCCCTGTGATCTTAAATTCTCTCCACCTTAGCATTAACCACGCCCGCTTCTCCTGTTTGTTTCTTCTACTGCTGTTTTTGCCGGTAAGTTTTCCTTTTCTTTATTTCCACCGTTTTATGCTGTGTTGACTTGTGAATTTTCTGCTACTGTTGTTCCTTGTTTGTGATGAAGAACTTCTTCTGATGCTTGTATACTAGTTTGCCCCTGTTCTTCATCTTAAATTAAGGAAGCCATTACTTCGAGGGTGAAATATTGAGCATGTATACTACTTTTAGGGTTGCTACGTTATCGTGGTTGTATTACTATGGATGTGTTTTTTGATTTTGGTGATTTTGGTGATTTTGGTGTGTAACTTGTTCTTGATTTTATTCTTTCCGCATACATGTCTGACCGTCCGCGGCCTACTTATCAGACTCCGGATTCTGGGTTATCGAGATCTCCTCCGCGTCGAGAGTCTCAAGATGATGTTCGTCGGAGTCGAGTTTCTTCTGGAGCGAAAGCCTCGTCCTCTAGGGAAGATATTCCCCCGATAATTCCGTCTGGTTCTCGAAGAGTCTTTGATCGCTCAGTGGCTCGTCCTCGTGATGATACTAGGAGTACGCAGGCTTCGCCCCGCGCTGTTGCTTTTGACATTCCTCCTCTACGTTCGTTAGTGCCCGAGCATCATCTACGGTCTTCTCCAACTTTTAAAGGGAAGAATACGAAGAGCGTAGCTCCTAGGGTTGAATCTTCAAAGAATCCCCCCGTGAAGAGAAAAGCTTCGGAAGCGTTCGTTAGTTCATCCGGCCCTGCCGAGGAGGATGAGGCTGCTCCCTTGATACGCAGTGTCTCTGTTAGCAGGAAAAAAGTAACTTTTAAGCACATCGATCTTGAAATATTCAAGGAAAAGCATGAGCTTCAAGCCTTCGGGGTTCGTTTCTATGCCCCTGAGGATGATATTACGTATGAGCTTATCTCCAAGTACGAATTCGATGAGTTTCATTTGTTGACGACGGTTGGGGCATTCGAGGCTGGTCTGATGCTGCCGTTGTACAAATCCGATGATTCCTTCTACTACGACGTGCTGGCTAGTCGTGAGGGTTCTTCCACCAATACTCATAGCCGTTCCGTATCCCAACTATCGGGGAATTATCTCTGCGCCCTGAAGGAATGCTATCTGCGGAGTAAGGGGGAAACGTCGATGACTTGTTACGTTCCCAATCCCATGGAGAAGGAATGGTATACGCCTGAGAATTTCAATAACTCCTTTGGGGATTACGTCAATAGTAGGAATCGCAAGCCGTGGAGTGTCAGCCTTCGGAATCTCCCTGCTCCTCGAGGCGAGATTCGTCTGTTAAATGAGGTCAGCGATGCCAAGCTGAAGTATGTTCCTGGCACGGAGGCGTCCAGTCGTCGGAAACTCTTCCCCGCGCGAGAGAGGATCAAGCGCGATCATGATTACGAGTGGCACGCCACCGTTATCGAGATAGTTGGTCCGTGGGCTTACGGTTGGATTCCCGGTCCCCGCGGTTGGCGGCCTACCGAGAATAGTAAGCCGCGTGAATCTCCTCCTGTTCGCTATGGAGATTTCTGCCCCTGGCGTCTGAACTTTGCGGGCATGAATTTTCCTTATGCCCTGGACGTCATAGAGGGAGACGAGGAGGATGGTTCCGGTGCTATGCTCCCACCGAAGAATATCTCAGCTGCTCAGGTATGCAGATTCTAGCTGCGCTTCTTTTTTAGAACTTCCATCAGACGGGAAAAATAGTTCTTTTTGTGGTGTTGGTTTCAGGTATTGAAGAAGAAAAAGATTAGGCCGAAGCAGTCTTCTACTACGGTGATGGGCGAGGTTGAGGCCCAAGAAGAAGTTACTAGTCCAGTGAACGAAGAGTTTGCTGAGGACGAGATTACAGATGGGGAGGAACGTACTGGTACCTCCCCTATCAATGTCGGAGAAGAGGTCTTCGCTGGTCACGCTGGTGATGAAGGAAGGAACAAAGTTGTGATGGCTGATGACGTTGTTATTGGGGATGTTTCCGTCCCTGCTGGTGATGTCGCGGATACCCTTCCCACTTCTCAAGAATTTTCTTTTGATCGGATGTATTCCACGGGGGAGTTTTTTGACGAAGCCCTCGATTTTCCCGAGGACTTCTCTTTACTTTCCCCCAATGATGATTGGGATGTTCTTGGTGGTGATGGTAATGGGGATGCTACTGTAGAAGATGTTGGTGCGGAGGAGCCTGCTGTGCATGTAGGCGCGGAGGAGCATGCTGAGGGGGTCGAGTCAGAGAAGGGAAAATCTGTCGTTGACGCGCCCGCCGATAGTCTTCCACAGTCGCCGACGTCTGAGGGTGAGGACGCCATCATGAATTGGTTTAAGGAAAAGAATCTTCTGTTTGTCTCTCATCCCGCTCCTGTTTGTCTCTCATCCTGCTCCTGTGGTCGCTAGAAACCGCTGTGGTCCCTGTTTCTAGCGCCAAATTGTGAGCACACGAACCACGTGCGTGTCCGAACGCTCACAATCAATCTTTAACATCTAAGGAGATTATGGTGATGGTACCCTGGTGTTGATTCATTGGCTCAAAACCTTCGGGTTTATCATGGCCTCCTCCAACCACTCCAGGCGTGGCGTTTGTGCATGAGATATAAGTATTAAGGAAAACAAAACACATAAGCAAACACGTGTGGAGCTAAATGAATGTAAAGTGCTGAAATGTAAATAAAACCAAGGTTTACGTGGTTCAGCACTAAGGCCTACATCCACGGGATTTGTTGTTCTACTATGTTCTTCACGGTTACACGAACAGTTGAATGATTTTTGGGGTTTACATGTTTCTCTCCTCTCAGGGATTAACCTACCTTTGCTATTTCTCTCTCTCTCTCTTTCCTTCCCTTCCTGATCTTTTCCCCTCTCTTCCTCTTGGTGGAGATTGGGTATTTATAAGGTTAGAACGTGGGTCCCATCTCTGAAGACCGTTGGAACCTTATCTTCTTGTGTCCTTGCGTCCATCGCGCGGAGGTCTGCATTTCCCCCTTGATCTCGCTCGTTCCACAGGTTGGTCGACACGTACACTGCTCGGAGTGTTTAATGTGGGTAGTTGAGGGGTCTGCTCGTGTCAGACAAGTGTCTTCTGCCCCTGTCAGTCCGTGTCAGCTAACTTTCTCTCCACCGTCGATCTTGGCTTCTCTTTTGGGGATGAGATAAAGTAACTCCTCGGGGTTTATTTGGTGTTTCGTGACCCATCATGTTTCGATGTTTTTGGCCTGCATGCTTTCCACGTGCCTCTTTATATACACGTGTCTGATAGCGAGATATATGTGTACACAATATGAGTATATCCACCATAAACTAACTTGTAATCCTCGTTCATGTAATCATAACAAAAATATGCTAGCTGGTAGCAGACTTGTAATTGTGAGTAAGGTGAATCGGGTATCCTTTTATACTCTTTAGTGGCTGGATTCCAAAGACCAAAGAATTCTGTACCCTTGTCCCGATGCTGCAGGCAGACCAAACCGTTGCAAGAACCAACCATACCAACTAACTTTAAAGATTTAAATGGGTGATGCTCCCTTACAAGAGCGTTATCATAAAATTTACTTGTAGAAAATAACAAATCTTTTGTTATATTGTACATATGAACTGCCTGAATTTTCTCTATCATAAACACTAAGCATGAACCTAGAGTACTTGTTGATTTTGAGTGTATAATGAAGATGTAACTTAACGAAATCGGGGTTGGAAATTATGGAAAACCATGTCTTAGAAACACACTTACATTGGTAATGGTATGTCTTTCAAGCTAAACAATTCTTTATTAATGTAAAGAATCAACTTCATTTTGAAGCCGTTTCCAGAGAATAAAATTGCAACGGTGGTGCCTAATGCCGTGTTGAGTTAGCAAGTCTCCTTTCCGCGTTTGGTATAAAGCAATAGTCTCTTGTTTCCAGTCAACACTCCTTTGTAGTGAGGTTGAAACATGGCATCCCATTTATTATTGTTGGAATCTTGTTTCTGAGTTGGGCATACCTTTGCTAACTCAGAAAATGATGGTAAGATTTAACTGCCATCATTTTCTGAGTTAGGCATACCTTGTTTCTGAGTTGGGCATATCCAATATGCCTTTCTTTGCTGGTAAGATTTAACTGCCAAGGAAAGCAATTTTGTCGAAGTTTTTTTTCTTTGCTATTGGACTGAAGAAAAGAAAACACTTTTTTTTGTTGATCGGTGAAGCAAATGATGGTATGATGTTTAACGTCGCTTCTGTAGATTTTGCGGACACAAGATATCATTTTTCTTAGCAGAAAGTTACCTTTTCTTGGACACAAGATATCATTTTTCTTAGCAGAAAGTTACCTTTTCTTGGACACCGATTTTACATTGGAAGTTCTTCTGTAGAACACACAAGAATGCAACCAGTTCTATTACACCAAGTCCAGATAGAAAGTAATCTAAATGCGCTTGATTCAGGTTTTCTGCAATCCATCCGTGTATTGACCTGCTGCACTGGTTGCCTTCTGAATGACGGATATATGGAAATTGAGGAAATGTCCTATGCCAAACTGGACTTCAAAACAAAAATACAGACAAAATACAGCTTGCTACTAGACCACACCATTCATCCCCTTCAAATCGATATTTTACTTCAAATGAAATGTAATACGGTAAGACATTTCTAGAATTCAATAAAGGGAGCTGTCAGTATAAACCAAGACCGTAGAGCTTTCACTCTTAAGTCATGGCATCAGCCATGAGTTATTAAAGTAACACCAGATATAACTCCATTGCTCTGTTGGTCTTTCCTTCTCAATGTTATCAGTCCAGAGGTTTCTTAATTGGCAGAAGATCTAAAACAAAAACCATGGGATCCCAACGGCATAAAACCATAAACAAAAAGTATCTCATCTTTGTCATTGATGCTGTAACCGATCATATTGACTATGTTAGGGTGGTGTAAAAGGCTACAGAAATGAACTGTCGAAAACGTCAACTGGACAGGGTATCCATAGAAGCTGGAATTCCCTGATTAACTTGTCTAACTGCAACTACCTGTGAAGACAACATCTGTACATTATCATAAAGTTTTCAAGTGGTACACTAAACCTTTTGTCAGGCTAATGGATATTATTAGCTAACCTTTTAAGCAACCTTTGTATGTGCCCGCACGTTCTCCTTCACCCAAAAGGGATTCTGGGGGAACATTCCTGGTGGCAGCTGCAAGTTCTTAAAAACTTAAACTTAGTGAGGCTGCAGTATAAACTTCATCACTAATGGAGCTTCCACCAAACTTAGAGATAATTCAAGTTATGTCAAATGAGTGAGCCACCAAGAGCAGCAATTTGGAAACTAGTTTCTACTTGCCCTGAATTTTTGTTAGCCATATTCTGCTTTCTTCTAGAGATTGAATTTTTGTTGGGATATTTAGATTTTGGGTCTCAACTTTGTGACCAGCTTTGAGTTTGGGTCCTGTGAAAATTTTAATTAGAGTTTGGGTCTCAGGACTGTCATTGACCGCGTTGACAGTTATGAAACTGGTTAAAAGAGGAAAAGACCAACTAAATCTAACGTTTCTTTTTATTTACTAACTATACCTACCGTTTACACGTGTGTGGAGGAGAACTGCCCAAGAATCGACGGTTCAAGATAAAAAAAAAAATTTGACCTAACTATATATCGATTCATTGTTTTTTCTAGGGTTTTTTTGCTACGCTCAACACGATTTCTGGAGGAGATTCATTGTTTGATTAATCTGATTTTTTTGCTACGCTCAACACGATTTCTGCAGTGTGGTCTTATTATTGTCGTTGTACAAGATTTCTGCAGTTGATTCATTGTTTGATTAATCTGATTTGAGGTAAGTTAAAAAGTTTCATTTTTGGGGTTTTGTAGACCCATTGATTTGGGTTTTTTCTGGGTTGTTCTGATTGATGTCTATGAATTTTAGGACAGGAATACTAATTTAAACGATGAATTTTGTTTTTCACTTTGTCTTTTAGGGTTCTGTTCTGTTCAAGTATTTCTTTAGATTTTCCTTTTGATTATTTTTCTGCTTTTGTCGAGTGATGTTTAAATAAAGAAAGGGTACATGGAATAGTTAATTCACTGATGGAAGAGTTTTATTGTGGTCCTTGTTTTGTCTTTAATAATTTCTGTGAACTGTAAAGAAAGGAAAAGGATTTTTTCCTGTGTTGTTGTACAGTGGTTGTTTATCAATTACTGAAAATTGACTTCACGGTAGAAAGAAAAAAAATTGTTCCAGTAACAGGGCTAAACTATTGTGGTTGTAGTTATTGTGTGTTGTTGAGTCATTGTTGGGTAACTAATGCAAGTATGTGTGGGTATTAAAATGCAGGTACCATGGATGACTTGTTTAGATATTATCCCACTAGAGGTGGATATCTTGTTGGAAAATATAAAAGAGCCGAGCATCCTAATTTGGAGAAAATGCCTGACTAAGAGGACTTGGACTTCCTTCCTATTTTGTACCCCAATAAAACTGCAACACAAGGCAGCTGTCAAGTTGAGTCAAGCACAACTGGAAGTCAAGCATCTGGTGTTGTAGACCCATTGCAAAGTAATGAATTTTTTTCACAGGTTGATGATGATGAACTATTTGCTAGTACATACAATACTAGTGAGACAGTCAATATAGAGGAACAAGATATACCTGATGAAGACTACGATAGTGAAGATGTGGAACTCTAACATGAACCAGAGATAAATGATGATGAAGAGATTGATCTCACTGGTAAAATTCAAGAAACGTTAAATTCAACCCTTGAATTCAAGGAGTTCGTTGAAGATACACAGAAGATTGATGGCGACTTCAAGTTATCTGAAAAGCAAGAATTTGTGGAGAAGCTATTTGTTGGGCAGCAATGGTTGAGCAAACAACATTGCAGGGATTATTTGAAGGATCTAGAAGTTGACATGAATTATTGTATGGTACAAAAAAAGAACAAGGAAAAGATTCAATCATACAGATGCAAGGATGAAACTTGTGAATGGAAGATTTACTGCTCTGTACTACCTGATGGGCAAACATTTGAATGCAAAGCAGGTTAGTAACTCGAATTTGCTTCTATTTTACATTTATAAGCTTGACATACTTCTTTATTTCATGTTATCTTGTTGTTTTTGAATTTCATGAGTATCCTGTATTGACTTGTAGAGATGGTCCTACTTTTGAGATTGACTTTGTGGTGTTCAAAATTGCAGGTCATTTCATTCACACCTGTGAGTCTATACATGGGCTCAATCATCCATTAGCCAATGCAAGATGGGTGGCCAAGGTGATGTTGGAATGCTAGAAGGCCCATCCTAGCTACAAGCCCAGGGACTTTATAACTGAGGTGAAGAAAAATCATAAAGTTGATATTTCTTATTTTACTGCATGGCATGCTTTCCATTTGTGTAATGAGAAAATTATGGGTAGTTACGAAGAAGGTTATTCTTTACTTCCTGCTCTATGTGATCAAATTAAGAGAGAGAATAGCAGGAACATAGTTAAATTGAAAACAGACCCTGTAACCGGGAGATTTGTGTCATTATGTATTTCATACAGGGTGTCTTTAGATGGGTTTTTGAAAAATAGACCTATACTAGGACTAGATGGATGTCATCTAAATGGTAAATATGATGGTGTATTGTTGGCAATCACATCTCTTGATGGCAACAATGGTTTATTTCCCATTGCGATATACATTTGTCAGTCAGAGTGTAAAGAAAGTTGGATAGATTTTCTGAGTATAATGGCTGAAGAGTTAAAGCAACATCCAATGGCTCTGAATTTCATTAGTGATAGACAAAAGGGGCTGATTGAAGGTGTTTCAAGAAATTTTAGTGATGTAAATCACAATCATAGGTACTGTTTTAGACATCTTTACAAGAATTTTAAGAAATCACATCCTGGTAAGAACCTAGAGTTTATTGTATGGAGAGCAGCAAGGTCATTCTCTGAAGTAGGTCATAAAATTTGGATGGACAGACTTAAAGAGGCAAAGCCTTCTGCACCAGAGTGGTTTGACAGAGAACCAGTTGAGACATGGGCAAGATGTTATTTTGATAGGTCATCAAAGTGTGAGAATGTTACGTCTAACTTCTGCGAAGCCTTCAACTCATGGATTCTGGATTACAGGAAGATGCCTGTATGTAAGTTGGTGCAAAAATTTCATTTACTTATGATGCGAATATTCTTTGATAGAGAACAAGTGGGTGAGCAAATGCCTGATGGTGGTGTGGTCCCTAGAGTGACAGATATCGTAAAGAAGCATTTGTACTTCAGCCACGAGTTCACTAAACAACCGTCAACTAAGCATCTTTGGTCGGTCTCTGATACAAAAAAGGACATATCTTGGGTGGTGAACCTGGAGGAGCACACTTGCACCTGCAATGCATGGCAAGTATGTGGAGTACCATGTGTACATGGTATATGTGCAAGTTTATATCATAGAACAAAGGACCATGACAAGTAAGTGACAAACTGAATTACTGAAATCACTGAATTGAGCTATTTTGCTTTTAACTCTCAACTGTTTGAATACTAATTACTTAAGTCAACTGAATTTATGTTTGCAGGTACGTCCATGAATACATGTCTGTTGACACCTACAGAAAACTATATGCTCCTTCTATTGAACCTCTATTGGATAAAGCTTTATGGGCAGTGGTAACAATCTTAAACAATGTTGTTTTTTAATATGACATCTCTTATATATATCTCTTATACATATCTTATTCATTTTTATACAGAATCCCATGGACGTGAAACCTCCTAAATGCTCTAGGCCACCAGGTAGACCTAGAAGTCAAAGAAGAAGGGACAAAGATGAGGGTGGGAATAATAGGAAATATATGTGCGGGAAATGTTATGTCTATGGTCATAATAGGGTAACTTGTAAAGGGGCTGCTGCTGAGGACCAACATCAAGGTAATATATATGTGTGGACATTGACTGTGTATACTCTGAATTACTTTGAATTTGGCTTATGATCAAAATGCCTTGTGCTGGGATTGTTTTTGCAGCTCCAGCCACCTTCACAGGTCCTCATGTGAGGCCCAATCCAGCATTTAGGCCACCTCCACCAACACCAGCTACTGCATCAAATTCTGCATCAAATTCAACTACGACATCAGCTCGAGGTGGTGGTACCAGAAAGAGGAGAGGTGGTGCAACAACATCAGCTCCAACATCAACTACTGTTGCATCTTCTTCAGTTGTCACTGCATCAACTTCAACTACACTAGCAGAACAAGGTCATGCAAAAAGAGGAAGAGGTGGTAGGGGTAGCAGAGGCGGAAGAGGAGTTTCTACTGCACCAGTTGAACCTGTTGTTCAAGTTCAAGCATCTACAACCGTTGCCTTTGGAAGAGGAGTTGCTACTACCAATGCAAGAGGTGGTATACCAAGAGGAAGGGGATCTAGATCCAATGCAAGGGTAAGGCTTGTGCATAGAAGACATGGCGAGATTGTTGGTTTTGGTATATTACAAGCTGAACCGCCAACACTGCGTAGAGAACCAACACTAGCTCAGGTAACATTTAGGCTCAATTTATTCCCGTTTGTCATTCTTTACAACTTGTAGTTTCTTGTTGCTTGTCATTTTTTTGTAATTTACAATTTCTTGTTACTCAATGTTTTAGGTATTCAATACTGGCAGAGGGGGTGGCAGAGTGGGTCGCGGAGGAGGTGGCCTAGTGACAAGGGGTGGAGGTATATTTTCATCATCATATGGAAGGGGAAGTAGGAGGTTCATGGACTGGTTTGGCACACCAGAGCAGTGGTCCAATGATGAGAACTAAATGCATCAGGCTTGTTTAAGCTCTTCGTAGTCTTTTATTTAGCATCTTACTATGGGATAAAGGCGAAACATTGTCATCTTTCTTTTGAGAATATGAACAAGTTGTAGTGATAAACAAGTTGGGTACTATTGAATCTGATAACTCTTGGTTTATGAATGCAACTTACCTCTGGTTCTTGTATTCGTGTGTTCTTCATTTTATATTTGTGGACATATATGTTGATGTGTGAAATTGTGATCTTAAATCTATCCGCAGGTGTAAAGTTGATGTGTGAAAAATGGTTGAAACCTGGTTTGTGCAGAGGTTTGAGGTTGGGTGCAACAGTCAGGTAACAGATGAATAATCCAGACCGTTGGTGTACATCTATTTTGCACCGTCATATGCGTTTCAGGAGATACTAAATAACACGTGTGTTTCACATGTTTGACGGCAACTTACGCCGTTAAGTAAATATAAATTAATTTTAATTATAATAATTTTCTTAACTGTCAAGACGGTCAATGACGGTCCTGAGACCCAAACTCTAATTAAAATTTTCACAAGACCCAAACTCAAAGTTGGTCACAAAATTGAGACCCAAAGTCTAATCGTCCCATTTTTGTTTGCCACCCAAACAGATAATGCTACTAAACCTGTGGGAGAAATCATTTCTGCTTTTGTTAATAATTTGCACAATATACTTTTTCTAGAAAGGTCTCAAACCAAACACAATTCAGAGCTAATTAAAAAAGATACAATAAAGTTTCAACCAATAGTTCCATTTGAAGTCAGCAGCACCCCCATCACTACTACCACTAGCATCCGTAAAACAGCATCATAAATCTATAATAGAACTAGATTCCTAAGACTTAGTTTTCTTTAACATTTAGATATAGACCTCTTTCTTGACCTCTTTCTTTGGATAGACCTTATACGACAAGTTTATACACTCATCTGGAGTCAAATCTGAAAAATAGGTTAATCCAAGAATGCAGGAAGACTTGGTTTGGTTATGTTTATGGACACGCCGAGCGGTTTTCTTGAAGATTTCAAATCTCTCTTTGAAAGCTTTTCTATCATCCACATCGAAATGGTGTTCATTAATTGATAACCACCTCAAAAACAGAGCGAGGAGCTTATCCTCAGAATTGATGATATCATCAGTTACCTTCACAGCTTCACGTTCCCTTGCAATTTTCAGTGCCAATTTTTGATTACTACCACGGTATCCTGAGCTGCACATGAACATAACATTTAGTAATGAGATAACAAACAAGGTACTAATAATTCGTCGCAATACAAACCAAACACAAACCTGAATATTGTGGCCACACTCCCCAATCTCCGACTCAATGGTATAGCAGCAGTCCAAGCCTTTGCACCAGTTGCAGGCAGCTGCAAAGTGAAAGGGAATTACTATCCACATAATAATCATGAATACTAAACTAGGAGCACCTAAATACAACCAAAAAATTACACAAATCCTGATTTCTAGTTCACATCTGAAGGGGAAAAAAATGATTCTGAAAAAAACAACCAAAAAATCATGCATTCATTACTATTGCATCTGACGATATCAGAAAGGCAAATCCATCCAATGGAAGTTCACTAACCAAAATCAAATGCCTACAACATTCGACCCTAAATCAAACGAGAACAGTTGCATCTAGCAATATTAGAAAGGAAAATCTATTCCAATTGAACTTGACAAACCAACATCAAACACCTACAACTTTCAACCCTAAATCAGACCCTAACAACCCAACAAGCAAATAAAATCTCCATTTTTCACTGAAAATTAGCATCTCAAAACGACAATAAACATCATCATAAAACTAAAATATAATAAGGAAAATAAGATATTAATAATCTTGGCATAACAAAAACACATGATCAATCTGTCATATATTTATGAATCCAGAAATAAAAATTTAGCGATTATGAAAAACCTCTGTCATGCCTTCACTACAATTGCATCTGACAATCTATTCCCAACAAAACCTCCATTATAGCATAACACAGCTATCAAATCACTGGATCCAGAATCCCTAAATCAAACAAAGTCATGATTATTTCTACATCTAAGAAAAATCCGAACAGAAAATGCGTAAACATACATCACCAAAAGAGTTACAAAATCACAGAGCCAAAATCAACATTTTCAACAAAATTTGGAAAATTAAAAATGATGGAACAACTTAGAGGTCAATTAAACAAAAACTTACACATATGGAAGCTATATTAGCAGATTTAACAGCAGATCTAGCTGATCTCAGGAGAATCGAAGTAGCCATCAACAATACAAGATGATTTCAGAGCAAGATATTTTATTAGGGTTTCGGTTTTGGAACCTCTTTTTTCTGAGGTGGTAGAAGTTTCTGGACTGGTTATTTTGAACGAGGGCTTCGATTGGGATCTCCAATGGGTCCGGTTCCACACAGATACACTAGATCCGTATCCGACTCATTGAACGAGGGTTTTCAATGATCCGAGATAACAATTCGCATTTTTTTTAAAAAGAAAAGAAATTTTGTTTTACAAAGAGCTGGTTGGAAGCCCAACCATAAGTAGGGCTCCAACGCCTTTTTAGGGACGGAGCTGTGTATTGAATAAAATACTGAAAATCTCCACTAATCGTTATTAAATCCTTTAGTCTTTCGACAAAATTACATTGTCAATCCCCCTAAATAAATTGCAAATACTGTAAGGACTATTTAGAAATACTTTTTTAAATTTGTTAAGCTTTTTGCAAACACGTGGGGAATGGACTATCGAAAATGATTGATACATTTCGGATTAAGCATCGAAGATGCACCATGGAGACAAGAGCAGTTGACCCACTTCCCATGGTTCTAATCCCACTGCTGAGAAGCTGTTGGAGACCATTGATTTCCCCGAAGTGTATTCCACGGTCCCTAAATTTGGTGTGTTTATCAATGCTCATGCACTATTTGTCTGCACTTTTGGGTTTGACTTTTCTTAGCCTGGACACGTAATTTTGCTTGTTACATACGTGTGTTTCTTTATAGTTTATCTGTTTTAATCTTTAGTCCTTAGAGATTTGGGGATTCTGCATTGATTTTTTAATAAATTTATATAGGAAAGAATATCGAGAAATGATAAAGAAAGTGAACAAGAAAACTAAAATAAAAGCCTCTTACCTGTGAAATTTTTTATCTTTGTTGGATCACAAGAAAGTAATTGTATTGATCCTATTGGGGGTATTTTTTTACTTTTTATCAAAATTTGAGAGATGATGGGCCAGATGACTTAATTAGTGAGGCAAGTGCATTTTGTGCTGCTAGAAATATAGATGTTCCTAATTTCGATTCTAATTATGTTCCATTAGTAAGAGGAGTTGGAGCTCGTCATCATTAGAGTACTTTTACGATTATGGAACATTATCGTGTGGATATATTTAATGCTGCTATAGATGCTTAGTTACTGGAACTGAATAGCATGTTCAACGAAGAAACGATGGAATTACTTATCCTTAGTTCGGCTTTGGATCCTCGTGAATGGAAAAAATCATTTAGAGTTGATTATATTTCTAGATTGGTCGATAAGTTTTATCCAAAGGGTTTCATGGGACAAGCGAAATTACACTTGAAGATACAACTTCGACATTATGAGCATAGCGTTGTTTCTTATGAAGAGTTTAAGAAAGTGAGGAATATATCTAGTTTGTGTGAATGGTTGGTGAAGAATGGAAAATCGACTACATATTCTCTTATACATAGAGTGATAAAATTTGTGCTTACCCTACTAGTTTCTACTGCAATAACAGAGCGGGTTTTTTCAGCAATTAAGATTATCAAGACTAGACTTCGTAGTAAAATGGGTGATGAATTCCTTGGAGACTCTTTGGCAGTGCATATTTAAAAAGAAATTGCTAAGAAGTTTAGCATTTATTCAATCATTGATGATTTTCGAGATTTAAAAGAACGCCGTTTGATATTTTTATAATTATCAAGTTAAAAACTTTGGTTTAATAAATTTTTTTAATGATTTGTGTAAAAAAAGATTTAGCTTCGCCCCCTTGTTTGAAAATCCTGGCTCTGTCCCTGACCCTTTTTGAATAGCTAAACCTATTCTAATGAAAATAAAATTACCAACTTTAATATTTACATCATGCCTAGCTATATAATTTTTCAATCTTAATAAAAACTCTATAGTTTCGACACCAAGCTCACCTAAAGTAGTAAAAACCAAGGTACTAAAACTATACCCATTAGTTGTACAAACATCAAGGTATTTACATCCTTTTACGCTCAACAACTTTAAGCAAAGCATGACCCGGCTTAAAAGCTTCTACACCACCCCCGACAAAAGAAGAAACCACCGTCACATCCAAACAAGTGTCACGACCTTCCTCCCAATTGTAGACAAGAATATACGTTGGTCTAGAATCACCTCCATCACGAGATAAGAAACCCAAAGACGCTTCAAATTTATGGTGCCCTGTAACAAATATCCGCAAGAGTTTCGCGAGCAATATCATGTCTAAATTTGATACCAACATCATTAGCACAATGTAAGGCGTGGTCGCCATATACATCCATATCCCTGTTACAACACAAGCACACACTGTTTTCTGCAAAGGGGAGAATGCCTAGCCTATAACTAAGAACTGCACAAACTGACGCGGCCCCAACTTCTGTCCAAGCTCATTCGCAAGTATAGCAAGCAAGTAATCTTGAGCATGATTGGTTTTATTACATTGCCAAAGCACTGAGTCACGCCTTGACATATTTAAAAATGAGGGCATGTCTTTCGTCACACCTGCAAAATACCAAATTTTCAAAGAATGTATAGGATGGGGGGAAGTAAGGATATTACTAAGTTGATACGAATCAATACCACACACTTGAACAAAATGTTTAAAAGCTTATTGATATGTTGGACCTTTAACTGAAATATTATCTGATGTTGACACTAGTGATGTATTGCATAAGATGTTCTTCTGTAAGTGTAGGGTTTGAGAGGAAGAAGCTAAAAAATAATACTGCATAGTATCAAACATAGAATAGATACCAAGACCACCATCTCTGATTGGCAGAGACACTAATCTTTGTTGTAATGGCCAAAAACCTGGTCCATCACCAGTCACTAGTTGCCTCATATACTTATTAAGATAACTGATAAACGCATTTATGTGTTTAATATAGCCTAATTGTATATAGTTTTAGTACCCATTTTTGTATTTATTATGGTGTTTTATTTATTTGTAGGTGTTTTTTGGAAAAATAAGCTTTTACGGCAAAATTGGCTAAAAATGCGGCGTTTGGATCTCCGTAGACAGTTTACCGGAAATGCCCCAGAAGTGTACCAGAAGTACCCCGGAGGAACCCCGAAAAAGTCCGGAAAATGTCCGAAAAATCACTAAAGGCATCCAAACTTTGGATAAGGGCACCCCAAGACACCCCAGCTGTTAAAGGCACCCAGAATTTGGATCAGGGCACCTCTCTTCTTTAAGAATTTGAAATGAAAATTTGGCGGGAAAATAACATGTACGTCTGCATGATTTTGGAATTGAATTTTGGATGAGTTTTAAAGAGAATCAAACACTAGAATCTGTTGGTATGAGCCTGTTAGGGTTAAACAGGATGTATGGACTTGTTCTCATCGATTGGAATGGGCTTGAACGGCCGGAAAAGGGAAACAGACCGGAAAAAGGAAACAAGGTCCTGTTGGATTTATTTTTGGTTAGTCAGAGAGATTAAAGGAAAGAAATATGTTCCAAAAGGATATATTCTACCTAAGGAATAGTTTTATATAGGTGGGAGAGCTCAGAAGCGCGTAAACAGGATTGGAGAAGCGATTATCGTATCTTGCTGCCAAAGAAAAAAAAAGGATAAACCAAGATATTTTTGGAAGATTTTAGGCTTATGTTGTGTAGAAATAGATGTCTTAGGGTTACTAGAAGAGGGAGGAAGTGAGTCGAGACCAAGAAAAGCTAGCACCAGAGGAGGCGAGAATAATTTTTCCAGAAAGTTTGCTGCTGCTGTTCCGCCATTAAAGAAGCTTCAAGAACACGTGAAGAACGGACAGGCGAAGGCAGACTTATTTTTAACCAGCAGAAAACGACCAAGGCGGCAGTTTATTTCAACAGCGTCAGAAACACTTAACCGGTGTCTTCTTCTGTTACAGTGTATAACAGTCTTAAATTCGCTGTATTAATTCGTTTTCATCTTTTAATCATCTTTTGAGCTTTATAAACATCTTTTGAGATCATGATTAATATGAGGAGCTAAACCCCATTGTTGAGGCGATAGAGGAAGCTATTTTTCCAATAAAAAGTGGTATTTTCTATTTATTTTATTTATTGCAATTATTATTATGATTATTTTGCCTTGAATGATAATTGTTTGAATGATTTTCGTTAAGCGGTTGTGATTTCTTTTGATACAACATGCTTAGCTTAGATTTTGATGCTTTATGCTTTGGATTTACACTTGTTATTTTGGGAATCAACTTGTTGCAATAATTTAGAATCAAATTAAAAGGAAAAAATTGCATAATAAAATAATTGGACTTAATTGCTTTGAACTTGGAAAATAGTGGAATCTTAAGCCTCAGTGTTCTTTTATTCTTGTTTTCATATTTATTTGAGTTTTCTATTTATTTAAGTCTGAAAAATCCTTCACAAGTTCGAGTTTGAACGATACTCTACTTACCACAATCTATAATTACATCAATAACTGTGGAATATTACATGTGTGTCTTTCACATAACTAGGAGCAGTAATACGCATCGCAAAAGTAGAATTTAGAAACACCTGTGCAATTCCTGAGAAGTAGCAACTCTCTTTGTGGATCTTCAAGTTTGCGTACTGCCGTCATCAACCGAATTGTCTTATGTACTCTGTCAAGAAGCAATTGACTGCAAAAATTAGCATTTAGACTCACAGGACCACCAAGTAATTTAACTCATATAGAATATCTACCCATATCATAGGGAAAAATATCCTTTTGCAGACTTCTTACATCAAGAGAGGGCCAAAACAATTCAGATTTTTGTATGTTAAGACGGAGACCAACAACCGCACCCTCATTCTAAATAATATGAAAGGCCTTAGAAACCTGCATGGTATCTCCTATAATGGTACCATCATCTAAGTACCATGCTTGCAAATCAAGTTTACATTGTTGAGAGATCTTTAAAACTAGATGATGCAAGTTCAGTGAGAAAAGTAGAGGCCCTAAAGGGTCCCCTTGTTGTACGCCTTGGCAGAAAAAAGAGTAGAAGCACCATAATATAGTTTCGCAAGAGAAGCATAACAAAATTCAACCCATTTAGAAATACTAGGGCATTTAAGAAGCACTTCCCGAAGCATGGCAGACCTGTACTCGAGGTTAAAAGTATTACTGAAATCTACAAGAAGCATAGACATGGAGGTAGGACTACCTTTCTCATCCAAAATACAATTCACTGAATGTAAAATAGCCCCACCTCCGCATAGTACACCAGCACCAAATTAGAAATCACATAAATAACTGGTCATATCCTTACTAACAAGGGATGCAGCAACCTTGGAAACTAGTCTTCTCCATATAGTACCAACTGCAATAGGTCTAATCCCCCCTCCAGGTTTAAGTAAAGGAGTAAGTGGTGCACTAGCTATAAACTGACCAAGCTGTGGAGGGATGGTTTACAATAGCAGTAATAGATGCAAGAAGCTCATCTTCCACAGCTGATGTAGGACCACTGAGGGCGTCAAGCAAGTGTTGAGCATAAAAACCATCCCTTCCACATGCGTTACCCTTAGAAAAACTCTTAATTTTGTTCAATACCATATCATTATTAGCCGTAGAAGCCACCACTTCAAAAGATGGATAAGACAAAACTGGTGGTGGTACCGAAGAATGCTTGAGCTTTAACTCAGACAAGGTTGCATCAGTAGACGGTGCAACACCATTAGAAGTTAGAACACTGATGGATGCAATATAAGAACCCTGACAAAGCTTTCGTCTACAAAGTTTCAAATTGAGATCATCTTGAGTATTGTTTTTAGAGAAAACCTTATTTTTAGATAAGAGATTATCATCTGATAGAAAGTCCATAATCAAAGAAACACAACCATCAGTATCCCTCCATTTTGTTAAGGCCCGAGTAATAAAGGCAGCTTGAAGTTTCTTACGCATACCAGATCTAGCCTCTGCATTACTCTTGGGAGTATAATTGCGCATGACACATATAGGAAAGAGCAACAACTTAATCCAAGCAGAAATATCCAAGGGATTAAGTATAACCATGTCCATAGTTTGTTTGAATGTTCTAGAGAAACTAAGTCTGCATTTGGATAAAGAGTGAGGGTTGAACCCGAGAACCTTTTGCCCCAAAGCCAATATATTATGTTTTTCCCCTGCTAAAGGAAATATTAATAAAAACTTGATTACATTCATATGATTTTATCATCGTGATTCACTATCATTATCACATTTGTTTCCAAGAACTTCAAAACGTGTTTTTTCGAAGTGCTTCAGTATGCGACGAATCATTTTTTTGTATACGAGGTTGGTATATAAATCAAACTAGGCGGCCAAAGGCTGCTCTAATAATTTTTTTTCTTTTCTTTGGCGACAAGTATTAGTTACAACTACCTCCTGCAATTGTACTCGTCCTGTTTCCTCAACTCATTCATGGTTGGTTCCCTTTTCTTTATGTTTTTTCTTGCTTCATTTCTGTCATTTTAAATATGACCAGTATGAATGTCAATTGTATTTTTCAGAATTTTGAACCTAGTTTTCGTGCTTCAACAATGCATAAACCTACAAATATTTGAAAATCATTCTTATGGATGCTGCTCACAATGACCCCAGAGTCAGCTGGATTTGCAACTGGAACTTGTCATTAACCTATAGTTGTGAGTATTGTGTACCCTTTTGTAGTTTCTTTCTGTCACATCGGGTTGTTTGCGAATTCAACTAAGGTTTAGGCTTAATGTTCCACTTGCTGTGTAGTTTGTGTATCCACTTTAGAATTTTAATACTTTGGTTTGTGTTAGTAAAATGTAGATTCTACAAGAATGTTGATTTCGATTCAAGGCTCAACAAGAAGCTATTGAAGCTTTCTGACATAAGCCTTGTATACTTAAAAGTTTTATGCATCGTGTACAACTTAGTTTTTCTTATGGAACCAGTTCTAGCCAGCGACTTTTGCATTCGTTTCATTATTCAACTTCATTTTTGTCATCTTCAGCCAACTCAACCTAACTTGCAAGATGTAGATTTCTATTAAGTATGTAAAAGAAATTGGAGGCATAAAAAAGAAAATTCCTTGGTAAACTGCTACTTAAAGTATGAATTCATGATAATTGGAGTATTATTATTTATTTATTTCATATTATGTTGTTCTGAAACCAAGTGTTCATTGACGCTGATTTCAGTTACGAATTCGTGTAACAATGAATTTTTATTTAAATTGGTGTTAACTGATATAGATTCAGGATTTGATTTAGTGTAATTTGTCCGGAGACTGGAAACTGTCAGACCGTGGTCACCTTAGTGATAATCGCGCTAATCTCAGTGATCAGCCGATTCATTCCACATTACCACACAGTAATGTTGCACATCCATATATCTTTGGTAGTTCACCTGCTCCGGTACCTTTAGCAACTCCTATACCAACTAATGCTACACCAGCAACTACAGTACCTAGTAATCAAGCCATGAGTCAAGAAGAGCCGCAGATACAGGCGCAAGCTACATCAAAGTAAAAGAATTCTGCACCGAATCTTGTAAATCTAGTCATATAAGCTAGTAAATTTGTTAGAGCGTCCACAATGGACGACTAAACCAAATATTTGGTCCAAATACATGTCGCAGTGGAAGAGAGTAAAGATCAAAAAACCAGACTAAACCCAAATTACAGGCTATATTTGGTCTGGGACCAAAACCAAAACCAAATTTGGTCAAGCGTAGATTAAAAATTCGTCTGGAGTGGGGCGGAGATTTAAAGTATGCCTGGTGAAATTTATGTGTCTGGCGGAGATTTAAAGTGTGCCTGATGAAAGTTATGTGTGGGGCGGAGATTTAAAATGTGCAAAAAATTCCAATTAAAAAAATAAAAAAAATGGGGCGGACATATAATGTTTGCCCCATGAAAAATTTAATAAAAAAAAGTGGGACGGACATTTCAGTTACGCCTAATGAAAGTTATTTGGGGCGAACATTTCAGTTACGCTCGACCAAATTTTAATCGGGTACCGTTGCGTGGCAACACGGACTTAACCCAAAATTTGGTTTTTTTTGGTCTTTGATCTTTGGTTTTGATCGCACCACTACAATTGCTTTTAGGATTTATCTCATCTGTTTCATAAGATTTCTCTTTACTTTAGATAAGTTAGGATTCAGTCAGTTTGTTTATGTACGTATCTATCTACCTTTTCTATTTTAGTCATCAATGAAATGAAAACATCTCACAACATGTGAGAAACACAAATTCTCTGTTCAAATCCTAGCTTCTCCATTTTCAATTACGTTACTGATAAGACACACACTCAATTCAATCTTTCAATTACATTATCGGGCAAAACACACACCCACAAAACTTCATTCTCTATTCAAATCCTAGTACGCTCTTTGGTTTTCAATTACGTTACTGGTTAATTAGACACACACTCAATTCAATCTTTCAATTACATTACTGGGTAAGAAACATACTCGATTTGTTTAGCCAAGTCTGGAGTAATGACCAGATACATGTACCCCAAATAACCCCCTTCTTCCTTCGAGTCCTTCAAAATCAAAAAGAGTTCCCCCTTATAATTTCCATGCCCCCACAATACAGACCGCATGTCTAGTAGGATTCGCGTCTATAGGTACATTCTTGTCTCCACCAGTAATAACCCGGATGACAAGCAAACTCTGTACTGAGGCAAGCAAATAAAGGATGTTTTCTAACAGCCTTAATTATCTCCATAGTTTCTACTGGAACATACACACAACCCTTAATCCATACTATTGATTTCTTTCCAAGTTCACATGACTGAGACTTAGCAACATAAGGATAATCTTCAGCCGAACAAATCCCATGAAACTTGATAAACCTATATATCATTGATCATTTGATCCATTGCATCCATCTATAGTTGCACAATCTACCACTTGCTGGACAGATAATGGGATTAGATGACCATAAGTAAGAAACTGCTTACTTTCAACTGCAGATACAGCTGCACAAGCCCAACAGGTACCAATTTTTTTTTGACACATGACTGGAGTAACTGCACCCTCTTCCCGCCAATCTACTATAAAAGGCTCAACAACATTAAGAGATCTTTTCAACAAAAAGTCTGCACTTCTTTTCATGTCATATAAGCTCCCACGTCGTCGTCGCAAGATGAATGTGACACCCTTCTTAAATTAAATTAGATAAAAGTTTTGGATATTAGTAAAACTGGAAAAGACACTTGGTAATACGCTATTGATCAACACGTTAAAAAATGAATTACATTCTGTTTATACACTGTATTTAAATGCCATTCTGTTTATTGGCAGAAGTACCAAAATGTAGTACAAAAAAAACGTGAGAGACGGAGAAAGAATGTTACTATACTGCTCGGAAGTACAAAAACGAAGCAAAGACCTTTTCTGTTGGGCTATTCGAGTATAGGCCCGTTTTCATAAATACTGTTAGCGTTAAATTAAGAACCATTTTTTTTGTGGCTATTCAAAAATTATGGGGGAGAACCGAGTAATAAAATATCTACTGTATAATTATAAAGGGCATCATAAATTGTGGAAATGACTAACCTATATATTTTTAACCACCTCCTCCCATCATCACCACCACCTATATATATAACCACCTCCTCCCATCATCACCGCCACTCACCACCACCGACCACCTCGAACCACCACCACAACCACCTCTATATATAACTTAATTTAAATCATTAAAAAAATAAAATCAAAATCAAAATCAAAATTATAACAAACTCATTAATTGTCTTTCGTTTTTGGTTGAAAAATGAGAAGTAATCATCAAAATGTGTTGAAAATGGAAGTTACAGAGAGAAGTTCGGCTAGAAAATATCTGAAAACCTTTGTCGAACTAGTTGAACTCAACTTTAATGGAGGTTTTTCTTTCAGAGAAAAGTTTGGTTACGTCGCAATTTTTTTTCCTAGTCGAATTTTTAGTTCGGTTATGTCGCAATTTTTTCTCCTAACTGAACTTTTCTTTTAAAACCTATATATTTGAGTTTGGTTACACGCTAAATTTTTTATTTTATTTTCACAGCCGAACTTTTAGTTCAGTTACGTCGCAATTTTTTCTCCTAACTGAACTTTTCTCTAAAAAAAAAGCTTCATTAAAGCTGAGTTCGACGACCTGTGTTTTTAGAAACATTAGCCGAAATACACTTGCAGATGAGTTCGGCTACCTGTTCTTCAAATGTCGTAGCCGGACTTTGTTAACCAAACTGAAATCAATTTGTAAACTGTTCATTTTTAGGAATATTTTGGCCAATTCAAGCATCATTAACTAAATTTGAAGTATCAGTGAGTACTCAAAACATCATAATCTTGTTGTGGCTCTTAAAGAAAAAGATCTAACTTTTTTTCTTCCAAAACCCTCATCTTCATTATCATCTTCATCTTCTTCTCCCTCTGAATAATTCTTCTTTTGAAAAAATCAAATTATTAATTTAATCTCACTAATCATTAATTGACTCACTAATTCATACACTAACTAATTTTATTACCAAGAACAAGTTTGGTATTAAAAAAAAATAGATATGAGGTGACCCAAATTTTGGGTCAGGGCACCTCTCTTCTTTAAGAATTTGAAATGAAAATTTGGCGGGAAAATAACATGTACGTCTGCATGATTTTGGAATTGAATTTTGGATGAGTTTTAAAGAGATTCAAACACTAGAATCTGTTGGGATGAGCCTGTTAGGGTTAAACAGGATGTATGGACTTGTTCTCATCGATTGGAATGGGCTTGAACGGCCGGAAAAGGGAAACAGACCGGAAAAAGGAAACAAGGTCCTGTTGGATTTATTTTTGGTTAGTCAGAGAGATTAAAAGAAAGAAATCTGTTCCAAAAGGATATATTATACCTAAGGAAGAGTTTTATATAGGTGTGAGAGATCATAAGCGCGTAAACAGGATTGGAGAAGCGATTATCGTATCTTGCTGCCAAAGGGAAAAAAAGGATAAACCAAGATATTTTGGGAATATTTTAGGCTTATGTTGTGTATAAATAGATGTCCTAGGGTTCCTATAATAGGGAGGAAGTGAGTCGAGACCAAGAAAAGCACCAGAGGAGGCGAGAATAATTTTTCCAGAAAGTTTGCTGCTGCTGTTCCGCCATTAAAGGAGCTTCAAGAACACGTGAAGAACGGACAAACGAAGGCAGACTTATTTTTAACCAGCAGAAAACGACTCAGGCGGCAGACTTATTTCAACAGCTTCAGAAACACTTAATCGTTGTCGTTTAATTGTTACAGTGTATGACAGTCTTAAAATCTTTTAATCAACTTTTGAGCTTTATAAACATCTTTTGAGATCATGATTAATATTAGGAGATAAACCCCATTGCTGAGGCGATAGAGGAAGCTATTTTTCCAATAAAAAGTGGTATTTTCTATTTATTTTATTTATTGCAATTATTATTATGATTATTTTGCCTTGAATGATAATTGTTTGAATGATTTTCGTTAAGCGGTTGTGATTTCTTTTGATACAGCATGCTTAGCTTAGGTTTTGATTCTTTATGCTTTGGATTTACACTTGTTATTTTAGGAATCAACTTGTTGCAATAATGTAGAATCAAATTAAAAGGAAAAAATTCCATAACAAAATAATTGGACTTAATTGCTTTGAACTTGGAAAATAGTGGAATCTTAAGCCTCAGTGTTCTTTTATTCTTGTTTTCATATTTATTTGAGTTTTCTATTTATTTAAGTCTGAAAAATCCTTCACAAGTTCGAGTTTGAACGATACTCTACTTACCACAATCTATAATTACATCAATTTTTGGCGCCGCCGACGCGGACTTGTTTTTAGGGTTTTAGATTTATTTTTATTAATTTTTTAGGTTTTTATTATTTTAGGTCTATTTTACGTTTTTGGGTATTTTTCTTTTGTCTACAGGTTTGGAGCAAAGACAGTGATCCAAGGAATTTGGTGATTTGCTTAAAGACTTGGAGCTAAAGATTAAAAGCGAAAAGAACGGAGAAGATGACAATTTTTTTTATTTTTTTATTTTTTAGGGTTTTGTTTATTTTTTGTTAGATAAAAAACTGTTTAGGGTTTATTATTTTGTAATTTTTTTTTCTTTTTGGACATTGTGGACATTATTTTTTTATACCCTACGGAAGGGTATTTTTAAATATTAAACTGTTTGCAGAGAAGGAGGACAATTACGATATTGTCTCTGCACCTTGGGTTCGTACACTGACATCGGAGTCGGTGGACCGAGTCGATTACAACGGTTCGTCACCCGTCTGGTACGGGAGGTAAAACTCGAACCACCCATGAATCCCCTGTTAGCGGGTTTTGTGCATTCCTTAAGGTGCTTATCTGTTGAGGACTGAATACGGACTGTTTTTAGATTCCTAGTAAAGGGAAAGGCCTGGCCATAACAGATAAGGGTTCGGATTTCATCACCATTCTTTTCTTGCCCACTTTAGGAAAACGAAACCTAACGCGAACCCAAGATTTAAAAATCTTATTAGAAAGAGACCTATAGGGTATCGAACTTGTTAGGAAAATTTTTCGAAGAATACTGGTCACTTTTTAAGAAATTTCAAAGTTCATGATGACTTATGGGAGTTGAGACATACCGCCTTGTAACGCCGGTGAGTCCTTGGGTATCAAAGCTCCATTGAGCTTCCCTCGCCTCAGTTTCATCTCACATTAGCTTAGATTGATCTAGAGGGGTTGCTCAAACTGTAACGAATTCCCTTTCGAAAGATAGAAGCTGTTCTAGAAACAATCTAAGGAGCCATCATGCTTTTTGTTTGCTAGAAATCGATAGGTTTGATTTGGTTGAGTCATCCCTGCTTTGTGATTGCTTAGAACTCTCTTCCATAATTTTTTGTATGCCAGATCATAAAAGAGACGCTTTAGGTCGATTCATTAGGGAAGAACCTAGCATTTCTAAGAATCTTGATTACCTTAACTTGAAAGTCCTGTTTTTGGAAGGTCCGGTTTTGAACGTACGAATTTTACTGAGGGAAGAATCCCTAATACTCCGATAGCGCCAGAAATGGCAACTTTGAAAGCGTTGTTGAATCCAACGAGGACTACTCGTCCTTCATGTATTAAGTTAGCCGAGACTGAGGCAACTTATGAACTCAAACCTGGGAATTTACAGATGCTCCCAATCTTTTTGGGAAAAGAAAATGAAAACCCTTATTTTCACATTAGGGATTTTGAGGAAATTTGTAGTACTCTACGAATTAGAAACCTAGATGATGATGCTTTGAAACGTAGGTTATTCCCCTTTTCCTTAAAAGATAAAGCCAAATCTTGGCTCTATAGTTTGCCTCCCGAGTCAATTGAAACCTATGACCAACTTACGTCTACCTTTTTACAGAAATTTTTCCCTAGACACAAAATATCGTCTATTAGGACGCATATTTGTACTTTTTCTCAACAAGAGGGAGAATCTTTATATAGGTACTTGGAAAGGTTTAATGACTTGTTATCCCAAAGTCCTCAACATGGTTTAGGGATGAATAGGATAGTTCAGATCCTTTATGAGGGTTTAGATTATTCGACAACTACCATGGTTGAATCTTTATGCTCTGGTGGGTTAGAAAATAAAATTGTTGATCAGGCGATGACATTTTTGAATGAAATCGCTGAAAAGACCCAGCAATGGGAAAATAATAGGGAGCCCAAGAAAATAATTCTTCTAAATAGAGGAAATGTTAATAGGGTAGAGGGATCATATGAATCTGACGCCAAATTTGCTGCTATAGCAAAAAGGTTAGAAGCTTTGGAATTAGGTCACACTAGTGGTAGAGTGGAGCCTTGTTGGGAAGGCCAGAATACTGAAGAGCAAGCCAATGCTCTTTATAACAACACTAGATTTGAGAACCGTCATAAGTTTGACCCATACTTAGAAACCTACAACCCTGGTTGGAGAAACCATCCTAATTTCTCTTGGTCGAAGGGCCAGAATCAAGGCCAGTCTAGTAATTCTCAGCCTCCCCCAGGTTTTGGTTATAATAAGAACCCTTCAGGTCAAACCCAGTTTTAGAACACTTCTGAGAAAAAGATCTCTACCTTAGAGGAAACACTCACTATGCTAGCAAACAATCATGACATGCTATCGAAAAACCATCTTAGCTTTCAACAAGAAACTAGGCAGGAGTTGAAGAATAATTCTCAGAGTCTTGCCAAACTAGAACTTCAAGTGGGACAAATAGCTAAGTTTATAAGTGAAAGAGAAGACAAAAGGTTCCCTAGTCAGACTGATCCTAACCCCAGAGGAGGGAAATCGTACAATCATGTGAATGCCATTAGAACCCTTAGGAGTGGTAGAATTGTAGACAATGAGGTAACCTTACCCGCTAGTGAACATACTGTAGTTCACCCCTCAGGATCTCACCCCTCAAGACCACCCATAGCTGAGGGAACCGATAAAGTTTCCGATGATGTCAATTTGGTCCCTGAGAGGTCTGCATCTGTGCCCAGAGCCCCATTTCCCAAACTCTTAGTACCAACAAGAAAGGAATCCAACTTTAATGATATATTGGAGGTTTTTAATCAAGTTACCATAAACCTTCCTTTATTAGATGCAATTAAGCAGATTCCCGCTTATGCTAAGTTCCTTAAGGATATGTGTACGCGAAAGAGAAAACTTAGCGTCCATAAGAAAGCCTTTTTAGCTAGCCACGTAAGTTCAATTATTCAGAACACGATAACTCCAAAGTACAAAGATCCAGGTTCCCCTACCATTGCTTGCACAATAGGTACACACCGGATAAAAAGAGCTTTACTTGACTTAGGAGCCAGTGTGAACTTACTGCCGTACCATGTGTACTTACAGATAGGACTTGGTGAGATGAAACCTACTCAGATGACACTGCAGTTAGCTGATAGGTCTGTCAAGATTCCTCGAGGAGTTATCGAGGATGTTCTTATTGAGGTCGACAAATTTATTTATCCTGTGGATTTTGTTGTGCTAGATACCCAACCTGTCCCCGACCTAGAGGACCAGATACCTGTTATTTTAGGTCGGCCATTCTTGGCTACGTCTATTGCAATAATAAATTGTCGAAATGGTGTGATGATTTTGTCTTTTGGTAATATGACTATTGAGATGAAAATTTTTAATGTCAGTAAGCTACCCTATGAGCTAGATGACACGTGTGTAGAAGAGGTGAATATGATAGAAGCCTTAGTTCAGGAGTCATTGCCAAACATCTTGTCTGAAGGTCCATTAGAGAATTGTCTATCCCAGTCTGGTTTAGATTTCAACGATGATAGCACAATTGAACAAGTGAATGCTCTATTAGATTCGACCCCCATGTTAGATAATGATAGATGGAAATCTAGGTTCGAACCATTACCTGTTTCTGAGACTACCTTAATACCTTCTTTAGAAGAGCCTCCTAAGTTGGACCTCAAACCACTACCAGATACCCTGAAGTATGTGTTTTTAGGCTCATCTGAGACTTTACTTGTGATTGTTGCTTCTGACTTGGATAGTGATCAGGAAAGTAGGCTAGTAACAGTACTTCAAGATAATAAGGAAGCTTTAGAGTGGACTATGGCAGACATTAGAGGTATAAGTCCTACTGTTTGTATGCATCAAATTCATTTAGAAGAAGACTCCAAACCTTCTAGGGAAATGCAACGTAGACTAAACCCTAACATGAAAGAGGTAGTTCGAAAAGAAGTGCTTAAGTTGTTAGATGCGGGTATTATTTACCCAATTTCAGAAAGTAAGTGGGTCAGCCCTGTTCAGGTTGTTCCCAAGAAATCAGGTATCACTGTAGTCCATAATGATGAAAATGAGTTAATCCCAACCCGAGTGACCACGGGTTGGCGTGTTTTTATTGACTATAGGAAATTGAACAAGGTCACAAGGAAGGATCACTTTCCCCTTCCCTTTATCGACCAAATGCTAGAACGATTAGCTGGACATAGCCATTATTGCTTCTTATATGGCTACTCAGGTTATAATGAGATCGTTATTTCCCCAGAAGACCAAGAGAAAACCACTTTTACCTGTCCTTTTGGTACCTTTGCGTATAGACGCATGACTTTCGGGTTATGTAATTCCCCTGCGACTTTTCAGCGCTGTATGATGAGTATATTTTATGATATGGTAGAACGGTTTTTAGAGGTCTTTATGGATGATTTTTCAGTGTTTGGTTCATCTTTTGATGAGTGCTTGCATCATTTGACATTAGTGTTGACTAGATGTAAGGAAAATAATTTAGTGCTTAATTGGGAAAAATGCCATTTCATGGTTAAATCAGGAATTGTGTTAGGGCACATCGTTTCTTCAAAGGGTATAGAGGTAGATAAAGCCAAAGTTGACCTTATTAAGACTTTACAGGTCCCAAAAACCGTAAGAGACATTAATTCATTCTTAGGGCATGCAGGTTTTTATCGCCGATTCATTAAGGATTTTAGCTTGATTTCTAAACCTCTTTGCAATTTACTTGCAAAAGATGTTATGTTTGTCTTTGATGATACTTGTTTAGAA
This sequence comes from Papaver somniferum, assembly GCF_003573695.1. Lineage (NCBI taxonomy): Eukaryota > Viridiplantae > Streptophyta > Magnoliopsida > Ranunculales > Papaveraceae > Papaver > Papaver somniferum. Next base: position 441,990 of record NW_020625486.1, read on the forward strand.
GCTTTCGAGAAGCTTAAAACTTTACCCACTACTGCTCCCATAGTCCAGGAACCTAACTGGAACTTACCCTTTGAGATTATGTGCGATGCTTCAGATTATGCTATAGGTGTTGTTTTAGGACAGCGAGAAAACAAATTACTTCATGTGATTTACTATGCTAGCAAGACTCTGAATGACGCCCAGCTGAATTACACAACCACTGAGAAGGAATTGTTAGCCATCTTTTATTCCTTAGATAAGTTTAGATCCTACCTATTAGGTTCTAAGGTCGTAATCTACACTGATCATGCCGCTTTGAAATACCTTTTGTCTAAGAAGGATGCCAAACCTAGACTGATTAGATGGATCCTTTTGTTACAAGAATTCTCTCTGGACATTAGAGACAAAAAGGGTGCAGAAAATGTAGTCGCAGATCACCTGTCCAGGCTAGTTATTTATGCTCATGATGATTCCCTTCCTATAAGGGATAGCTTTCCTGATGAACAATTGTTCTTCATTTCCCAATCACCTTGGTATGCGAATATATTGAATTATCTTGTTATTGGTCGAATGCCTCAATATTGGGGTAAACAAGATCGTTCTAGGTTTTTAGCCGAGGTTAAGCATTTCTTTTGGGACGATCCTTATCTGTTTAAGTATTGTCCAGACCAGATAATTAGGAGATGTATACCTGAGAGTGACCAGTCCAGTGTTATCTCCTTTTGTCATGAACATGCATGTGGAGGTCATTTTTGTGCTAAGAAGACTTCTTTTAAGATATTGCAGTGTGGATTTTACTGGCCTTCGTTGTTTAAAGACTCCAAGGTCATTGTGTTGCTTGTGAGCGTTTCCAGAAGTTAGGGACCATTTCCCGTAGAAATATGATGCCTTTGAACCCTATTTTAGTGATTGAGGTCTTCGATGTATGGGGCATTTATTTTATGGGTCCATTTCCTAATTATTGGGGATATCTTTACATACTTGTCGCTGTAGATTATGTGTCTAAGTGGGTTGAGGCGATTCCGTGTAAAAAAAATGACCATAAGGTCGTAGTCCAGTTTTTGAAAGAGAATATACTTACACGTTTTGGTACACCGCGAGCTATCATTAGTGATGGAGGTTCACACTTTCGTAATAGACCTTTTGCTCTTTTAATGAAACAATATGGTATTACCCACAAAGTAACTACCCCATATCACCCACAGACCAGTGGTCAGGTAGAAGTTTACAATAGGGAAATTAAACGCATTTTAGAGAAAACAGTTAATCCCAATAGGAAAGACTGGTCGTCGAGGCTTACTGATGCCTTATGGGCTTACCGTACTGCGTTTAAGATACCCATTGGAATATCACCTTATCGTCTAATATTTGTCAAGGCATGTCACTTGCCTGTTGAGCTAGAGAATAGAGCCTATTGGGATATTAATCAGGTTAATTTTTCACTTGACAAAGCAGGAGCTCACAGAAAACTCCATCTCAATGAGTTGGAAGAGATTCGTAGAGATGCATACGATAGTGCGAAGGAGTATAAGAACAAAATGAAACTTGTGCATGATAGGAATATTTTACGAAAGTCATTTTCTCCAGGTCAAAAAGTTCTTCTGTATGACACTCGTTTGCATCTATTTCCCGGGAAGTTGCGCTCTCGGTGGACCGGTCCTTTTGTGGTCCGTACTGTTTTTCCTCATGGCGCTGTTGAGGATGAGTCACCAGATGGTAGTAGTTCTTCGAAGGTTAACGGTCAGAGATTGAAGCCCTTTTTAGAACCTTGTCCTACAGGTGATGTTGAGGAGGTCCCTCTGGAGGACCCTGTTTACCTTGATTAACCATCAAGGCCATTTGTATGTTGTATAATATTTTTGTTTTTGGTTCCACTCCATCCAGGTACTATCTTTCCGAACTTCTCTATTTACTACTTCATGTTAGTTACACTTTTGATATTGTTCTTTCATTAGAAACATTGAGGACAATGTTAGATTTAAGTTTGGGGGTGGGGTGAAACATTTTTTGGCTTTTAATTGCAATAAATAAACTCCGGAGCCTAGAAATTTACGCCTATTAAGGATAGCACTAACCAATCTAAGTGGATGGAAGCATTTTGGTTATAGGAGTTGAGGAACCAATCTGACTAGATGGAAACATCTAAAGAGTCTATTCATAAAAGCACAGAGCTCATGTGTTAGAAATAACATGATAGTTTCGCCATATTTCGTTGAGTCCTTTTCATTTCTGTTTCTATTTCATTTTATTTTTAAACTATGTTTCTCTAAGTGATTGGGTGGGTCCCACGATTCAAGTTGTTACCACTGCTAGGGTGAAATAGAGTGATTGAGATCCAAAAAAAAAAAAAAGAGAAAAATTAGACCAGACAAATCGGAATAAATATTAACACTTGGATAGCAATATGTGTGTGTCCTCCCTGTCTCTGTCGCCTAAACAAGCGTTGAATGCAGGACCCGTGGGAACTATCATGTAATCTGCTGACAAGAAGCATGTGCTTGGATCTAAAAGATCTATTCATGTCGTTATATAAAAAAAAATCGAAAAAATGAGAAGATCTATTATTGTTCTATGTAGTCAACCACTGGTTCCCTTGTATATGCCAGTTTGTTGATCTAGATTTAGGTTATCGACCACTGGTTCCCTTGTATATGCCAGTGTGTTGGTATTAGTCAGACCGGTGTCTCAGTCCATTAGGTTAGGTTCGTTTTGGCAGTGGCCTTCAGACAGATATGAGAAACACCGTTCACTTAGTCAACATAAAAACCATCTATGTTTTTCTATATCAGTTTCTTAATCTATCCATATGATTGGTTGACTCCGAATATGATGTCCATTGTCAAACTATCTTAGTAGAGCTCTGTCACTTATATATGAATTTTAGTATGCTTGAGTGCAAACTCGTGTACAACAATTGGAATTTCGCATCAGGGTACTTCCTCCTGTAATTAATAAGTATGCCAACCAAGGAGGTTCTTTAGTGCTTTCCAAGATTTTGCGTAGATAGTTAGGGTCTGGAGTAATGATTTTGTGGGTATATCTCTGGTAAGCCCTCCCGAGACTATAACTCGGCCGCTAGGGACACCTAGGGGTTTAAAGGCTTATTGCATACGCTAAATGCAATCGACGATGCCTGCAAAAGTGAGTTAGGATTTTATTTTGTAGTTTTGATTTGCTCGGGACTAGCAATAATAAGTTTGGGGGTATTTGATAAACGCATTTATGTGTCTAGTATAGCCTAATTGTATATAGTTTTAGTACCCATTTTTGTACTTATTATGGTGTTTTATTTATTTATAGGTGTTTTTTGGAAAAATAAACTTTTGCGGCAGAATTGGCTAAAAATGCGGCGTTTGGAGCTCCGTAGACAGTTTACCGGAAATGCCCCAGAAGTACCCCGGAGGAACCCCGAAAAGTGCGGAAAATGTCCGAAAAATCACTAAAGGCACCCAAACTTTGGATAAGGGCACCCAAAGACACCCCAGCTGTTAAAGGCACCCAGATTTTGGATCAGGGCACCTCTCTTCTTCAAGAATTTGAAATGAAAATTTGGCGGGAAAATAACATGTACGTCTGCATGATTTTGGAATTGAATTTTGGATGAGTTTTAAAGAGATTCAAACACTAGAATCTGTTGGGACTAACATGTTAGGGTTAAACAGGATGTATGGACTTGTTCTCATCGATTGGAATGGGCTTGAACGGTCGGAAAATGGAAACAGACCGGAAAAAGGAAACAAGGTCCTGTTGGATTTATTTTTGGTTAGTCAGAGAGATTAAAGGAAAGAAATCTGTTCCAAAAGGATATATTCTACCTAAGGAAGATTTTTATATATGTGGGAGAGCTCAGAAGCGCGTAAACAGGATTGGAGAAGCGATTATCGTATCTTGCTTCCAAAGAAAAAAAAAAAGGATAAACCAAGATATTTTGGGAAGATTTTAGGTTTCTGTTGTGTATAAATAGATGTCCTAGGGTTCCTAGAAGAGGGAGGAAGTGAGTCGAGACCAAGAAAAGCACCAGAGGAGGCGAGAATAATTTTTCCAGAAAGTTTGATGTTGCTGTTTCGCCATTAAAGGAGCTTTATAAACATCTTTTGAGATCATGATTAATATGAGGAGCTAAACCCCATTGCTGAGGCGATATAGGAAACTATTTTTCCAATAAAAAGTGGTATTTTCTATTTATTTTATTTATTGCAATTATTATTATGATTATTTTGCCTTGAATGATAATTGTTTGAATGATTTTCGTTAAGCGGTTGTGATTTCTTTTGATACAGCATGCTTAGCTTAGGTTTTGATGCTTTATGCTTTGGATTTACACTTGTTATTTTGGGAATCAACTTGTTGCAATAATTTAGAATCAAAATAAAAGGAAAAAAATTGCATAATAAAATAATTGGACTTAATTGCTTTGAACTTGGAAAATAGTGGAATCTTAAGCCTCAGTGTTCTTTTATTCTTGTTTTCATAATTATTTGAGTTTTCTATTTATTTAAGTCTGAAAAATCCTTCACAAGTTCGAGTTTGAACGATACTCTACTTACCACAATCTATAATTACATCAATAACTGTGGAATATTACATGTGCGTCTTTCACATTACTAGGAGCAGTAATACGCATCGCAAAAGTAGAATTTAGAAACACCTGTCCAATTCCGGAGAAGTAGCAACTCTCTTTGTGGATCTTCAAGTTTGCGTACTGCCGTCATCAACTGAATTTCCTTATGTACTCTGTCAAGAAGCAATTGACTGCAAAAATTAGCATTTAGACTCACAGGACCACCAAGTAATTTAACTCATATAGAATATCTACCCATATCATAGGGAAAAATATCCTTTTGCAGACTTCTTACATCAATAGAGGGCCAAAAGAATTCAGTTTTTTGTATGTTAAGACGGAGACCAACAGCCGCACCCTCATTCTTAATAATATGAAAGGCCTTAGAAACCTGCATGGTATCTCCTATAATGGTACCATCATCTAAGTACCATGCCTGAAAATCAAGTTTACATTGTTGAGAGATCTTTAAAACTAGAGGATGCAAGTTCAGTGAGAAAAGTAGAGGCCCTAAAGGGTCTCCTTGTTGTACGCCTTGGCAGAAAAAAGAGTAGAAGCACCATAATATAGTTTCGCAAGAGAAGCATAACAAAATTCAACCCATTTAGAAATACTAGGGCATTTAAGAAGCACTTCCCGAAGCATGGCAGGCCTGTACTCGAGGTTAAAAGTATTACTGAAATCTACAAGAAACATAGACATGGAGGTAGGACTACCTTTCTCATCCAAAATACAATTCACTGAATGTAAAATAGCCCCACCTCCGAATAGTACACCAACACCAAATTAGAAATCACTTAAATAACTGGTCATATCCTTACTAACAAGGTATGCAACAACCTTGGAAACTAGTCTTCTCCATATAGTACCAACTGCAATAGGTCTAATCCCCCCTCCAGGTTTAAGTAAAGGAGTAAGTGGTGCACTAGCTATAAACTGACCAAGCTGTGGAGGGATGGTTTACAATAGCAGTAATAGATGCAAGAAGCTCATCTGCCACAGCTGATGTAGGACCACTGAGGGCGTCAAGCAAGTGTTGAGCATAAAAACCATCCCTTCCACATGCGGTACCCTTAGAAAAACTCTTAATTTTGTTCAGTACCATATCATTATTAGCCGTAGCATCCACCACTTCAAAAGATGGAGAAGACAAAACTGGTGGTGGTACCGAAGAATGCTTGAGCTTTAAATCAGACAAGGTTGCATCATTAGACGGTGCAACACCATTAGAAGTTAGAACACGGATGGCTGCAATATAAGAACCCTGACAAAGCTTTCGTCTAAAAAGTTTCAAATTGAGATCATATTGAGTATTGTTTTTAGAAAAAACCTTATTTTTAGATAAGAGATTATCATCTGATAGAAAGTCCATAATCAAAGAAACACAACCATCAGTATCCCTCCATTTTGTTAAGGCCCGAGTAATAAAGGCAGCTTGAAGTTTCTTACGCATACCAGATCTAGCCTCTGCATTACTCTTGGGAGTATAATTGCGCATGACACATATAGGAAAGAGCAACAACTTAATCCAAGAAAAAATATCCAAGGGATTAAGTATAACCATGTCCATAGTTTGTTTAAATGTTCTAGAGAAACTAAGTCTGCATTTGGATAAAGAGTGAGGGTTGTTCCCGAGAACTTTTTGCCCCAAAGCCAATATATTATGTTTTTCCCCTGCTAAAGGGAATATTAATAAAAACTTGATTACATTCATATGATTTTATCATCGTGATTCACTATCATTATCACATTTGTTTCCAAGAACTTCAAAACGTGTTTTTTCGAAGTGCTTCAGTATGCGACGAATAATTTTTTTGTATACGAGGTTGGTATATAAATCAAACTAGGCGTCCAAAGGCTGCTCTAATAATTTTTTTTCTTTTCTTTGGAGACAAGTATTAGTTACAGCTACCTCCTGCAATTGTACTCGTCCTGTTTCCTCAACTCATTCATGGTTGGTTCCCTTTTCTTTATGTTTTTTCTTGCTTCATTTCTGTCATTTTAAATATGACCAGTATGAATGTCAATTGTATTTTTCAGAATTTTGAACCTAGTTTTCGTGCTTCAACAATGCAGAAACCTACAAATATTTGAAAATCATTCTTATGGATGCTGCTCACAATGACCCCAGAGTCAGCTGGATTTGCAACTGGAACTTGTCATTAACCTATAGTTGTGAGTATTGTGTACCCTTTTGTAGTTTCTTTCTGTCACATCGGGTTGTTTGCGAATTCAACTAAGGTTTAGGCTTAATGTTCCACTTGTTGTGTAGTTTGTGTATCCACTTTAGAATTTTAATACTTTGGTTTGTGTAAGTAAAATGTAGATTCTACAAGAATGTTGATTTCGATTCAAGGCTCAACAAGAAGCTATTGAAGCTTTTTGACATAACCTTTGTATACTTAAAAGTGTTATGCATCGTGTACAACTTTTAATTCTTGTTTTTCGTAATTGAATAACGTTTCTGCAAGTCCCGTGTCTTATGTAAACTCTTGCTATGTTCGCTATTGCAGGAAAATCATAGTGGGACATTGTGTTTTGCTTTGTAGTTTTTCTCATGGAACCAGTTCTAGCCAGCGACTTTTGTATTCGTTTCATTATTCAACTTCATTTTTGTCATCTAAAGCCAACTCAACCTAACTTGCAAGAGGTATCTTTCGATTAAGTATGTAAAAGAAATTGGAGGCATAAAAAGGAAAATTCCTTGGTAAACTGCTACTTAAAGTATGAATTCATGATAATTGGAGTATTATTATTTATTTTTTTCATCTTATGTTATTCTGAAACCAAGTGTTCATTGACGCTGATTTCAGTTACGAATTCGTGTAACAATGAATTTTTATTTAAATTGGTGTTAACTGATATAGATTCAGGATTTGATTTAGTGTAATTTGTCCGGAGACTGGAAACTGTCAGACCATGGTCACCTTAGTGATAATCGCGCTAATCTCAGTGATCAGCCGATTCATTCCACATTACCACACAGTAATGTTGCACATCCATATATCTTTGGTAGTTCACCTGCTCCGGTACCTTTAGCAACTCCTATACCAACTAATGCGACACCAGCAACTCCAGTACCTAGTAATCAAGCCATGAGTCAAGAAGAGCCGCAGATACAGGCGCAAGCTACATCAAAGTAAAAGAATTCTGCACCGAATCTTGTAAATCTAGTCATATAAGCTAGTAAATTTGTTAGAGCGTCCACAATGGACGACTAAACCCAAATATTTGGTCCAAATACATGACGCAGTGGAAGAGAGTAAAGATCAAAAAACCAGATTAAACCCAAATTACAGACTATATTTGGTCTGGGACCAAAACCAAAACCAAATTTGGTCAAGCGTAGATTAAAAATTCTTCTGGAGTGGGACGGAGATTTAAAGTGTGCCTGGTGAAAATTATGTGTGTGGCGGAGATTTAAAGTATGCTTGATGAAAGTTATGTGTGGGGCGGAGATTTAAAATGTGCCCCATGAAAATTCCAATTAAAAAAATAAAAAAATGGGGCGGACATATAATGTTTGCCCCATGAAAAATTTAATAAAAAAAAAAGTGGGACGGACATTTCAGTTACGCCTAATGAAAGTTATTTGGGCGAACATTTAAGTTACGCTCGACCAAATTTTAATCGGGTACCGTTGCGTGGCAACACGAACTTAACCCAAAATTTGGTTGTTTTTTTTTGGTCTTTGATCTTTGATTTTGATCGCACCACTACAATTGCTCTTAGGATTTATCTCATCTGTTTCATAAGATTTCTCTTTACTTTAGATAAGTTAGGATTCAGTCAGTTTGGTTATGTACGTATCTATCTACCTTTTCTATTTTAGTCATCAATGAAATGAAAACATCTCACAACATGTGAGAAACACAAATTCTCTGTTCAAATCCTAGCTTCTCCATTTTCAATTACGTTACTGATAAGACACACACTCAATTCAATCTTTCAATTACATTATCGGGCAAAACACACACCCACAAAACTTCATTCTCTATTCAAATCCTAGTACGCTCTTTGGTTTTCAGTTACGTTACGGGATAATTAGACACACACTCAATTCAATCTTTCAATTACATTACTGGGTAAGAAACTTATTCGATTTGTTTAGCCAAGTCTGGAGTAATGACCAGATACATGTACCCCAAATAACCCCCTTCTTCCTTCGAGTCCTTCAAAATCAAAAAGAGTTCCCCCTTATAATTTCCATGCCCCCACAATACAGACCGCATGTCTAGTAGGATTCGCGTCTATAGGTACATTCTTGTCTCCGCCGGTAATAACCTGGATGACAAGCAAACTCTGGACTGAGGCAAGCAAATAAAGGCTGTTTGCTAACAACCTTAATTATCTCCATAGTTTCTACTGGAACATACACACAACCCTTAATCCATACTATTGATTTCTTTCCAAGTTCACATGACTGAGACTTAGCAACATAAGGATAATCTTCAGCTGAACAAATCCCATGAAACTTGATAAACCTATATATCATTGATCATTTGATCCATTGCATCCATCTATAATTGCACAATCTACCACTTGCTGGACAGATAATGGGATTAGATGACCATAAGTAAGAAACTGCTTACTTTCAACTGCAGATACAGCTGCACAAGCCCAACAGGTACCAAATTTTTTTTGACACATGACTGGAGTAACTGCACCCTCTGCCCGCCAATCTACTATAAAAGGCTCAACAACATTAGGAGATCTTTTCAACAAAAAGTCTGCACTTTTTTTCATGTCATATAAGCTCCCACGTCGTCGTCGCAAGATGAATGTGACACCCTTCTTAAATTAAATTAGATAAAAGTTTTGGATATTAGTAAAACTGGAAAAGACACTTGGTAATACGCTATTGATCAACACGTTAAAAAATGAATTACATTCTGTTTATACACTGTATTTAACTGCCATTCTGTTTATTGGCGGAAGTACCAAAATGTAGTACAAAAAAGAACGTGAGAGACGGAGAAAGAATGTTACTACACTGCTCGGAAGTACAAAAACGAAGCGAAGACCTTTTCTGTTGGGCTATTCGAGTATAGGCCCGTTTTCATAAATACTGTTAGCCTTAAATTAAGAACCATTTTTTTTGGTGGCTATTCAAAAATTATGGGGGAGTACCGAGTAATAAAATATCTACCGTATAATTATAAAGGGCATCATAAATTGTGGAAATAACTAACCTATATATGTTTAACCACCTCCTCCCATCACCACCACCTATATATAACCACCTCCTCCCATCATCACCGCCGCTCACCACCACCGACCACCTCTAACCACCACCACAACCACCTCTATATATAACTTAATTTAAATCATTAACAAAATAAAATTAAAATGAAAATTATAACAAACTCATTAATTGTCTTTCGTTTTTGGTTGGAAATAAAATGAGAAGTAATCATCAAAATGTGTTGAAAATGGAAGTTACAGAGAGAAGTTCGGCTAGAAAATATCTGAAAACCTTTGTCGAACTAGCTGAACTCAACTTTAATGGAGGTTTTTCTTTCAGAGAATTGTTTGGTTACGTCGCAATTTTTTCTCCTAACTGAACTTTTCTCTGAAAACCTATATATTTGAGTTCGGTTACTCGCTAAATTTTTTATTTTATTTTCACAGCCGAACTTTTAGTTCAGTTATGTCGCAATTTTTTCTCCTAACTGAACTTTTCTCTAAAAGAAAAAGCTCCATTAAAGCTGAGTTCGACTACCTGTGTTTTTGGAAACATTAGCCGAAATACACTTGCATATGAGTTCGGCTACCTGTTCTTCAAATGTCGTATCCGGACTTTGTTAACCAAACTGAAATCAATTTGTAAATTGTTCATTTTTAGGAATATTTTGGCCAATTCAAACATCATTAACTAAATTTGAAGTATCAGTGAGTACTCAAAACATCATAATCTTGTTGTGTCTCTTAAAGAAAAAGATCTAACTTTTTTTCTTCCAAAACCCTCATCTTCATTATCATCTTCATCTTCTTCTTCTCCCTCTGAATAATTCTTCTTTTGAAAAAAATCAAATTATTAATTTGATCTCACTAATCATTAATTAACTCACTAATTCATACACTAACTAATTTTATTACCAAGAACAAGTTTGGTATTAAAATAAATAGATATGAGGTGACCCAAAATTATTTCAAACATCCACCCAAAAAATAAAGAATCGCCCCCCTCCATTTTTGAGTAGTGCCCACAAACTCATTCTAAATTTAACTATTTTTAATCCCAACTTTTGATATGATTTTGCACTGCACTTTTACCCCCACTAACCTCCAAGATGTGCATATTGCCAACACATGTTTGTTTGTCATAAAAAAAATCATAACCAACGGCAACAAGAAACTTTAACTTTTTTTCTTCTTTTTTTATATTAATTGGTAATATGGACGGGTCGAGGCGAAGTCGAGCCACACCAGATTAGAAATGCTAAGCAAAAATACATCTAGAGAAGGCGAGATGAAGCCGTACCACACCAAATAAAAATTTATAGCAACGAGATAGGGTAAAACTCTGCAACACCTAATCAAAAATTGGGTCACATGTCCAAATATTCTTAAAACATGGTTCAAATGGACGAGCAAAAATTAATACCGATGAAATGGACATCAAAAAAATAGCAAGGATGAAACTGGATTCATCTTGGCTTAAACTTAAAAAATAGTGAGGATGAAACTGGATGCATCACGATGTAAAGTAAAAATAAGAAAAAGTATTTGAAAATGGACAGGATGATATTGTTTACATCCTAACTATTTTTACAATTTCGTCCATTCAAACAGTTATCAAGTTAAAAATTTGTCCGCTTAAATATTATCAAATCTTACATGTTTTTTCATCCAGAAATTATTTGTTTTGGTCTTTTACCAATTTTGTGATCAAAAATATAGGACGGGATGTGCCGAACCCGTATCACACCAAATGAAAAATGTGGTTAAAATAGGAAGGGGCACAAAATCTAGTTTTCATATAAATCACCACCAATTGTGCGTAAGTAACTCCAAAATCGTGTACCTCTAGTTAATAGAGTCTGATACAAGATAAATAAAATAAAAAAAGAACGGGCACAAAATGCATTTTTTATTATTATTCAATGTTGATTGAAATAGGAGAAAAGATTGAATAGACATTTCAGTTGGACAAGCACAGCAGAGAGCAGGAATATAACAAGATGACCGCTGCCACGGTGGAATGGCAGACCAAAAACGTTAACGCAAAACTATATTTACTTGCAGAGGCGACTCCTCGTCCGGGAGAACCTAACCTGTATGTGTGCAGCATAAATCTGATAGTAAATGAGAGTATGTATAAGAAAAACAGTATGTACGATACATAATAGCTATTGAGATTGTTAGTTGTTACTACTCAACATGGATTTTGCTGCATTCTATGCCGAGAATGAACTGTTTTGTTCATATCTTAATATACATAATGAGCTGCATTCTACTCAATATATTTGCAGGATGATTTTTCCCCTCACTAATCTTATTAGATCCACACCCCATCTGATATTTCAGCAATTTTACTTTCTTTTTCGGTGTTTATTCTTTAGTGCAGGAAGAATCGGAGGTAAAGCGAAGAACTGGAGACAAATCGAAGAATTTTTTTTATGTAATCAAAAGGATTAAATATTGTATTTCTTCTTAATCATTTTTGTGATTTACATAAAATTTTATGTACAAGTTTAATCAATAATAATCAAATAAAAACTAAAAATCGATGAGTTTTTGTTTTGTTACGGAGGTGTGAAATGTGAATTATAATGTTGTTTTCTGTGTTCAGTTATGTTTGGGACATATAATTGATAATTCTGTATCCTAGATTAGCGTGAAGTGTATTCGATGTTTGATCCAGAAATTAGGATCTTTGTTGTATCCATGTACAATGATGCCTGGCCACCAAATCTGAACAGTACCGCGATAAGCTAAAAACTCGGTAACATGCACCTAATTGGTTCAGGGATATGGCAAGGTTACGCTACATTTTGGGGCGGAGCCAAAAATCATGAGAAGGGGTGCAAAAATCTTACTATGGGTGCAACTAAAAATTCTAGGGTGTAAAAGTGCAAAAATAGATTTGTTTGTTAAAAGATATTTCTTGTAAGGCTCAAGAGCCAGCTGGGCAGGAGTGCAAGTGCATCCCTTTATAATAGGCTGGCTCCGCCCCTGGGTGCATCCAACATTGGGTTCGTTGATGCGAAAATCAAATGCACACATTTTCATATAAATCAGTAAATCACCACCAATGGCCGAGAAAAATGTTAATTGTGCGTCTGTAACTCCAAAATAATTATAAAAAATGCCACTGCATACCATACTTTTTCATCAACAAAAAAATGTCACTCCCTCGGAAAAAATGGCACTCCCTGGGAAACGAACTTTTTCATCAATCAAAAAAAAAAATATGCGGAGAAGTTGGGCGGAGCCAAGAATCATGGAAGGGTGTGTAATAATTTATTGCAGGTGCAACCAAAATAGAGGTGCAAAAAAAAAGCAAAAACAAACTTGTTTGTAAAAAAAAAGATCATATAAAATCTAGAATGGGCTTTGGAACAAGCTGGACAAAAGTATAAGTATACATCACACATCCTTGCAATGGGCTGGCTTCGCTTGAGCATCCTACTTCAGACCATACTTTTTGATCACCTTGGATTCTCTAGATTCCGTCCGTGGACGGAGCCAGGAGGATTTTTATACATGGTTTATTCATCATGTCTTTAAACTTGAAAAATCATTATTAAAAACATAACAAAACGGGAGGATCATACTTATAGCTCAGTTGAAACTAGCAAAATGCAAGTTTAGATGATTGCATACAAGTATAATTGCTGGCTGGAAAATGGAAACACAACCAATATGCTTGGGCTGATTTTTATTTGTCTCGCTCTTGCCTACTTCAATTTTAGTTTGAGGATTGAAATAGGGTTATATGATAACACCTGTTTTTGTCTACGAGAAGTTTAAATACGAACTGATCGACAATCAGCGAATCGATCAAGGAACCGTGTTTCACACGTGTACAAGATTCAAGACTACCAAAATAATTATTGGACCATCAATACAAGTCCATGATATCTTTAAAAAATGATTTTTTTGGGACTTTTTTTTGTTCAGGTGACTATGATCAAATTCAAACCACCCATTTATATTAATATACCAAATGTTCCCCTTTTAATTAAATTGGTGTAGTGATTAGTTAGTGTAATTGTTAATTAGTGTACTGATTAATACTAAGCTAATTAATGATTAGTGTAAGATTAAATTAATAAAAGAAAATTAATTAAGTTATTGAGAGAAGAAGAACAAGGAGAATATAAGAGTTTTGGAAAAACTCATTTTTTTTTCTTTTTTTGAATTCCAACCTTCAAACTACCCGGCCATACTTTAAAAGTAGTTTTTTGTTCCTTGAATTGGCTAAAGTGTTCTGAAAATGAGAAATTTTATAGCTTGGTGGGCTAAGTCAAACACATTCGAATAAAAGATCCGAAGAACAGGTAGCCGAACTTATTTGTAAATGTGGTCAGTTAATGTTTATGAAAGCACATGCAGCCGAACTTAGTTTTAATGAAGTTTTTGACCGCAGAGAAAAGTTCGGTTAAGATAAAAAAAAAATTGCGACGTAACCGAACTCAATGAACTGGTTATCAAAGAAAAATCCAGTTCGGAGAATATTTTTTGTGAAGTAACCAAACTCAATGTATAGGATTTCATCGAAAAGTTCGGTTAGGAAGAAAAAAATTTGAGACGTAACTGAACTTTTATCTGAAAATTAGGCTAGGAAACCAGAAAGTTCGGCAAGGAAATAAAAAGTCGGCAGGGAAATTTAAAACTTCGTCTAGGAAATATAAAGTTCATCCGGGAAATTTAAAGGTTCAGCTAAAAAATATTTCTTTTACGGAATAGAGAAATTGTTCTTCATTTCCAGCAGGTTCGGCTAGCTCGACAAAACTTTTCCACAAAATTCCTAGTCGAACTTCTGTCTGTAACTTCAATTATGAAAATAGAAGACATTGTTATTTGGAAAGTACCTCTAATATACAAATTTCTAAAACCTTGATTTAAAGACGATTATGAAAATAGAAGAGAAAACAAAAAGGATGGGAGAAAAGTTTAAAATGCAATTTGGTTAGTAAAAAAAATTGTGTTTTTGAATTAGAGTTTTAGTTAAGTTAGTAGGTTTAGGAAGGAGGTTTTTAGGTTAATCATAATTTAAACAAAGATAAAAGATAAATTAGTCATTTTCTAATTTTAGGACACCCCTTATAAGTGCTGGGAAGGTGGTCTAAGTATATCATGGTCCCTCAAAAAATAGCATCCTTCCCAAAAAGTAGTTCCACAAAAAAATCGCCCTGTTTGTCTATGCACAAGTTGACAAGCCTTAGAGTCGGGCTTGTTTGTGTCCATCTCAGTTGATCACTCAAGATAGAGGAAACGAACAATAGTCGTCCGTCTTTTTTTTTTCCGAACGAGAAGGTTATATTAAAAAAGAACCAGCTACCAGGAGGTAGAAGGTAAGAACAAGCCATTTCAGGCGAATACACAGCCAGGCCAAAAGGCCATTAGAAAGCCGCAAAGGCCATAACAGAACCACAAAAACCAATACATAGCTAGTACAAGATCAAACGCAGGATTAGGAGTTCATTAAAATTTTCCAATTGCTCCAGATAGGACCAAGGTTGATAAACTTGAAAGTATCTGCATCACATGACCAGAGAACCACCAGGTACTTGATATGATCAATCACTTCTGTCATAGTTTTCCTCCTAGCTCCGAAGACTCTATCATTCCTCTCCGTCCAGATTATCCAGTAGATTGCGTAATGTATAATCTTCCACACTTCTCTTCCTCTTCCGCTCAAAACATTATCCCTCCACGCATCAAACACTGCGTAATGTATAATCGTCCGGCTTTTAGAAAACGAAGCTGCAAGGAGGAGAACTAATGCAACCAATGATCTTGAATTTGATGTTCCAGGTATCAAGCAGGTATTCTTAATGTCGGTCGGGATAACAACCCAGCACTGGCACTGTACAAAAAGCTGGGATTTGAGGTGATGATACTTTGATCTGTTTTTTATTCTGTTTCTGATGGTTAATTACTAATGATCAATAACAATCAGCTGGTCCTGACATGAAAAAATTCTCCTTTCATATACTTGCAGAGACTCCTCATCTTGAAGAATAGAACCTCTATGCGTGCAGTATAAATTTGTGGTTAATAGAAAGCACAAGTGCAGAACTGTAGCGTATCAAATTTCTAAGGTGAACTTCATCATGAGTTGTGTGAAACTGTTAGACAATATTGTGGTGCATAGATTATTGGCGTAGGAATGATCAACTCTTTGAATTTTAATGACTCTAGAACATGTATGTGTAATTCGTGCTCCTATTTGTACACCACTACAACATAATTTATCATGAGATCGATTAGTCTGTACACCATAGCAAATGTCGAAGTCAGATTCACTATAAGTTAGTGCTCTGATAACCCTTTTCTAAAAGGGTTCTCAGTGGACTCTAGAGAAGAGAGTAGACTGCCAGATTCCCATAACCATAAGTAGTATCTTTGTTTCTGACAGAGGCAAAGCTAGGCTCCACATAATAGACCAAGATAGCGGTGCCGGGATCACCTCATCCCAGATCAGCCTGCCTATCCTTGAAGGCTTGAACTAGCATAATAGAATTACTACTGAATTCACTTTCAAACAAGTAAAGAACACTTTACCATGGAAAAACGCATTCACAGTAATATCTAGACTCGTGACCGTTTTATTTGTTGTCTATCAAACACACAAATGGTCAGTTATAGAGTACTCTGCAGCTTTTGGATCAATTGAAGTGAACCCTAAGCTAAAAAGGGAGGATCTGTAAACCTTATAAGTAGTAGCTTTCGTTTCATTCGTCCCCTCATTGGTGCCTCCGTCTTCTGAAATTGATGCATAATGTATTATGCATCTATTTTTTCGATGCACAAAAAATTGTGCAACAATTTTCTCGATACATAAATGCATTATGCAGCCATATTTTCGTATGCATAACAGTTTATGTATCAATTTTCGCGACTGCATAACATGTTATGCAGACATCATTGCAAGTGCATGATCAATTATGCGGTCTTTGTTTTTGTTGGTTTTAATAGTGATAAAAAAAATTGTTGCATAACGTGTCATGCAACCGTTTTCTGGACTGCATAACAAGTTATGCAATAAATTTTTGAGATGCATAAACCAGTTTCACGATTGCATAACATGTTACGCAAACATTCTCTCGAGTGCATGACATGTTATGCATTTATAACAACATCATCATCATCTTTCTTGTTTCAACATCTCTCATACAAACCAAAACGACATAAACACCCAATTTGAGTTCATTGTTGTTGAACTTCCGGCAACAATCCGTACAAAACCAGTCAAAAAATATCTTTCCCCAACTCCTTTGGGTTCAATCACATGACCAACCACACATTAAACACTCCATTGTCTTGTATCATTTGTAACTGCACCTGCAATACCAACCACAAATTCAATTCTACATTCGTATATTAGTAGTTTAGCCAACTACTGATCACTGAACAAATTAATTTCCGGCCATAGCACCTCTCTCCGCTCGTTGTACAAACTCAGCCAACATCCCGACCATGGCATCAGTTCTCTTCTTGAGACTGATTTAACTGAGCTTAACATCATCGAACTCAGCACATTTTCACCCTCTTTGTTGCTGCCATCTTCTTTCTAAGCTCGATACACAGCCAGAAGCTTCACAGCTCAATACCAAGTCTCAGCTCCTTCTTCCAGTTAACACCATATTGATTCAACCAAATTCTCAGACAATAGACGTTCATCATATTAAACACCAACAATTTCTATTCCTTAGGTCTTCTAATCTCGTTCTACTAGATGTATACGCAAACAACAAACTCCATTCGATCAACCAACTTCATACAAAATCAAATCGAGCCAGCAGTTCTCCACAAATCTCTTCTAACTTCCTGTACTTCAGTTCAACCAAGTACCCAGTTGTTCTCATTTGAGGTACCAGAAGTTTTACAGCCCAACTCCTACAAGAACCCAAACCAGTAAACTCGTGATTCAAGACTCTCTTCTCTCACAGTTCCCATTTAGGCCGCATGAACCAACACCATCAGTCACCAACTTCCGTCACTTCTCATCTCTGTTCCCTGGACTTCTGTTTCTACACAACTGAATCTTCATACTTGCAACCATCAATTCAATCTAGGATTAGATAAATCACCACTGCCAAAATCAGCATACAGCTATATCAACCCATTCAATTACCACCATTAACCATTCATATGAATCAACAGCAAAATCAGGCTTTGAATTTTATTTTCCGGCTTTAAATTCATGCCAACAAACCTCAAGTTCGACTCACCGCAATCCTCCGTACACATTTTTGCTATGGCTGTTGTAGAGCCAATAATTGCTTCTGTCGATCTCCATCTCTATGGATTGATGCCGCAACACTAACGGTTATTCAACAGGCCTTAAATTTGTATATTTCTTTAGATTCAAAAGATTTAAATACTGAATCGTATATCTAGGGTTTACAAAATACAAAGATGTTGATATTTATCTGTAAATTGAAACTCGACAAAAGCAGAGTGTTGAGACTATTAGTCACACATTGTCTGGATTATCTAAGATCCTGCGGTTTATAACCCCTTATGACCTCTCCACTTATTGCCAATTGGTTTTGAGTTGGATGCCCGTATTCTATCATGGTATCAGAGCAGGTTATTTGTGTCGAGTCATTTGACCGCACCTATACTCCGCGTCACCCGATTTATTGTCCACGTGTTAGACCCAACGAGGCTACACGTGAGGGGGCGTGTTGAGACTATTAGTCACATATTGTCTGGTTATCTAAAATCCTGCGGTTTATAACCCCTTATGGCCTTTCCACTCATTGCCAATTGGTTTTGAGTTGGATGCTCGTATTCTATCACAGAGAAAAATAAGATCTGACTCAGTTTTTTTTCTTATGAAGCGAGATTTGGCTTATGTAGATACGAACTGGAGAAGAAAAGAAGAACAAATAAACGAAAGATAATTTCAGAAACTATGGGTTTGGGAAATATTTTCATGTAAAAAATGGGTTCGCGTCACATTCTCGTAACCATAAGTAGTATCTTTGTTTCTGAAAGAGGCAAAGCTAGGCTCCCCATGCTAGACCTAAATAGGGGTGTAAATTGGGCCAGGCCGGATAACTCAGCCCGTATTTTATTGCAGGCCAGGCCAGACAGGTCTCATAATCAACTACCCAAAGAACCCGTCAAGCCGGGCAGGACAGGTAGAAGCACTTATTTTGAGGTCCAAAACTTGTCCAAAGCCCATTTTCTAAGCGGGCCAGGCCAGGCAGGCCAATCACTTCAAGTTTTTTGAGTTTTCAAAATTCTGTAATAACTGATTTAACTTATATTTATGATATAAAGATTAAATGAACTATAGGTTAAAAAATCTTAAATAATTAATTTTCTAAATGTAAAATAGAAATGAAAATAAGAATTTTAATCCAAAATATAATCAAAACACATGACAATTTGCTTTAACATTAGAATAAAAACCCTTAAAATTTAAACAGATACCAGGTCGGGCTGTTCGGGCAGATACCAGACCAGACTATTAAATTTTTGGGAAAGCCCGAGCCCACCCATTTAAACTAATCAGGCCAGGCCAGGCGGCCCTTGACGGGTTGCAACAGGCTTTAGGCTCATTCGAGTACGGGCAGGCCGAGTATTCTCGGGTATTATTTACACCCCTAGACCTAGATAGCTGTGCCGGGCTTACCTCATCCCAAACCAGCCCACCCATCCTTAAGGCTTGAACTAGCATTAAAGCCGATGGGTTGAAAGAAAAAAGACTATACCATGGAAAAACCCATTCACAGTAAGATATAGACTCGTGACCATTTTCGTTGTCGTCTATCAGACACACAAATTGTCTGTGATAGAGTACTCTGTAGCCGTTGGATCAGTTGAAGTGAACCCTAAACTAAAAGGGGCGGATCTGTGAACTTTATAAGTAGTAGCTTCGGTTTCATTCATCCCTCTACTAGCGCCTCCGTCTTCTGAAATGAAACCCTAACCCAAGATCACAACAACATAAGATATTTTTCTTCATCACAGCAACAATAGAATCACGGCAGCAGATGTGTCGATAGAGCATCACCAGAAACATCTTAGCATAATGATTTTTCCTCTCGCCTATCTTAAATTTTCGGCTCCTGGGTGAAATAACAGGAGTTTTCCTTTCTTTTAATATTTCTTAGGAATGGGTCTCGCGATCTTAAGGAATGGAAGAATAGCAAAAAGAGCGAACAGAAGGAAGAATTAGTTTTGAATTCATAATATTGCACAAAAGATTTGTTGCGACTGTAACAATAAAACACTCAAGAAAGATGTTAGAATAAAAATGATTAATTTCTGGAAGGTAAATAAACACTCAATTGGACAACAAACAGAGGACAGAGTCACGTGTTCAACACGCTGTCCTTAACACGAT
The DNA here is from genome assembly GCF_003573695.1 of Papaver somniferum. Taxonomy (NCBI): domain Eukaryota; kingdom Viridiplantae; phylum Streptophyta; class Magnoliopsida; order Ranunculales; family Papaveraceae; genus Papaver; species Papaver somniferum. The sequence goes on from NW_020625486.1 coordinate 462,065, forward strand.
ATTTGACCGGTACGCCTCAAGAATGAGTGATGCCTATACCCTGTGGTCAAGTTTGTATCCAGGATAAAACTGCCCGTTGCAAGCACTGTTAGCACTACAGTACTTGCCCACTCTCAGGACCTCAACAACAATTGCGCACGGAATAAAAATAAAGGACCACACAGGGGGAGAAGACGAAAAGAAGAGGATAGTAGCTCTTCTGGACACAAATCGAAATGAGAAAAGTGATCGCTTTATATAGGGGAGAATTGAGAGAGGTCTCATAAACGCGCATTAAAACAATTTCAATTAATTCAGATTTTTTCCAACGGTTTAAACGTTCATGCATCACTTAATTTTGATATAAAACGTTCATGCAAATTTAATTTTATATAAAACGTTCATGCAAATTTAAGTTTGATATAAAACGTTCATGCATTAATTTGATATAAACGTTCATGCATAACATAATGAGAGAATTATTTTGTTTCAAATTATTCGATAATTCAAAAGAAATTTTGCCAAAAATTAAGTCTTGACCCACACCCGAACCCGAACCCGAACCCGGCCCGCCCGCACGGACGGACGGCGGCGTGCGTGCTTCGGTGCGAAGCACCGCGTGTGTGAAAATGTGTGATTGCACCAACTAGCCCATTGCCTAAGTCCTCTCCCTCGCACAAAAGTGCTAATGACCCAAGGGCCACTCTAATATCAAAAAATTCAATACTTATGGAGAGGTATCATCTTTAGTTTTCCCTATGTGGGACTAAAGGTTCATTCACAAATAGTGAAAATGAGCTAGTGTCCTTAGTGACCAATAGATCCTAAGTTCCAATCCCACCAAGACCAAAAACCAAACTATTGTTAAATCATTTTCTCTAACAATCCCCCACATGAATGAAATACCGATAAAAAATCAGAAAACGGAAAGCGAGAAATACCACTTAGGCAAGAGGTGTCCATGAGGTCTTGAACCTTTGCTTAGTGAGAAATTGCCGGAACTACTTGATGGATGAACGCGATGTCTTGAACTACCATCGTTTGGTGTAATCCGCGATAATAACCACGCGTGATATCTCTCTAGGTGCTGTCGAGTTCGTGCCGTTGTGTCCTTTTTGGCCCTGGACAAATCCCGTTTCTCCGAATGCTCTAGAGAATCAGCTCTTCTCATAGGAAGCGACCCACTTCCACATTCAGATAGGTGAGTTCTATCAAGAGTGTTTACTGCTACACCCCACTTCAATCTAAAATTGAAACTATAGAACTCATTAAGACTTAATAGAAAGTCATCCTCACATGCAGTCACACTATCACGTCTACACCATAGGGAAGGGGCAGAGAATGAATTCTCTGATAGTGTTTACCTTGACCCGCCACAAATTAGTTTCTCATTCGAAACCTTGATCTTGGGATCTCCAGTCAGCAAGGTTGAGTATCCTTCATGGCAAGTTTATTTAATGAGCCTAAGCCCCATCCCCTTAGATGCATTACTAACTATCTCCTTGGACAAACCTTTCGTCAAAGGGTCCGCGATATTCTCCTTGGACTTAACCCAATCAATGGAAATAACGCCTTTTGAGATTAGTTGTTTTAGGGTATCGTGTCTTCTTTTTATATGTATAGACTTCCCATTATAGTAGCTGTTTTTAGCTTTAGCTATGGCAGCTTGATTATCACAATGTATAGATATAGCCGGCACAGGCCTATGCCAGAGAGGAATGTCTTCTAAAAAGCATCTTAGCCAAGCGGCTTCCTCTCCTGCTTTATCTAGCGCAATAAACTCAGATTCCATAGTGGATCGAGCTATGCAGGTCTGTTTGGAACTCTTCCAAGAAACAGCCCCACATGCTAGAGTGAAAACATATCCACTCGTAGACTTAGACTCCTCTGAGTCTGATATCCAGTTTGCATCACAAAATCCCTCAAGGACGGCAGGATACCTTTCATAATTCAAACAAAAGGTCAACGTGTATTTCAAATACCTCAACACTCTAAAAAGTGCATCCCAGTGTTCCTGCCCTGGATTACAAGTATACCTACTTAACCTACTCACAGCATAAGCAATGTCTGGCCTAGTACAGTTCATCAAATACATCAGACTTCCTATAACTCGTGAGTATTCAAGTTGTGATACTCCATTACCTCTGTTCTTTTTGAGTTTACAACAAGGATCATACGGAGTATAAGCAGGTTTACAATCAAAATGATTGAATTTTCTAAGCACAGATTCAACATAATGAGATTGACTAAGACTATAACCGTTAGAATTTCTCCTAATTTTCATCCCTAAGATTACATCTGCAGGGCCTAAGTCTTTCATGTCAAAGTTCTCATTCAGCATGTTCTTAGTGGAATTAATTACATCCATGTTTGTACCAAGTATAAGCATATCATCAACATACAAGCATACAATCACACAGGCATTCACAAGCTTAGTATAACACACTTGTCAGATTCATTGATTCTAAAACCACTAGAAAACATTACATGATCAAATTTTTCATGCCATTGTTTAGGTGCTTGTTTCAATCCATACAAAGATTTTTTCAGTTTACAAACTTTGTTTTCACAACCTTTCACTACAAAGCCCTCAGGTTGTTCCATGTAAATTTCTTCATCTAATTCACCATGTAGAAAAGCTTTTTACATCCATTTGATGTATTTCTAGGTTATGAACCGCGGCTATAGCAATTAACATCCTAATGGAAGTAATTCTCGTAACGGGTGAGTAAGTATCAAAGAAATCTACACCTTCCTTTTGTTTGTAGCCTTTGACTACTAACCTAGCCTTGTATTTTTGAATAGTTCCATCTATGTTACGTTTCCTCCTGAAGATCCATTTACATCCTATGGCCTTACACCCTGGAGGTAAATCTACTATCTCCATGTATCATTTTCTTTTGGATTCCATTTCACTAATAGAAGACTCTTTCCACCACGGAGCTTCAGAAGAAGTCATGGCTTCTCTATAAGTCTGAGGATCAGACTCTGCTAGTGTTATGAAGTCAGGTCCAAAGAGGTTTTGGTTCTAGCCCTTTTACTCCTCCTAAGATCAAATTCTACTTCATCTTCCTCTAAAGGTAAAGTCTGACTGGTTGAAGGAACATCTAGGGGATCAACACCTCTCTTACGAGAGTCAGATTTTAAAGGAAAAACATTTTCAAAAAACACAGCATCCCTAGACTCCATAATAGTATTCATACCAATTTCAGAAATCAGAATTCACAACCATAAACTATATGCAGGTGTATGCTCAGGATACCCTATGAAGACACAGTCAACAGTTTTGGATCCTATCTTGGTTGTTTAGGTTAGGATCTGAACCTTACCAAACACACCCACACTTTAAAGTATGCTAAAGAAGGTTGTCTACCTTTCCACAATTCTATGGAGTTTTATCTGATCCTTTAAAAGGTACTCTGTTCAGGATATAGCAGGCTGAGAGGACAGCTTCCCCCCACAAGTTCGAAGGTAATCCTGAACTAACATGGCATTCATCATCTTTAAGGGTGCGGTTCTTACGTTCAGCTACTCCATTCGACTGAGGTGAATAAGGAGGGGTAACCTCGTGTATTATGCCATGTTCTACACAGAAATCTCCTATAGGAGTTATGTACTCACCACCACGGTCAGACCTAATGGTTTTAATGGTAGTATTCAATTGGTTTTCAACTTCTAGTTTATACCTCTTAAATGCTTCTAAGGCATCATCCTTACCTCTAAGCAAATATATGACAGTACCTAGTACAGTCGTCTATAAAAGTAACAAACCATTTCTTACCACCTCTAGTTTGAACTGATTTCATGTCAACTAGGTCTGAGTGAATTAATTCTAAGGGTTTAGAATTTCTATGAACATTTTTGCTAAAAGGTTTTCTAGCATACTTTGATTCTACGCATATTTCACATTTGTGTTCCTTTTCCAAACTAAATTTGGGTATGCAGCCCACATTGGCTAGTTTAAGCATTGACTTATAATTTACATGTCCAAGTCTACCATGCCAAACGTTCAAAGACTCACAAACATAAGCAGAAGAATCATTATTATTCATTACAGCAGAGTTTACATTAAGCTTATACAGACCCTCAGTCTTATAACCCTGCCCACATAATCCTTACCCTTAGTTACAACACATTTCCCAGATTCTATTACAATTTTAAAACCCTTATCATCTAAAACAGCACAAGAAACAAGATTTTTGCAGATGTCCGGAACATGAAGAACTTCATTCAAAGTGAGAGTCTTGCCAGAAGTGAGCTTGAGCCCAACTTTGCCTTTTCCTACAACCGCAGCTGCAGATGAGTTACCCATATAGAGTTTCTCTCCTTCCCCTACCTTACTGTAGGAGGTGAACATTTCTTTGTTCCCACAGACATGTTTGGTAGCCCCAGAGTCTACCCACCAGTCTCTCACATTTGTTACCAAATTTACTTCAGACACCGTGCCAGAAAATTCATCTTTGTTGTTTTCAACCAAATTAGCATTATTTTTCTTTTTAAGGTCCTTACGGTTTCTACAGTGAACCGCCATATGGCCAGGATTTCCGCAAGCATAGCAAACCCTTAATTTTATTAATGCTAGATTTAGGTTTCTGAAACATACCTTTCTTGCCTGGAGGTTTCTTGGAGTTGTTTCGGTTCTTATCAGCATTGGAACCTTTGTGTTCAGTCACATGAGCTTTGTAAGACATGTCCCTTGAAGAAGATACATTTTTGTCCTTGGAGCACAACAATTCTTCAACTTGAATTTTCTTACCCAGTTCAACCATAGTAACTTCAGCAGTTTCATGTCTCAGTTTCTTCTTGTACTCGGACCAGGAAGTAGGCAATTTCTCGATAGCAGTAGACACTTGAAAAGTTTCATCAATCACCATACCTTCCGCAAGAATTTCATTCATAATTTGCTGGAGTTCAAGGAATTGATCAACCACAGATTTGTCATTCACCATTTTATACTCATAAAGCCTAGCTACCAAGAATTTCTTACTTCCGGCAGTTTCAGCTTGGTATTTCGCCTCCAAAGCAGCCCATAAATCAAAAGCAGAAAAGTTTTCTTTAGCATTGTAAAAATCATACAAAGCATCCTCAAGCAATTCAGAATATGATTTTTATCCATGTAATTGTTCCTCTTCCATTCATCAAAAAGAGACTCACTACCAGCATCCTTAAACGACTCATCAAACGGTTTCAGAACATAGGAGTCCAACTCATGATAACTCAGAATAAACAACATTTTTGACTGCCACCTCTTAAAGTCTTTTCCAGAAAACTTAGCTGGCCTTTCAACATCGTTCTTACCCATTGTTACAGACAGAAAAAACAGAAATATCGTGTTAATATTGTTGCGACTGTAGCAATAAAACACTCAAGAAAGATGTTAGAATAAAAATGATTAATTTCTGGAAGGTAAATAAACACTCAATTGGACAACAAACAGAAGACAGAGTCACGTGTTCAACACGCTGTCCTTAACACGATATTTGACCGGTACGCCTCAAGAATGAGTGATGCCTATACCCTGTGGTCAAGTTTGTATCCAGGATAAAACTGCCCGTTGCAAGCACTGTTAGCACTACAATACTTGCCCACTCTTACGACCTCAACAGCAAATGCGCACGGAATAAAAATAAAGGACCACACATGGGGAGAAGACGAAAAGAAGAGGATAGTAACTCTTCTGGACACAAATCGAAATGAGAAAAGTGATCTCTTTATATAGGGGAGAATTGAGAGAGGTCTCATAAACGCGCATTAAAACAATTTCAATTAATTCAGATTTCAATTAAAACGTTCATGCATCACTTAATTTTGATATAAAACATTCATGCAAATTTAATATTGATATGAAATGTTCATGCAAATTTAATCTTGATATAAAACGTTCATGCAAATTTAATTTTGATATGAAACGTTCATGCAAATTTAATCTTGATATAAAACGTTCATGCAGATTTAATTTTGATATGTAACGTTCATGCATAAACATAATGAGAGAATTATGTTGTTTCAAATATTGATTCTATAATTCAAAAAGAAATTTTGCCAAAAAATATAGGTCTTGACCCACACCCACACCCGAACCCGGCCCGGCCCGCACGGACGGACGGCGGCGGCGGCATGCGTGCTTCGGTGCGAAGCACCGCGTGTGTGTGAAAATGTGTGGTTGCACCAACTAGCCCATTGCCTAAGTCCTCTCCCTCGCACAAAAGTGCTAATGACCCAAGGACCACTCTATTATCAAAAAATTCAATACTTATGGATAGGTATCATCTTTAGTTTTCCCTATGTGCACTAGTGGAAAATGGGTGTTTTACCACCCACATCAGAGACCCTCAATGACGGTAGCCGGACCGCTGACTACAAAGAGCGGTCTCTCATTTAAAAAAAATTCGGAATCTGTTAAAAACCGTGTCTGAATATTTACTATTTTATCCTCATTCAGGGACCCATTCCGCTACCCATGATTAGTGATGTATCTGTTGTTAGATGAACGGCTGAGAAACGTTTGAGATATGAGCCATTGATCTATATGAATGGACGGATCGATCTGGAAGTAGAGACTTCGTTATTATCGATGCTGTCTGTACTCATCTCAATCTCTTTATCTTCCATTATCTTTATTCTCTCATACATCTCACAGCAGAACTCCTCTCCATCTCCAGCTCTTCTTTTTTCTATCTCCGTAAGTGTAAACGTTAATTTTCTCTCGATCGACCTCCATCATCTTCTTCTTCTACACTGGATCCAGATCCGGAAGGTGAAATAGAACTTAATACCCTGAAACAAATAATTGATTTCAGTGATAAAATCCTTCTTACGATTCATTGGGGTAATCATCTATGACTCAATTTTATACATCATTTTCAATTACAAAAATTTAATTTTTATTATTAGGGTTAGGGTGAATTTTCAAGGTCTTGATTTTCCTGGTAATAGTTTGGATTAAAGTGTTCTTTGATTTCTTCGATCTATTCAGAACTAGCTTTGATTTCTTCGATCTATTCAGATTTAGCTTTTCATATATTTTTTAAGGTTTTTAGTTTTTACTTCTCGTTCTTCAATCTGAGAAGATTTAAATTCTAAGATTTCAATCCTTGAGTTAGATTGATTCATAACTATATTGTATTACATAAGTACATGATTATTGATTCCTCATGTTAATAATCGTTACATTGATTCATGACTATTGGTATTTCACAATTTTCTGTGCAGACCTTACTTCTTCGAAGAGGATCTAAGTATGTGCAGAACTTCAGTTGCCATATTTTTTTAAGCCAAAATTAAAAAAAAAGGGAAGCACTTGATAAGTTGGAAGAGCAAGATCTTGATATAAGGAGGAGCCATGTTTCAGTTGCAGCTGCTATTATTTACATGATAACCCAATTATCCGTCGAGAAAAAGCTGCCTCAAGATGTTTCAGATGCAACTGGAGTTGCAATAAGCATCATCCAGAATACCTACAAAGACATCCATCCTTATGCCCCTGGACTGATACCAGTTTGGTATGCTAAAGGGGAGAATCTCCACACTTTGTGTTATGATTTTTAGATTATTAGTGTTAGAACTTGATGAATTTCTGTGCAGAATGTTAGCATTTTTATTCATCTTTTGGCAAATTGATTGCGCAGGAGAGGAATTAGGTTGTCTACAAACATGAATGTTGGTATTGTTTAGATTATTAGTGTTAGAACTTGATGAATTTCTGTGCAGAATGTTAGCATTTTTATTCATGTTTTGGCAAATTGATTGCGCAGGAAAAGGCGACGAATTAGGTTGTTTACAAACATGAATGTTGGTATCGTTTTCATCAAGTTAAAATTTTCTTATTAATTTTGTTCGATAATATGTATTTGTTTTTTACTTTGCTTATTGCTTGTTTGCGTGCTCTTATATGATTCACATCTAATTGTTTCTCGTTTTAGATGGGATATACGTCTCGGAGAATTTTCAAGGTCTTGATTTTCCTGGTAATAGTTTGGATTGAAGTGTTCTTTGATTTCTTCGATCTATTCAGAACTAGATTTGATTTCTTCGATCTATTCAGATTTAGCTTTTCATATATTTTTTAAGGTTTTTAGTTTTTTCTTCTCGTTCTTCAATCTGAGAAGATTTAAATTCTAAGATTTCAATCCTTGAGTTAGATTGATTCATAACTATATTGTATTACATAACTACATGATTATTGATTCCTCATGTTAATAATCATTACATTGATTCATGACTCTTGGATTTAACCCCATCATAGTTTGGTATTTATTTCATGATTCTCATGGTGTTTCTTTAGTTAACAGTGTTCTCTTGATTTCAGGATTCTAAGATTTGTTTGTGTTTGATGTTGTTGTTGTTTGTATGTAGGTGGGTTTATGTTTTTGAGTAATGGGTTCTCGTAATTTTTAGGTAAGGTATAGAATCATCCTCATTACCCACCTTAAAAGGAAATGTTCAATATTCCATGAAAGTTATTTGTTTATTTGTTCATATTTTTCTGGATTTTCGTCAATCCTTCAAGAAATTTCCCAACTTGCAGTTTAAGCATTTTCTTGGGACATTGGTGGGGAAGCCATCAAATTTGGAAGTTATACATAGGGTGAATCACTAAAAACTAAAAAGTTCGTTTGCACATTAAGCATGATGCATTTTAAAAATTCTTAAGTTTTAGAGATGAGGTTCCCCATGTGGTAGTTTGTCATTGGCCATGTAATAAACTTGCAATCAAAATTTAGTGTTGATGAACATTTGCTCCATGATTTTCTTATGAAGATGCTAGAAATTGAACATCCAGGTGATTAGGTAAGATTGATACATTAGGAGTGTGTATATTTTTTATTATTTGGGGTTGTTTCGAAGGATTAATGTGAATTTTAGTTCGAGGTATATGCAAATGGTACCACTAGATGTTGATTGTAGTGTCCCTTCAGTTTATCGTACATTTATTAAGGAAGCTCTTTATGTCAGCGAGGTATAATTACAGGCTTTAGGAAGTGGCTATTCTGCGTAGAGGTGGTTTGGCTGAAGCTCTCATGGTGGACCACTCATTTGATCCTGCAAGTTATTACGTCCAAGTGTATCGAGCTGGTACTGAAGGCGATGGCCGCTTCTCTCCCTTACTCATACCAGCTGCTGCAACCAAGTTTAATGGAAATATGGCACTATTATCCTCGCAGGATGGTCAGTCTCCTCAAGAGGTATGCAATTAATACATGTTACAGCTTGATGTTTATAAACCTGAACGCAAAGGTGCGTAGTTCTTCCAACTTATCTTGTTGGGTATCTTAAAGAACCAAAAGCTCCAGATGGGACACTGTCATTGATCAAGGTTGTGCAAATGATAAGTCAATTTCTTGATCTTATCAAAGCCGAAACTCATATAGCTACAGAATCCTTCCAGTGTCAGAACCAGAGTCGTCATTCACTCATTTGGATGACAACTACCTTTTGAAGGTTAAACTCGTGTTCAGTGTTCATGTATACTATGGACTGCTGGTTTATGAATTTTTGACGTTTTCTCTTTAGCAATACAAGGGGATTCTGATCCATGTAGCTATCACCCATGTCTAGCCTAATGTTATGTGCACATATTACCCATGCGATATTAGGGTAACACAGGTGACAAGTACAAGTCTAAGGTGTGTGCACTTTTGATTTTGGGAATGATCTGCACTGTAAGCTCATTATACATGACATGTATGTTCTCCAAGAAATTTTAGCGGAGTGTTAACTATATCAGATTCTGTTGCTCTGGTAATGGAATTTGCTACTCTATTGGGTGTGCTTGGTTCTGTCTACACATGGTCTGGGAAGGAGACTCACACCATTATTTTATACTGGTAGTTTGTATCTTTTGGTTGCCTATAGATATTCACATGTGTGTGTGTGTGTGTGTGTGTTTTATGTACTCAAATGTCTATGTTCTGTTATATGGTCACTGGCCAAACTAGTCAGTAGAGAGCACAGGAGTTCCTAAGCATATATGCCTAGCTCATTCAGTTTTTTTTCTCTCATGACCTTAAAAAATTAAGAGTAGAGATTCTGATTCTACACTTTTAGTCGTGTATAACTCTGTAACTAGTTCATGCTTTAGAAAATATGCCTCCTACATCTGTTGTTTCTTGGCCCACCAGTATGTTATGATGTAATGTTAATTTAATTTTTTTACATTATCTCCTTGAAAAGGCTTTATACTGTTTTCTTTTTTATGTTTTCCGTTATAGCTGCATACTTCTATTTATAATCATTTGTTAAATGTTTATTATATAAATTCCTGATTTTTTTGTATAAATATGTCCGATTGCAGAGTGGGGACTCTCTGATTCAATCTACAAATCCATCACCTCATGTGAGTCAAGCTACTTATGTTAGCGAGATATAATTACAGGCTTTAGGAAGTGGCTATTTTGCGTAGAGGTGGTTTGTTGAAGCTCTCATGGTGGACCACACAGCTCGACGAGAAGATGAGTGTAACAGAAAGCAAGGTAGTGTACGGTTTATAGAGGGTGGAGATTCACAGAGGTAGTCGGAGGGTTCATGGTATCTTTTTGTTTAAGGAAGCATTGAAGATATCCATCTAAGGGAATAGGTATGTATTGTGTTTTGCTGTATTGTGTTTCTGATGATCGTAACATGAGGGTTATGTTAGTGATTAATCACATCTCTGAGTGTTTTTCCTGGAAACATCTCGAGCTTCAGTATCAACATGAGTACAGCAGCATCAGTACTAGCATTGGCTTGACAGCAAACCCCATGGTCAATTTCTCTGGGTTGTAGGAACACCCCTTCTTTCTCTTGGTACTGATATTTCTTACGACACTGCATCCGGTAACCTCACCAAATGGAATGCTGGAGTGAGCTTCACAAATGCTGACATGATTGGTGTTGTCACTTTGTGAGTATTTTCTTTTGAGCTCTTTCACATGGATGACTGACTCTTTGTTTTTAGTTGAGTGTTTTTCTTTTTTTGATTGCCAGGCTCCTTGTTTTCTTTTGTCGATGTGTGTGTTATTTTCAATGCTTCTTACTGGCACATTGACAGTCCCTTGACCTATACAGATGTTGGTGCCAAGCTTTCCCATAGTTTCAGTACAAATGAGAACACCTTGACCATCGGTACCAAGAAAGCTTTGGACCAATTGACTTATGTCAAGGCTAGGATCAACAACCATGGTAAGGCAAGCGCTCTTATCCGGCACGAGTGGAGGCAAAAGTCCCTCTTTAGCGTCTTAATTAACCAACTGACGATGAATTAGAGTAGCCGATAATCTTATACTAAGATTTTATTAACCAATTTAGTCTTTGTTATAGAGAAGCTCAGATAATAATACTGGTTTCTTGTATGATTGTTTTACATTTTACACATGTGTTTTACTGTCACATTTAGGAACTAAGAATGTGATGCTTAATATGTAATTTCTAAAATGAATTCTTCAGGTATTATCATAGGTGCAGTTGGGTCAACCGTCTATTAAAATCTTTAGCAGTCGCGCTGGCTCTCGTTTTCCTTACTAGGTATTCATACTTTCCCTAAAGCTAACTAGGCTCAAACTTTATTCTCAAACTTTATGTTCAAATGATGGAATTCAATTTAGACTGTTGGATTATATATTTTAGAATTACGAAGTGCATAATTTCACTCTTGTGATAACATGAATGTTCCCTTGTTATTCTTTCAATTTATTTGCTTCTTAATAGTCTTATATATGTCCTTTTTGTTTAAACATTAAGCCCCCACCCACAGTTAGTATCATCAAGTGTCGGTCATTTTTAAGTATTGGGCGTCTATTCTTTTAGCCTACTGCACTTGTGTACAATAATTATTGTGTAGTGGATGCTTACTTGAACATTTGATTGAGGTATGGTCGTATTATTGTTAAAACCGGATGTTTTAAATTTGTCTACGGAACTGCTATTGGAAATAGTGGTAACAGGAACTAAATTTATACCTAACTTATCTTCTAATTTTCTAGTCCCTGATCTTGTAGAAAAACTCAAACTGGGTGGCCCTAATAAAATTTTTGCGTACAAATGCATGATTTTGTTCTTTTGGCTTTGATAAGTTCTCTAATTGTTAGTACCATTACATTTTCTTTCATTTATTTCTTTGATTGATAAAGACTATAAAGTGGAGGCATGAACAATGGTTTTGTTTGTATGATTAATATCCATAACATATCAGTTAGATGCATATGTATAATTTTTGGTGTTCTTTTCTTGTTGTCTCTTCTCTTGGTGTTTACCTTGTGCTTGTACCATCCAATTTCTCGACTAATCAATGTATCATCTGCTGTAGGCATGGTTTTAAGTCTAATTTTAAGGAAGTGACCATACCCATCACTTATTTACTGGTAAGTCATACTCATCATATCTAATTTCTTTGGCTATGCACATTTATGTCCCTTTACTTCTACTATTTTTCAGAATTATAACTTACTTTTGCTACAGATACACAGATACACCATTATGAAGTATCTGCTCAGTTGGGGAGTTGGGAATTTTAACATTTTGTTGTTTAGTCAATTGTCTATTAGTTAATCATGTTGTTTAATCTTATAACTTACTAGCTAGCTCGAACATATGTATTGCTCCGAACTCAGGATTTCCATTCTTTTTTGTAATTTTAAACCCAATAGATAAAATGAATGAATGTTGAATTTTCAGTTTGAGTTTGAATTTGACTTTAAGATTTGGTTCCATTTGAATTTAATTTGAGTTCCATTTGACTTGACTTTATCTTGAGTTCCATTTGACCTGACTTGACTTTGATACAGTCAGATTATTTCAGATTTAGCCATTCAGGTATTTCAGCAAATTTGAATCTCTTATTTTTTTTATATTATAATTTAAATCTGAGACCCACGAGTAAGAGTCTGTACACCGTTACCCTTAAATTCGGTCGCTGTTTAGAGACCCACGGATAAGGGTCATACGAAACAGCAACGCTTTATCAGAGACCCCAATAGAGACGGTTAAATCCGGTCGTATAACTCGTATAAATGACTTGTCCTGACGGTCGCGGAACTTCTATTTTCCACTAGTGCATGCTTCTTAGAGTCGTATTTGTATCACTACGACCTAAGAATTTTCATCACAATTTCCTTTTCAGAAATAATCTTACCCAATGCAAAAGATGCATTAATAATTTCAAAAAAATTGTGATTAAACTCATCAAATGAATCTTTATCCGCCATAAAAAGGTTTTCTCAATCAGAATTTAGGCTTGAAGCCTATATTTATTTTCACATGTATTCCCTTCAAATACAGTTTCTAAGATATCCCAAGCATCTTTAGACGTAGTGCAAGTAGTCACATGATGCTGGAGCTCTGGGGTAATAGCATGGATGATGGCATTTAATCCGTCAGAATTTTGCTTTGCAGCAAGATTCTCGGCAGCATCATAATTACCAATATCCTTTGGAACTATTACTTCTCCTTCTGTAACTTCCGGAGGATCGTAGCCATTAACCACATAAACCCATGATTGAAAATCATGCGCTTGAAGAAAGGCACGCATAATAATTTTCCACCATAAGTAATTTGAACCATCGAAGACTGGTGGAATGTTTATAGAGATAACACTTCTGTGCATATTCAGATCGCTACAAACAAAAACTTATGAGGTCTTAAATGTGTTTGTCTGCTCTGATCCCAATTGAAAAAGCGGGTGTCTAACAACCACACCCAATATTTCGTTCGGAAATATAAATAGATAAACTCCAATATACTTTCAAGAAAATCAACTAAATAACTCAATCTAGAGAAAATTATATCAAAGAGTTTTATATCTCTATCTCTCAATTCAATATGCAATCAGCAAATAGGAACTTGCGAGCCCGATTGAATATAAGTGAAATAACTTAAACGATACCAAAGACCAAAGGTTGGATTATCTAATTGATTGATCTTAATGCACAACCTGTGATATTTCAATTATATAACAAAATATAATGCGAAAAAGAAATAACACAGACACCAAAATTTTGTTGATAAGAAAAACCGCAAATGCAGAAAAATCCTGGGACCTCGTTAAGCTTTGAACACCACACTATATTAAGCCGCTACAGACACTATCCTGCTACCAATGAACTTAGGATTGGAATGTAGTTGATCCCTAACCAATCTCACACTGATCAAGGTACAACTGTGTTCCTTACGTCTATGAACCCAGCAGGATTCTATGCACTTGATTCCCTTAGGTGATCTCACCCACAACCAAGAGTTGCTACGACTCAAAGTTGAAGACTTGATAAACAAATTTATCTCACACAGAAAAGTCTATTGAAATAGATAAATCTGTCTCCCACAGAAATACCTACGAGTTTCATTCCGTTTTTTGATAAATCAAGGTGCACAGGAACCAATTGTTAAACTGGACTTATATTCCCGAAGAACAACCTAGTATTATCAATCACCTCACAATAATATTAATAGTATGGCAGCGAAATAAAATATTGAGGAATCATAAATGATGAGACGAAAATGTTCATGACTACTTTTTATCTTGCCTATCGAAGAATCAATCTCGAGCAAATCTTAGAGAAGATAGTTTCAATACGAAAAAAACATGGCAAGATCAGAACACGTAAATATAGAGAAAATAGTTGGGTTTGGCTTCACAAACCCAATGAAGTCTTTAAGTCATTAACCTACCGGGTTTCACTAAAAACCTAAGGTTAAAGGAGAATTGAATTTAGTCGCAACTAGTATCACATAAGAGGTGTGGGTATTAGGTTTCCTAGTGGCTAGATTTCTCCCTCATATAGTTTTAAAATCAGGGTTTGCAATCTAAGTTACCTTGGTAACAAAGCATTCAATATTCACCGTTAGATAAAAACCTGATTAAACTCAAGAAAATATCTTTCAACTGTTAGATCGAACCTAGCTTGTTATACACAAATAAAATGTACCCTCATTTAGGTTTGAGTAACAGTACCTAAAAGTGTACACCATGTTGGCTCAATAATAGTTAACCGAAGTTAGTCGTATGAACATTCTCATACCAAAATTGTTCATCTTAACCATAACTAGTTCAAATGACTCAAATGAAGCTAGTTAAAGAGTTGTTCAATTGCTACATTCTCATAGAAGTATACGAGAACACAATTCAAGCAAAATAGGTTTGATTCACTCAAATCAATTCATGAACATTATAGCCACAGTTTGCAAAGATTGCATTCCTTATTATATAAATGTATTAGTTCATGTACACAACCGATTTTATAACTTTAACCTTCAAGTATGCAAATGGGTACGCATACTTGAAATACTCGGACTGAGTTTGGGTTTCGCCAGTATGCGAACGGGTACTCGTACCACCAACCTCAGTAGAATTTTTTGGACATGAACCTTACGCAAGCACACTTAAGGGTACGTGTAATTAGGTTCCCGAACTTCACTAACCAATAGGTACGCATAAGGGTATGCATACTATGGTTCCGGGACATGGATTACATATGTGCAAGAGTGCACAACATGTTTATAATACAATAATAGTTAAGTATTTTAAACTCTTATTTCAATCATTGAGACTTTCTTAAAGGATGACAATATACGTTTTAACACACTATTAGCATCAAAAAAAATTTCAAGTTATTAAAATAATCATTACGAAACATTCCAAGTCTACACCAAATGATTGCATTATACAAACCATGTAAGTTTCTAGGAAATTTTCACGTGACCATATTTTGACTTTCGTCAAAAATAAAAGATGAACTTGGTCGAAGCGAAAGCTTACCAACAAATATTTCGAGAAATATGTAAGCGAGTTAAACTCATCTCGAAATATCAAATGTGCATAATGATAGGTGCCAAATATTGCATTATTTCTTATCATTTTTATTGGCACTTATCCCATTTTGCATACCATAAATTCGCCTTTTACAATGAATTTTGTATTTTACTCTTTTCAAGGATAATTACTTAATATTGTTTAATTTTGTATTTTTAGGTGATAAATAAAGACTAGATGAGTTGCGGAGCCAAAAGAGCAAAGACACGGGAAAAAGCCGGCGGAAACTCTAGCGGAAAAGAAGTGAAGAATGTGGTATGGAAGAATCAAAGATAAAAATGGGCTTAAAAAGGAAGAAATTGTTCTTAAATATAAAGTGGGCTCAAGATTGTCTAAGCCCAAAACCATTTCCTAAGCCCAAACCCATTTCCATAGCCTAAAATCCAAACCCAAACCCGTTTTTCTCCTTAGCCGTCAGATTGGATCCTTTCTATCATCCAACGGTCGCTTCATCATAGTTCATCGAGCTTTCATATTCATGTCTAACACTTTAGCACCTAAATCCATTTTGGAGCGTCGGTTTTGGGCTCCATATTCCCCATCCAACAGTAGTCCACATCCATCTCCATCGCGCCGTTGGATCAATCTATCATCTTTTCATCCAACATATTCCCCTCAACGAACATCAAGACTCAATATTCCGACACACACTCTAATACCCAAAATCTATACCCAAACCAAACAAACCCTAGCTTCATTCTAATCGATTTTCTTCTCTCTTCTTCCTCCTCCTCCCTCTGCAGACACCATCTCCACCCATTTCCACCACCTGCTCCGCCACCAACTCTCTGCCACTACCACAACCACCACTAACTCCACTTACCACCAACCCTAAGACCATCATCACCTCTATGTCTCTCAACTAGCCTTTTCAATTTCACATCGCTCCAAACCCTAGCCGTTTGTGTGTGAAATTGGAGAGAATAGTTGGTAGGCATCAATGGACAAATTTAAGGCATGGGAAGACGCAGAAGACGCAATAGAAGAATGGGTCGACGTTATTGAGTGTTTTCAGAAAGTAGGTATGATTTAATTTTGATTTCTTTGAAACCCTAATTCTGATATTTTGGGGATTTTAGGGTTAGACGTGTGCATGTATAAATTGAAGACTTTGGATGTAATTTTCAGCATACCTGGACTAGCCAGTGTGTCATTAGGTTTCATTTTAGGTTTTTATTTTGTATCTCAATTTCAATTTTAGTCAACAATGCATATCAAATTTTGTTCACCATGTTTACCATGTTCTAAACTTTTCTGCTAGGGCTTAGATGAAGCTCTTGATTGCATGCTAGGATAGTTAGTATACATTTTATTATTTTGTGATGTTTAAACTGAAGTAAGATTGATAATTAGCCATTTGAGCTAATTCACTTGTGATCAGCTGTGCTGTTAGAAGACAGCTGATGCTAGGGGTGAAGTTGTGACTGTGGTTAAGAAATCAGTCCATTTGGAGGACTGTATGGAATTGCCTTAGGATTGATAATTAGCCATTTGAGCTAATTCACTTGTAATCAGCTCTGCTGTTAGAAGACAGCTGATGCTAGGGGTAAGTTAGCAAGGTTAGTTAGTAAATCACTCATTGTAGTCTTCCCTGAAAGAACAAGACATAACTTGAATAAGAACTTCCTTAGCTTAGGATCAAGATGTGGAATCAACTGCCTTAGTATCTTCCTTATCTTTCAATCACTCTTAGTGTTTCTAAAATCCTAGCAATCTCCATATCCTCACTTAGCTTTAGCTTTTGTCTTGTCTCTTTAGGTTAGAATTCAATTAGGAAACATAGAAAATCAACACAGCTCCCTCCTTGTCCCTGTGGACTTCCCCTGCTTATTCATTATCTACTATCTGACCCTGTATACTTGCAGGTGTAAATATAACCATAGTTTTAGGTATAATTCCCTAGCTATCAAGTTTTTGGCGCCGCTGCCGGGGACTCGGTGGCGGCGCTGTTGTTGTATTTCTCATAATTGTATTTCTTTGTTTTTCTTTCTTGCTGTTCATCTCATAATTGCTCTGATAACCTTGATGTTCATCCTAGTATTGTATGTTAGCATTTTCATCTTGCATCTTAGCATCTTGTATAAATCATAACATATCTTGCATTTGCATCTTGCATCTTAGATGCTTTCTTTTTTAGGTACATCCTCTTGCATATCTTCTTGCACTGCATCCATTTGCATAAGCATCTCTTGCACTGCATCTTAGCATACTTGCTCCTACTGTAGCTGTTTTTGCATTTCATCTTTACTTCCCATCTTGGCATCTCTTGTCATTGCATCTCTCCATATAGCATTTTGCATTCTCATTCTCACTTGCTTGTTGTTCATTGCATCTTTCCTTTCATTGCTCTCCTTGCATTGTTGCTCTTCTTTTCAAGTTTTTGTTGCATCTTTCCTTTCCTTGCATTCCTTTCCTTTCCTAAAATCCTTGCATTGTTGCATCTTTTCATTTCTGTTCAACAGCTGCTCACAGCTTCCTTTCCTTGATCCATCTTTGTACCAGCTCATGCCCTTTCCATCTTGACTTGCAGAAGCAAGCTGTTGCTGAAAGCTGTTGCATTGTGACCTTGAACCTGCTGGGCTGTGAGCTGATCCTGGTGTTGCTGCTGCTGTGGAGTTGTGCAGCTGTTGCTGCTGTTGGAGTGTTGCTGCTAGGCCTGACTGCTGGGTCTGTGAAGTAGAGTTCCATTGAACTAGGCCAAGGCACAACTGGGCTGTGAAGAAGCCAACCAAGAATGAAAAGCCCAACTGGGCTTGTGGAGTTGCACTAAATTTGAACCAAGCCCAACTGGGCTTATGCAACAAAACTAAAAGGGATAAAACCCAACTGGGCTTCCCTCCAAAAAGGTAATCCTAAACCCATTTGCCAATTTGAACTAGGCTTCCCTTCTTTACTGACTGTTGGGCTTGTATTTAAAATTGTGGGCTTGTAATTTAGTGTCACTGGGCTTGTTTGTTTTAAACATTTCTGTTTGGGCTCGTAATCTTAATTACTTGTGGGCTTGTTTGTTTTTAAACATTTCTTTTTGGGATTGTAACTTTATGTATCTGTGGGATTGTCCCTAACCAAAGTTTCTTTTCAAAAACCCAACAACTAAACATCCTAAACAAGTTTGTAGCTAACTGGACCTGCAAAAACAAACTAGTTTCAAAAACAAAACTGACCCAACCAACAGTGGGCCTCCAAAAATACAAAATTTCCAAGCCCAACAATGGGCTTCAAAAATACAAAATTTTAAAAAAACCCAACAGTTCAAAATTCTCAAAACAGCTTTTGGGCTTCTTTTTAGAAACCAATATTGGGCTGCACATTCCTTCAACAACAGTGGGCCTACCTCAAATTTTTTCAAAATCAAAATTTTGAAAACCCATTAAAAACCAAATTTTTCTCCCAATTAAAACCAAATTGTATTCTTCCACCAATGTGGGCTTGCTCCCAACTTTAAAACCAAAATATTTCTCCCTCTTTGAAACCAAAACTTTGCTCCCAACAAAACCAAAAATTTCTCCCCCCAATGTGGGCTTGCTCCTAATTTAAAAAACCAAAAGCTTTGTTCCACAAATGTGATGTGGGCTTGCTCCCAAAATTAAAACCACAATTGCTCCCAAATTAAACCAAAAATTTTGCTCCCATCAAAACCAAAAATTCCCAAATGGGCTTTATCCTTAAAGTCTAAAAGCAAATTTCCTTTTTAAACCAAATTAGGCTTTGTTCCTACCCATTAAAAACCAAATTTTGGGCTTAACTTTTTTTTTAGATTATGGGTTTGCTTTGTTTGAATAACTTGTTTGATGGGCATCATTGATTTTATTGCCATCCATTTAAAAGCATCACTTCGGCCCTAAATCTAAAAATGAATGGATTTTGGTCTGCCACTAGGAATAAATCTATTAGAGAAGCTTACGGGCAAGATTCACCTTATGAGCCTCCCACAGACCATCATGTCAATAGTTATAGGGATAATTGAACCTTTTCAAGGTCATGAGCCTCAATATGCAAACCCTTATGACTATTTACCCATGTATCAACCTAGCCAACCTGAAATACATGCTTGTACCTTATGTGGTATTTTAGACCACCTTGATGAATACTGCTATATTTTGCATGAATTTAGGCAATCTAGGGTATACCATGAAAATCCAACTTTTGAAATGCCCAGAAATTATGAGGCTGGTAGTAATTGGGACCATAATCAATCTTTTGAGGGTTGCGATCAATCTTTTATAAACCCTAATGACCATGCACACATGTACCATTCACCACAATTTGAACATGAAGAATTTTGTACTTCCATGAATTTAGACTCCACCATAGAAGCTCTCAGACTCAATGAGCTAAACTTTGATAGATCTACATCACGAATTCAGGCGTATTTAAATCAGATTTTGCATCACCTGCAAAAGGAGGAAATTCATGGGGAAATGTATGTTGTCCCTAATGAAGTGTCTAGTCCCATTCATGTAAATAATGTTGAATATGAACCTAATTTAGAGGAACATGAATCGACTAAGGAGACCACCACTGTTAATGAGGACCAATATGCATGTTACCATGATGATTATGATGATGATGATGTTATGCTAGAATAACATGTTTTTGCTGAAAATATTGTGGAACCTTTTGGTTCAATAACATATGGCTTCTCGCCCTCGACCTTCATGAATGTTGTTTCTTCTGATACTCATTGTAGTTCATATGATTTTGGGATTGATATGGGGCTTGTACAATTATTCTGTGAAGATGATCATAACATAGGAATAGTTGAATCTTCTGTAGACACTAATGTTATTATGCATGAAAACAAATTTGATGTGTCTGATTCCTTACCTAAGTCACAGAATGTTGTTTCTTCCGATGTTTATTTGAGTACCTCGGACAATCATGATACCGATTTAGGTCTTGATGTTTTGTTCGATGAATGTGAGCATGTTTTACCTGTTTCTGATTTAGGGAAAGTATGTACTGGTACTATTGATCTTATCCATGAAAATAATTTAGAAGTACCAACTTTCTTACCTAAATCACGGATTGAGATTATTTCACCCAACCTAGATTTGGTTTGTAACAAAATTTTTAAACCAACTTTTCTGAAAATTCTCAACCTAGGATTGGAACAGTGTGCCTCCCAAGTCCTCTTGGACCATTTCGCATCTAAATATAATGCCTTTGAGGAGCTACAGTTGGAATGCATTTCTCTGCCCATCCCGAAAAAAGTCCATTTTGAGTTAGACCTTGTGAATCCTGAACCCCTAAAATTGCTAGATTTTGTGCTTAAAAGTAAATCCGTTGAAAAATTTAGGTTTAGGGGTAATTCATTCGGTTTTTCACTCTCACTCCCATTTAAGTCCAATTTTAGTGTTTTGAAACTGTCTATGTTTCAACACTTTGTCTTTTGGGTTGATCCTCAACTCTTTAGACTTTATGTATATGGTGAATTTTTTTGTATATAATCCGGTAGGTAGTTTTTAGTGGAATTTTATGTTTCTTTTTCTTTATATTTTGCTACTCCATGGCGATCGCGGTTGAAATATGTTGGATTCTAACCATGAATAATGGAGTTCGGTTCTTTCTTTCGTCAAATCGGGTATTCTCTTTCCTTTCTCTCAAAACTCAACATGTTCTTCTGATATGTCATAAATCTGTTTATCATTAGAAACATTGAGGACAATGTTTAGTTTAGGTTTAGGGGTGAAAAGTAGATACCTTGATAACATGTTATAATTGAAAACAAAACTCCTGCCTCTTTTTGAAAAAATAAAAATCAAAATAAACAAATATAAAATTGAAAAAAAAAACATAAAATGGAGCTCATTTACCTTGAAATGTTGACCCATGTGCAAATATTTAATACATAAGGATTCTTAGTCTAGATATTTAGGCACCCTGATTCTAGCACAATTTACATCGTGATAAGAAACTTGCACGCGCACGATCTACCAATACATGTATAGCCTCAACTTTGAGGTGTTCTATCGGAAGTTTTAGTTGCCAATCACTTGAGAATATTGAACGAAACTTGACTAGCTTGTTCTTTGGTTGGTTGGGATAGAAGGTGGAGGTTACATTAAGAAAAACAACCATCGAATTTAACTGGGTGCATCAAAAAGGGCTACCTCTTGCAAAGTGTCATGTAATTTTTGTTTTTTTTTGTTTACATATGAAAAGAGTTACCATGTTGTAAAAATTCCAATTCATCAAAAAAAAAAAAACGATGTATATATGCAGAAAAATATCAGAAAAAATCAAGTATTTATCAAATCTATTCTCTCTTGTCCAAAAATAAAAGAGAGTAGTCAATGTAAATAAGAGTCATGTAAAGAGTCATGTTTTGTTTTATTGTAATAAGCAAGGAAGGGTGTATGCCATTGATGTATAACGCGAGTAATTATGAAATACCTCCAACTCATTCACAATTCTCGTAAAGTCCGGACAGCTAGCTAGAGTTCGACCTCGGTTCTTAGCCTGAGAAACTATCTCTTGGTGATTAGTAGTCATAACGTCCGATATTTCTTTACACATGTGTAGATACACTTTACACTCTTATCACATGTCTTTAGTTGTTATCAGTGCTAGGATTGTGTCTTTGATAGCTAGATTGACATCTCCATTTTGTTGTGAGCTTAAACTTTCTCGCACATGTCACATTTGATGGAATCTGAGCGTATATTTTGGCCTAGAACTTTGTGGGTATGTTCTAAGCAAACCCTCACGAGACTTCACTCATCCACTCGGGACACTTAGTGGTTCAAAAGGCTTATTGCATTCGCTAAATGCAATCGAGAAACCAGCGACAGTGGTATAGTTAGGATTTCCTTAGTTTCTGTTTTACTTGAGGACAAGTAAAATTCAGGTTTAGGGGTATTTGATAGGTGCCAAATATTGCATTATTTCTTATCATTTTATTGGCACTTATCCCATTTTGCATATCATAAATTCGCGTTTTACAACGAATTCTGTATTTTACTCTCCTCAAGGATAATTACTTAATATTGTTTAATTTTGTATTTTTAGGTGATAAATAAAGACTAGATGAGTTGCGGAGCCAAAAGAGCAAAGACACGGGAAAAAGCCGGCAGAAACTCTAGCGGAAAAGAAGTGAAGAATGTGGTATGGAAGAATCAAAGATGAAAATGGGCTTAAAAAGGAAGAAATTGTTCTTAAAGAAGAAGTGGGCTCAAAATTGTCTAAGCCCAAAACCATTTCCTAAACCCAAATCCATTTCCATAGCCTAAAATCCAAACCCAAACCCGTTTTTCTCCTTAGCCGTCAGATTGGATCCTTTCCATCATCCAACAGTCGCTTCATCAGAGTGCATCGAGCTTTGATGTTCCTGTCTAACACTTTAGCACCTAACTCCATCTTGGACCGTCGGTTTTGATGTATCTCACATCCAACGGTCGCTCCACATCCATCTCCATCGCGCCGTTGGATCAATCTATCATTTTTTCATCCAACATATTCCCCTCAACGAACATCAAGACTCGATGTCCCGACACACACCCTAATACCCAAAATCTATACCCAAACCAAACAAACCCTAGCTTCATTCTAATCGATTTTCTTCTCTCTTCTTCCTCCTTCTCCCTCTGCAGACGCCATCTCCACCCATTTCCACCACCTGCTCCGCCACCAACTCTCTGCCACTACCACAACCACCACTAACTCCACTTACCACCAACCCTAAGACCATCATCACCTCTATGTCTCTCAACTAGCCTTTTCAATTTCACATCGCCCCAAACCCTAGCCGTTTGTGTGTGAAATTGGAGAGAATAGTTGGTAGGCATCAATGGACAAATTGAAGGCATGGGAAGACGCAGAAGACGCAATAGAAGAATGGGTCGACGTTATTGAGTGTTTTCAGAAAGTAGGTATGATTTAATTTTGATTTCTTTGAAACCCTAATTCTGATATTTTGGGGATTTTAGGGTTAGACATGTGCATGTATAAATTGAAGACTTTGGGTGTAATTTTCGGCATACCTGGACTAGCCAGTGTGTCATTAGGTTTCATTTTAGGTTTTTATTTTGTATCTCAATTTCAATTTTAGTCAACAATGCATATCAAATTTTGTTCACCATGTTTACCATGTTCTAAACTTTTCTGCTAGGGCTTAGATGAAGCTCTTGATTGCATGCTAGGATAGTTAGTATACATTTTATTATTTTGTGATGTTTAAACTGAAGTAAGATTGATAATTAGCCATTTGAGCTAATTCACTTGTGATCAGTTGTGCTGTTAGAAGACAGCTGATGCTAGGGGTGAAGTTGTGATTGTGGTTAAGAAATCAGTCCATTTGGAGGACTGTATGGAATTGCCTTAGGATTGATAATTAGCCATTTGAGCTAATTCACTTGTAATCAGCTCTGCTGTTAGAAGACAGCTGATGCTAGGGGTAAGTTAGCAAGGTTAGTTAGTAAATCACTCATTGTAGTCTTCCCTGAAAGAACAAGACATAACTTGAATAAGAACTTCCTTAGCTTAGGATCAAGATGTGGAATCAACTGCCTTAGTATCTTCCTTATCTTTCAATCACTCTTAGTGTTTCTAAAATCCTAGGAATCTCCATATCCTCACTTAGCTTTAGCTTTTGTCTTGTCTCTTTAGGTTAGAATTCAATTAGGAAACATAGAAAATCAACACAACTCCCTCCTTGTCCCTGTGGACTTCCCCTGCTTATTCATTATCTACTATCTGACCCTGTATACTTGCAGGTGTAAATATAACCATAGTTTTAGGTATAATTCCTTAGCTATCACATAATAGAAAACTATGTAGCACTAGGACTTATGTCTCAATATAGGAAATAGAGAAGAAATAGACTTTCCAAGTGATAGATGAGTTCTAGTCTCCACATACCTTTTGTTGATGAAGTTCCACAAGCTTTCCTTAGTAGTTCTTCGTCTTCAAATGATGAACGCCGTATAGTCTAATGCTCAACTACACAATCTATACTAGTTCGAGACATCATATAAGTAGACTAGAAATCAAGACTTATAGTTTTGATCACTAACATTGACAAACAAGCTTGATCTAGAAACGCTTGCGAGTTTGACCGAGCAGTGCTCTAACAAGTATTCCATAATATCATTCAATTCGATGTCATTCTCAATCATTATATATTCAACACTTTCATCATCCGAATCGATTTTCTCTCTCATAAAATCTTCTTTAGTATAAATCTTAGGATCTTTTTATGAGTACGTTACATCGTTTATTACAATAGGTAAGTGATACCCAATCTCCTCCTTTTGAATAGGCGAAGGATCCTTATTATGATCCGTAGTTGGAATAACTTCCCCATTATCGCAAGGAATTTCAAGAGGTTGCTCATCTTCAAAATATTTTTTGTCGTCCATAGGAATTTCGAAATTTTTTTGGTTTTGAAACCATACATCTTCCTCATCCCTATTGTTACCGAGTTGAGAAATTTTTTCATATAATTTATTTGAATTCCTTTGAATTTCTCGATGTGATTCCTCGTTTTGTTGTTGAAGTTCTTACATCTTGGAATTGAAAGAATCTACAAAGCCGTCATAAGGTTGTTGATTTTGTAGTGGTTCTTGCATATTTTGTTGAAGCTCCCCCATCATGGTACACTTCCGTTCTGCAAAACTAGAGAATTTCTGATCAAAAGCATAAATATCCTCCCATCCTTGTGGCTGCTCACTCACATATCCGTTATAAGGTTGTTGATATATATGAGAATATCCATAAGGTTCTGTAGGATATTGATCATAGCCAAAAGATTGGTTTTGATTGTATCCTAAGGATGGTTGGAAGTTGTCATAGTGTTGAGGCTGAAAACCATATTGATTGTTGTAATATGCATGCTATTGTCCACCATACATGGAAAACTGGTACCTGAAATAAAAATTCTAAAAAAGAAAGTTAGAAACTAAAATAAAATCTAAAAACAAAAATTAAAGAAAAACAACTAAAAATGCTCCGTTGCTCCCCGGCAGCGGCGCAAAAATTTGATTCGTGTCGTAACCACAACAAATTAGTGAATATTTTTCTACTTAATTAACAAGTAATATGGTGGTAGTTAAGTTTGTTTCCACGAGGAGCAAGAGGTTTTAGTTGTCTTATAATGTCACAAAAAGGGGGATTTTGGTTTTAGATTTTATAAATCAAAATAAACAAACAAAGCAATTAAAAAAATAAAGTTGAAATCAATAAGAGAAATAAGATCAAGGAATCGTTGTTCGTTGCAAAACAATGATTCAAGTTATGCTCTTTTCCACTTTTTACTAGTCACAAATTATCATCAAACGTAGAATAACAGGTTCGCTTAGCTATCCCAACAATTCCCCATTTCACTGAGTAACAGGTTCGCTTAGTTATCAGATTCTATTCAAAAGAACCACCTTGAGGTTCGCTTACAAGATGTAATTCTATGAACGCATTAAGATTTATGAATTTAGGTTTGATAATAGTAATTAGACTCGGTTCACTTTCTAGCGTTGTTTTCACACACAATTGCTTCACAGAATCTTTTCGCAAGGTCTTGTGTTTTCAACTTATGTTAAGAGTCAAGAAACGATTGCTTATCCCCTAAATTTCACTAGCTTTGGATTGAGTTAAAAAATCGATTCAGCGTGCACTCTAAACAACCTATCAAACAATCGTAAACACTCATATTAGTAAAAATAAACGATAATCATGTGAAGATTTCAAAGTAGATTTAAAAGAAAACTCAAAGCATGCCAAGAACTAGGAATTCATCCTCAATCAATAAAAAGTTAACCACACATAGTTTGGAGTTAACAAAGAATAAAGAAAATAAATAGAGAAAAACTAAAGTGTAGTGTGTGTAAAAGATGTAGAATTGTATAAGTGTATAGAGAAAAGTAGAAAACTTTTCTGATTATAAGCTTTAATTCCCTTTCAATCCTCATAGGAATAGGATCCCTTTCCCATAGAAATTCGATTTCCAAGTCCAAGTCTTTCTCAAATCCTTGCATATTCTCTTTCAAAATTCAAGCCCAATTCTTCATTTAATTCCAAGTCTAGGTTTTCAATCCCTTTGAGAAATACTCCCACAAAATTATGTGCAAAACTGGGTCGCCGGAACAATATTGGGATCACCGGAATTCGGCCAGAAAATTCACCGGGTCACTGGATCGAGTTTTCTTCACTGTAGACGTAATATTACGTCTAATACCGTTATAGTAAACGGTCAAATTAACGGTCTTTGGTTAGTCAATGAGTCAAGGGAGGAGTTCAGCTACTGAGTCAGCATTCTGAATCAGTCTTAATGGTTCTTACTCAGCTGAATCCGGGTTTCCCATTCATTGAGTCAAGGTCTGGATCGGTCATTGGCGGTTACGAGTTAACTTGCCGGAATGGAAAACTGGACGAGATTCGGCTGTATACAGGAAATCTCCGGCCATTCTTTCAAGCCTTTCTCAGCTCCATTCCTGCATAAATTCATATACATACATCTAAGCACATTCTTCATCTGCTTCACAACTCATTGTTCCGTTCAATTCATCAGTTTGCAGCTTCATAGTAACTACAACTCCCTCTAATCTGTCTTGGTTTCTTGAAATCAGGTCTTACCCATCTTCCATCTTCAACAATTCACAAAATCTACTCAAACTACTTGAATCAACACCAAATTCCCATTTTTATCTTCTTTTAACATCAACATAAATCCTCTCAAAACCCTTGTAAACATCTGCCAGATACAAATCCAAATCCAACCCAAATTCTTCTCAATTCATTCAAGCAGGAGAAGTAATTACTCAAACCCATTCTTAATCACATCCCATCTTCCAATCCTTCATATACCCATAAATTACATAACCCGAGATTTTCTTTTCTTCCTTCAATTCGACAGCAACACAAAACCCATCCCAATTATATTTATCCGACAACGGTTTATCGTCTCTTTGCTTCAACAGGGACAACCAGAACCCATTTTGTCTCTGACTTCGAAATCCACCACTGCAACAAACTGGTTCTCAAACCACAAACCTATCTTTTATCTTCAAAACAACAACATCATCTCTCGGATTCAATATCCATTCTCTTACACAGATCGATCCCATCTCAGACCATCTTCAATTTCAGCGCAAACCCAATCTCAATCTCTTCTTCTCAGTCGAGCCAATCAACTTTTCATCTCCCTCGGATTCAGATCTCCACTCTTGGTTTCAGCAGTAGCAATCATTTCTTTTTAATTTCAGGTGAAAGTATGAATGAGAGAATGAATCTCTCGAATTTAGGTTATTAGTAAGGGGAGGATAATTACACATCCATGGATAAGATAAGGGCACCCCAACTGGGACAGTTATTTACACCCATACTTAAGATTAGGGATACCCTAGATTGGGATCCCCTTAACCTTGGCTCGACACCCAATAGTTGTGAAATGACAATTTTGCCTTTTTTGTGTAATTTGGATGATTTCTTCTTCTTTTATTCGGCATGACTCCACATTACCTAAAAGACTCAAAACAAACGTAAAGTACATAATTTACAAGAAAAATAACAAAGAAAGCATAAAAAATAGATCGTAAATAGGGTGTATTCTACACCTATCAAGACATACCAATCATTTTTTTATACGTCGTTTTATATGCCAAATGCACATCGTTAAGCTTATAACTCCAATATTATCGTGTAGTGTTTATGATCTTCTCAAGAACGGATTTAATCTCACGGTTCGAGATTTCATCTTGTTCAGCTAGTTTGTGGGTGATACGGCGTACCGACCTTGTGTGTGACATGTTGTAGTTCTTGAGTAAGTCGTGGAAGGAAATGTGAGCCTCTGTCACTGATAACCACTTTTGGTATACCATGTCTCGAGAAAATATATTCCTTCACAAACTCACAAACAACTTTCGAATCATTAGTATGGGAAGCTTTAGCTTCTACCCATTTCGAAACATAATCCACATCAAATAGTATATAACAAAATGACCCATAAAATCAATTCCCTACACATCAAATACTTCTAGAACAAGAATTGGTGTGAGTGGCATTTGATTTCGAGCACCTAGATTGACCGTTATTTGACATCTATCACAAGATTTGCAAAAAATATATGCATCTTCAAATAGGGTAGGCCAATAAAAGCCACTTTCAAGTACCTTGAAAGAGGTACGTTTAGAACCATAGTAACCACCGCATGCATAAGTATGAAAAAAAGTAAAAATAGATTGAAATTCAGAATTATGTACGCACCTGCGGATAATTTGATCTAACACATACTACTTGGCTATTTTCTTAAGCTTAAGATTTTGAAAGTTAGACATTGTACTAGGTACTTGTCTCGTAACCAATTAATCCACTATATCCGCGTACCAAGGTGTTGAATCTTCAATTGAGAAAATTAGTTCGTCCGAAAAACGATCTTGTTAAGGAGGCTCTTCTTCGGAAACAACGAGTCTACTAAGGTTCTTGAATACTACAGATGTTTTACATTACTTAAGCTTCGTTATAATGACTATTATTTCGGATTCCCAACTCTCCTT
Source organism: Papaver somniferum (assembly GCF_003573695.1). Lineage (NCBI taxonomy): Eukaryota > Viridiplantae > Streptophyta > Magnoliopsida > Ranunculales > Papaveraceae > Papaver > Papaver somniferum. The sequence continues at coordinate 491,309 of NW_020625486.1, forward strand.
TGGTTTTAAATTAGGTTATTTTGTCTCTACCCAGGGACTGAGTTTCTTAATGGTAAAATCATATCCCAATTTTTTTTTCCTGGTAATACGATCTATATGTTTATGAACATGGGTGGAGAGAACCTGCGATTTTATCAAATAGTTAGAAGAGGGGGTGAAAGAGGTGCGTGTGAGTACTAACCTTCCTCCATGTGGTATACATTTTTTCATCCATCCATTTTCGTCTCTTTCTAGTCGTTGGTACATAGGGGCAAAAATGTGACAAGAAATTATGCTATGTTTGAATTGGACTCTCGGGCAGATAAAAAAAATTGTACTAGTTGTCATGTTAAATAATCTATGAAACCGATCTACTTTATGTGAGTCAAGCTTGGGGTGGTGATGATGGAAAATTTTCTTTTGTTGATTAGCTGGCACACTGAAGTATTGTTAGAAAGTAAAGGTTTTGAGATGGTTATATGGTTCTCGATAGAGGCTTTGTATGTGATCATAATGTCATCCGCATACACAATGTGTAATATTCGTGTAATATTGGGGTGGTGCATTGTGAGGTCAAGGTTGTCACAACGTGTGATCCCGTTTTTCCTGGAAGGGGTTGTTAAAATTTTGCGTGTCGTAACCACAACCAATTAATTAATATTTTTCTACCTAATTACCAAGTAATATATAGTAGTCAAGTTAGTTACCACGAGGAACAAGAGGTTTTAGTTAACAAAATAACTGAAATTTCTCTAAGTACCAAACTTTTTTTTTTGTTAAGTATCAATTTATATCAATATTCGTTCGATTCATATCAAAGAAGAATACAAATTCTTTAAGTACCAAAAAAAAACAGAGCGAATACATGGAAACTTCCTAAGTTCAGTTCATTCTCACTTAAATCACTATAAGTTCATTCCTATGTCCTAAGGGAATACAAAGTCTGTGTAGTACACAGATCATGAACATATTCTGTAACTAAGAAATTGTATACATAATAACAGCTACAACTTCACGCGAAAACACTTCCACACCTAATTACTTCCTGCAAACAATGATAACTTACATTAGAAAGTCTTCAAAGAAGTGTGAACGTGCACAATGGAAAGGAAAAAACCATGGAAAGGCACTGAATAGAACTGAAGAAATGATAATAACATATGGCTCATGTGGCAAATCAACTCCTACATGTTTATTTTCAGAAACTCTTAAGGAATCTATTTCACTCAAAACTAATCGAACTAAAAATTACATGTCTATTTTCAGAAACTCTTAAAGAATCTATTTCATTTAAACTAACCGAACCAAAAATTATTTAAGTAGGTTTGTATGATACAAAACTGCAAGTGTTATGCAACACAGAAGGTCAGAAAACTTTAGCTCCTAGAAAATACATAAAAAACTGTACCAATAGAATAAGAAGACAATGGCAGTGTAATAGTGTCGAAGGAAATGGTGATAGATGTGTGGGCTACAAAACTTGCACTATTCCGTCATATATCGCACTGATAGTGATAGAACAAACACCAAGAGCTCTCAACAGCCAAAAAACACAACATCCTTCTCCATGCATGGAATAGAGTGCTATAAACATGGCCACAAAAAACCAATAACCTAAATACTTAATCAAGAAAAGCAAAAGATAGATACGATATGAAAGTACCAATTTGGAGTCATAGGGGTAAACATCCATTTGCACAATACTTATTACTAGCTCAAAGTTTAGTTGCCAAACTTAAGCTCATAGAAACTTTGTCCGATAACTACTTGACCGTAGATAGAGTACTAGAGCAAACTGTTAGAACTGAAGTATTCTCCTCCTGCTGCATCTTCAAGATTGGGCTGATCACTTGGTTGCAGTTGGAAAGTAACTTGATATGGAACTAAATTGAGAGCATTGAGAAGAGATCCATGTTCGTCTCTTTCAGCCTAAGACAAAGCGAGACCAATAGTTTGTTAACACTCAAAAAAGAAAGCTTGATAGATATCATATACACTATTGTTGAGATTGAAACTTACATGACGTCTATGTGCTTCCTCGGACTTAAACTGCAAAGAAGCAAAAAATGGTGCAAGTCCTACAACTGAAGGAAACATTAATGTAAGAGAATGGAAGTAAATTTCCGCACTATGGTTGTATGGGTCTGAGTGGCCATAACATAGTTTTGCTACTCCATAACCACAGATCAAATTAACTAGTTAATTAATTTAGAATGGAATGCTAATACGATAGCCTCTCCTGCACCTTATCTTTATCATATAATCAGGACTGCCCATTTCAACTCCAGCTCTTAGCTGTTCACATCGTTCCTCGATGGATTTTCTTGTCAACAGCCCCGCAAGAACTACAGTATCATCCTTAGATATTGTCACTTATACTCAATACCTATATTAAATATCAACAAAAGAAAATACTGGATGAAAATAGAAGTACTGAAACAACTCAGAAAACAACTAGATGGTTCTACAGCAGAAGTAGCATATGCAAATTAGGATAAAAATTCTAAAGAGTGATGACCGGAGAAGGAAACATACCATTTCTCCTGATTTAGGTAGGAGACCATTCCACTTAGGAATGGCGTGTGGACGCCCTACATATGCAGCATTTGTTCCAGTAATGTCCTGCGGATTTCCAGAGCATGGGCGTCAAAGATTGCCTGAGCTTCACTATCCTGAATACAAACCCAAGAAGCTTAATTAGACATGATAAAATCAACTTTAAAAAGTACTAAAGAGCAGAATTGATCAAAATATAACATGAAATTACCTGGAAGCAAACGACAAGATTTCCAACCTCAACTGTTCCACATTTGGAAGGCTCGATAGGGATAGAACGCTTGCAAATTGCCTTACATATATGCATTCACCCATTCATCCTACTCAGCACCAAATTTAGCAAAGAGTACTCATTCTTCCTTCAGAGAAACATAATTCAAAAAGATCATGTACTGAAAGATATAATTCTAACTTACTAACAAAAAAGAACCATAAAAGTAGCATGACTGACAACAGAAAAAAGAAAGATACTTCAGACTGGAGTATTACTAATCTAGTCGACAACGATTAAATCCTACAACAGGCACAATTAGCATACTTTAAATGCGGATGATTGCGTTCCTCACAATCGACTCCAGCCCTTGTTTGAAAGGCTTAAGCATTCATCGTCATTCGAACAAGAAATGTATTATTTTACATCCTCCAAACATTTTTGCAGGTAATTAACATAGAGCATATAAACCAATAGCAGTTAATACAACATGATCACAATTCAGACAATTGAAAATTATTCTTCACAATTTCTAAGAAAACCAAAATCAAAAGGGGGCTAAAGTTGCTTCTACTTCTACTCATCATCTTCATCTTCTTACTGCAATATCAAAAAACTAAAAATAGAAAACACGTCAATAAATTCAAATGACTTCAAACAAATAATGAAATTTTACTCTTAAAGGTTTCAAAGAACAAACCTCTCCATCACTCTTCTTCATCATCATAATCATTCACTTCCAATTTTGATTTCTCGTATTAATCTTCATATATCCTCAGCCTCTGCTTCAGATTCTACTCAACCCCCTACAGAACCACCTCCCTCAGAAGCTGTTGAAGCTCATGATGCAACTGTTGTTACTACAGAACCTCCACCAGCTGAAAATTCACCACCACCAGAGCTTTAGAAAGACCAACAACCTCCTGCAAACCCAACTCCACCATAGAATACCAAACCTTAGATGCCAACACCACCACCAGCAACACAAAAGCATAGAAAACCAAAAATAACAAACTGAAACCTAATCAGATTCTAGGGTTAGTGATAAGTGCATATTTCACATATATTTGGTGTTAATTCCATGCTAGTATTTGTTGGTTTTCTTGTAAATTATTGTATATTACGCTTGTTTTCTTTTATTTGTGTTTTATTAGGTGAATCATCCAAAAGAAGTGAAATAACACTTAATTGTGCAATAAAAAAAGCTAGCTACGAGTGGAGAAGGGAAAATACCCATGGGAACTCGTTCAAATGGAGGATTTCTAGGACGAGAAGAAGAATTCAATGGCGAAGGAACGGAGTCATTCTGAGTTCGTATGAAGGAGTTACGGTCAAAACAAGAACTTAGAAGACTAAAAGGGTAAAATGGTCATTTTACATGACCAAATGTTAATGCCACCCCACCGTTTGTTAAGGGGAAACTTCTTGTTAAGGGGCATTCAAGTTCGAGGGAACTGCTAAAGGAAGTTCAGTCTTTTACAAAGGGAAGAGAAGGATTCAAAATCCGTTGAAGGCACCCGGCCTATTTACTCAGGGCACTTCGTCTTCTCTATTATTAAAACATCACACAGGCAACGACAGACATAACATGATGATCACGATTTGTGATGGATGAGATTAGTAGTGGTATTCAAATTTGAATACATCACTGGGTTCCTATGGACGATAGAAAGCATGGGTACAATCCTGATTTCAATTCAATGGGATCGAGCAGGTTCAGGGAGATGATGATGCTGATGTTCGTGATGATTTCGATGCTGTTGGAGCCGTGAGGAGCTCGATATGAACAAGACCAGAATTGAGTTGGAAGAACAAATAAGAAAAAGAAGAATGGACGATATTGGTAGTTACAGAGCTGAGTCCAATTTTCTGTTGTTGATTGAGATGATCAGGGCCATCTCTACCATTTTAGAGGCTTGGGGCGAACTTTCCAAAAAGGCCCTTTTCTTTTTACATACACGCGCATAAATCTTACTGATATAAAGTAAAGAGATATTTTTGGTAGGAGACCCCCCAAATTACTTAGTTATCCTCATTTTTTACATATTTGCAGAAATGCCGTTGTTTTAAAAATAAATTAAAATTTTAAATTTTTTAATGTATTTCAAAATATACACCGGATTTTTATAAAATTTATATATTTGAAAAGCTCTTTCAATTACCTACTTAACGAGTAAAAATAAAAATAGTAAATTTTTATTTTACGTAAAATATTTCATTGCTTTTATATTTAGTATTGTTGGATGAATAAAATTCAAGCATGTGCGTCGCACATGTGGCCTTACTAGTGATAAACAACGATTAATTAATTTAATTTTCCCAATGAGACACTTCTTCGATTTGTTTTGTCGTTGACCCTTCATATCTGTGGATCTCATTACTATCCAATATATAGTCTCCCATTTTAAGAGTTTTGATTGTTTGTCCTTCTTTGTTCAGCAACCGTGATATATAGCTAGGCAAAAGGGTTGATAACTTGATTGTGTCTTATCGGAAAGATTAGTTATTAATGAACAGCCCCAAATCACCTTATAGAGATTAGAGAGTGAAACATAACGTCCCAAAATCCATGCAAGTTAACATGTGAAAAAGAAACTAGTGTTAGAGAAGGCAGAATTAACTGGTCCCAAGAAAAAGTTGAAGAAATCGAACAGTCACAACATGCAACTCCGCATGAAAATCTAAGATATATTTGAAAGGTCGTTCCAAATTTTTCGCCCAATCATACAGTCCATTACAGTAGGTTGTTTGCATCTTTTTTGGACCCCTCAAAATTTGGGTCCTAGGGCGGTCGACCATCTCGCCCTAGGCCTAAGAAGGCCCTGTAGATGATAATGACGCCGTGGAGATGAAAGTTGCTGTCAATATAGAATTATAGATGGACCGAGTGGTTGCTGCCATTATTGACCGGAGCTCGAGCTATGATGAGTTTGTGTTCGACGGAGAAAATAAATATGGCAGTTATGATGGTAACGGGAATTGGTTGATGAAAAGAGGCAGGTGAGAAATGATGATGTCATTGGCCTGTCCAACATGTACAAATCAGAGGCGAGCACGTGTTCGTATGGTGGGGCTTACCTGCTGTCCTTGCGAGAAAAGAAAACACGCTTCTGGCACAGGTTGACGCGTTTTGGAGAAATAGAATGATTTATTGCAAGGTGACACATTGAGGCTGGATAGGTTGGTAGTGCAGATGAAGAATCAAAGGTTCTCAGATGATCGAACGGAAAATTGAATGAGATGTGTCCTACCATAACATTTTTTGAATGGTTCCTATTTCACCAAAAATTTTGGGCCGGTATGAAGGGAGGGAGTCCCTTTTATGGCCAATTTTTTGTAAATGAAGAGTAACACAAATATTCAATTTGATGAAAAGATTGGAAATTTTCATGTCCATGGTTATTTTTCACTAGATAACATTGTCCATCCCTTTTTGTCCAATTACCATGATTCTTTGTGTATCCGATTTTTTCAGGGGTATAATTGGAATGTAAACTAGAATATAACATATCTAAAAATCCGTTCTTTGGAATTTTACAAATTTTATCTCGTTGGAAAGATTTAAAAAAATCTACGCAATGAGTACAAACAATAATATCAAATTTATAATTTTTATGAAAAATCCGAAGGTGTTTATCTTTTTAGGCACAATTTTTGAAAATTAAATGCATAGCCATTATGCAAACTACCACAAAGGATGCATAATTATGCATCCATATTTTGGTTTATACATCAATTATTTTCCGTTGCAAATAATAAAATGATGTACCCCTCTGTTTCAGGAAAAGTGACACTTTCACTTTAGGCACAATTTTCGAATATTGAATGCATAGACATTATGCAAACCACCACAAAGGATGCAAACCACCACAAAGGATGCATAACACGTTATGCATCAACTAAGTTTCCGTTTTCAAGAAAGTGATAGTTTCTCTCCGTTTCAGGAAAATTGATACTTTCATCCCGTTTTAGAAAAAGAGATACTTTCACCCCGTTTCAGGAAAAAAGAGACATTCACTTTTTTAATTTGGCCTATTTTTAGGCAAAAATGAAACTGTGGAAATATTTTTTTTTTCTGAAATGGTAATAGTATATGCCTAAAAATATCATTCTAACAAAAAAGAAAATGAATAATGAATTATGGAGTCACCACAAAGGATGCATAACAGTTTATACAGTCGTATTTTGATTCATGCATCCACTAATTTAGTTATACAACCACTAAAACGATGTAAATGGATCAAAAATAACATTCCAACAAAAAAAAATACATAACCCTTTATCCAATCAACCGTGTTTTGTTTTTCTTGCGTGGATCCTCCCTACCTTGGGAGCCGAGTTGTAGTTATTAAAATCTCGCCCTAGCCAGTAGCTAGGAAAAGAAAAGAGCATGTGTCATTGTAATCTTGTTTAGTCCGCCTTTGACCACAAGGTTTAGAGGAAAAAAATCCTAAATTTATTTCCCTTTCCCATTCCCGTTCTTCTTCTTTCTCCCTCCTTTCTTTCCCACTGTTTCTCTGCTAAGCCTAGGTAAAACCACCATCGCCACCTGGTTTCACCTTCACCATCACCTTGTTTCTGCTACCTCCATGAAGACCAGCACATATTCATGTACTTTAGTATTTGTGTAAACATTTATTGATTAAACAAATTTCTATAATTTGCCTAAATTTTTTTTTATGGTCTATGGATTAAAGGTGCTTATTCGATTCGGTGATTGTTCCAAAGTTTAGCAGGTAACTTCCCCTATGGAGCAGCAGGTAATCCTATGTTTAATGTATGAAGGAAATCTCTTTTTGCAAAAAAAAAATTAGGATCAGTCGGTCAATATATTTCTTTTATTCTGATTTTGATTTTGTTTTTTTATGAGCTTTTCATTTTTCATTTTTCATTTTGATTATGGAAATCTAAGTTTCGATGGTATAAGTTTGATATTATGGGAATTACTTTTATGTACCTGATATATTTTATGCAATGAGTAAAAGAAAGATGAAATTAAGGGTAAAAGTGGAAACTAAAAATTGCCGCTTCAGTTACTGTTGCTAAGGTGTGTTCGATAGATAGAAGATGTATTTCAAAAATAATATTACAATTATTATGTTGTAGAATCTCATTTGCTATGTGCAGTACATATAGCGTATCCCCGTACCCTTTGGAATTTAGAGATTTAGCGTGTCCCCTCGAAACCATGTCTGTCGTAATCGAGTCTCTTGTACGTGTCTATGCAACATAGCTGTGCAGTTTCAAACATGGACTGTGGACTTCGTCGCTTTAGAATATGTGGCAATTAGTGTATAATTTATTAGTGCATTAATCATTTTCAATTAAACAAATGAATTCAGGGTAAAACAAAGCTTCAAGCCTTCAGTCTTTGCATCTGTTCAACTAATTGACTAGTGACTACTATTGGTTTTCCAATGCGGAAGATAGAAATGGAATTTTGGGGGTGAGTTTCATTTCTTTTCTTTTTTCGATCCTGATCTTGAATTTTCTCCATTGAAATAAATCCTTTTGTTTTAATTGTTCCGGGGTATGTGAATGTTCTCAGGGGTAGAACTAGAACCGGTAAAACCTTACAGGCACAGGTACAATGAATCTTTGGGAAGGCTCCGCATTTCTCAGGTAAACTTCTTGGAAAAGTTGAGGTTGGTTCCAGCCGTTTAATTTCCTAATAGCGATTCAATCAAGCATATTCTTCTTCTTTTTCCCGACGACTGTTCGTCTATATTGATATTAATTCTTGCAAATGTAAAAACTATACCATGCAACATTAAGCGATCAAAGTAGGGGTGGCTTTGTTGTGGTTCAATGTAAAGTAGGGAACAAGGATGCAATTTCTTTATGTTCAATCAATGATGGATTGCAAGTGTTGAACATCGAGTTGGAGAAAACGAAAAATGTTGTTGTCCTGGAGGTGATAGGCAGGAGAAATGCACATCTGTCTGGTTTCTATCTAGGGATTAATGATAGATGTGGTAATAAAGATTACTTTTCTTTCAAATTTATGTTCTTGCATGTTGGATTATTCTCGTCCTTCACCACTCTATCCAGGAACAAATCTGAAACCCTAGATTTGGAAAATTTGAATTTAGATCTTCAGCTAATTAAAGAAAAATCAATTTTGAATTTCAATGTTTATGTTCGTTTATTTGCTTCAGTTTTTTTTTTCCTGGTAATTTGTCTCTATCTAGCCCTCGTATAACCCAATTTTAGCTTCGCTTTTTTTTTTTTTGTTTTCTTTTTCTTTTTTGTTTCAGTTTCCATGGGGAAAGAGAGAGGCAAAGGATTACTCGCAGGGAAAGTGATAGGAAAAGGATTACTCGCAGGGAAAGTGATAGGCAAAGGATTACTCGCACAAAAGAAAGATAAAAGCCCCCTGAAGATAGCGAAATTGGAGAAAGAGAGAGGCAAAGTATTACTCACACAAAAGAAAGATAAAGGTTCCCTGGCGAAATTGGAGAAAGAGATAGGCAAAGGATTACTCGCACAAAAGAGAGATAAAATCCCCCTGAATATGGCGAAGTTTGAGAAGGAGAAGCGGAATCTATACGAGCATCTAGAACGTAAGGCCGAAGAAGCATAAGTTAGCGATGAAGTGTGGAAGAGGCTCCATTTTAGGGTATCTGGTTGTGAAACTTTAGCCGAAGTAATCTATCGATTGGGTTTCCAGGTTCCAACCAATTTGGAAAGCAAAAAAGAGGTTAGTCGCAGATTTTTTCTATTTTTGATTAGAGATATAACCGTATTTTGCAGTTATTTTATTCAACTGTAATTCAATGAATTTTGCTCTTTTTGCAGCTAGGAACAATTGTCAAGAAATAAGACGCTTTCTGTATCCTGATAGGAACATGATGCTCGATCCATATGAACGAATTGAAAGATGTCAGAAACTAAAAATTATTAACAGTTGGAGCTTGAAGGTCAAATAGATCTTTTTATCTGTTTTGTTGGTTCTGGTGAAAGTTCTGAAGTGGGGCATTTACATATATTTACTGTTTATTCTACAACAAGAAACCTGCTTTGTCTTTGTGTTTGTGTTTGTTTACTTGTTTTTTTGGCATCGGATTTGTTTGCTCTTGACCTACCTATTAAAATCAATGTTCTGAAAACCGGCCCGGACCCGTCGGCAGAAGGTGAATCGGTGACCAAATCACTTTTCTAGGTTGATTTACCACTAACGCAGGAGTTTTATTAAAAACCGTTCTCTTTCCTAAACCCGTTTGACCCGGCCGATGGGCCGATGAAAATAAGTAAAGTATATACTACAGATTGAAAATGACCGTATTACCCTAATTGATGAAAATAAGTAAAGTATATACTACAGATTGAAAATGACCGTATTACCCTAATTGGAAATAAGTGAAATAGAAATTATGGAGATTGTGAAAATGATCGGATTACCCTGAAATGACCATATTAACCTAATTGGAAATAAGTGCAATAAGAATTATGGAGATTGTGAAAATGATCAGACTACCTTTTTCGAAAGCAAGTAAATTAAATATTATACTATCCTTACTGGAAAAAAGTGTAACAAATACTATGGAGATTGTGAAATTGACTAGACTATCCTTATCGGAAATAAGTAACCTGAATATTACGCGTTGTTTTGCAAATTTTTTACTATGAACATTTTGTTTTGCACCTATGTTATGAGTGAAGATTTTTCCGAAGTGGAACTTTGCTTTCACCTTTTTTCTTACAAAAATTTGATTTTTCTCATTTTTACTTTGAAATATCAATTTTCATCTGTCTAAGTTCATCCTCATCACGAAGTTCTATCCCTCTAATTGGCAGTAAAAAACAAAATTTTAAGACATTTTTTTCGGAATTTTGGTAAATTGCCAAAATATTCTTAAAACATGGTTCACATGGACGAGTAATTATTAGTATGGATGAATCTGGATTCACCCAGACTTAAACATAAAAAATAGCGAGGATGAAACTGGATGCATCCTGATGTAAATTAAAAAAAAAGTATTTGAAAATGGGTAGGATGAAATTGTTTACATCCTTACTATTTTTACATTCTCGTCCATTTAAACAGTATCAAAGTTTTACATGTCTTTTTCACCTAGAAATTGTCGTTATTCGGTTAATTTACCAATTTTGTGAAATTTTTATTGGTTGTAGATATGTTGTCCAGACATGTTTAACAATCTTGCGAAAAATCATGATAATTTAACCGCATGAGAGGTTGACGAGTCTTCTACTTGATAATAGTTAATGTTTTATATTTTGTCTGCAATTTTCTTTTTGAATTTTTTTGTGCAAGTATCTCTTTCGCATGTATCTTCAGGGACACATCTTGTTGTGACCTTGACTTCTGAAATCTACTCGAGAAGACTTATTATTACGAAGGGTAACATAGGTCGAGACTCGAGACTAATAGTAATAGTAAAAAATAGGATAAAGAAAACATCTTTTCATACGGACCAGTAAGCATGGGGTTTTGGGTAGAGTGAGACTGGATGGAAAAGCAGACGTCTCGTCTGGCCTCATTCTTGTCAGTATCGACCAACCAAACTCTAGGGTCCTAGAATATACGAATAATAGAAAATTAGCTAGATATTTAACTTATCTAGAAAACTACTTAATTTACACAAGATTTTCGTTGATCTTATGCATTGCCTGATTTCCATCTATCTTTCGATACATAGATTGAATCTTTAGTCTTGGCCATTTCATCCATATAAAGTTTATGTGTGAAAACTTTTTCTTTCACCTTTGTTAATTTGTAAATTTTAATCCCCACATTTTTACAGTTCTATGTGTCAACTATATCCACCTTAGATTTCACCCTCATTCTATCCCATCAGGGAAAAATAAGGGATCCGCTTTGAAAATGAGCCAATAAAAATTTGACACATATGGGTGTAAAATTTTTGGTGTATAAAATCGGTAGATTTTCAGCATTTTCGAATTTTAATTCATTTTTTCCTATCAGAACGCAAGTGTCCTCAGAAGTCAGAATACATAGCAGAAAAGACTAGGTAGGGAACGTAGTATCTGTCTGTCCCACTCATTTCCATGTGATGAACGATTTCCCACGTAAAGTGTTTTACACGTTAAATATTGGTGAAAACACATTATCTTTCCTATACATCCCCCCAACCCCCACAAGCATGAAGCACCTTAAATATACGGTAAAAAACACATTATCTTTCTCTAGCCCGAAAACGCTACAATTGGAACAAGATGTGCAACTGACATTTGTTTTTCTGACTGTCAGTCCCTTTCCGCTCTTTTCGGCCTCTGTACTCTGGAAGATTCTACAAGGACCCCGGATCGATGCGACATGAAATTATTTTCGCTTACGATTTCGATGTATAGGTGCAGGTGACTGTCAGTCTCTTGTCTTTTCATTTTCGAGAAATATGTCCTATATATATAGCCAATAATGTAGATAACGGTGGGGTGAGAAATGAAGCAAAAACGCATAGTCGCTGAGAGTCCGAGACTTGAGAAATGTGTCGTGAAAAATTTAGGCACAAACCAGGATTGAATTGATGATTTGATGTGAAATTAGGGTAAGAAAAATAATTGAAAATATAGAGACGAACAAAGAATTTAACATGGTGGTTCGGTGAGATATGCCTACACTAGTACATCTATGGATGGAATTTCGTAGCTATCCTAAAAAATCGGTGAATGATGTATTGTGGTGATCACAATAATCTTCAACGGTTAGCTAACCTAGAACTCCGTATATTTTTAGAGTTTAGGATACATGTATTCGGTGTAGTTTATAAATTGTATACCCTATTCTGATAAAAACTTGATATGTCATATGAAATTCCATATTATCACATAGTTCCATGTGAAAATTCAAATTATCACTTGTTTACAAGGTGAAGGATCAAATTTTCACCTTTTTTTTTTATCTCGCGTGAAAACTTAAACTCTCAACTAGTTTTTGTGTGAAAAATCAAATTATCATCCTATTCTAAGTTAACAACATCATTCAACGATGCTACAAATTATGATTTTATTCTCCTAAATGGAATTGAGACTCGTTAAATATGTGTTGATATTTAGGATTTTATCATGGAAAAACCTTTAAAAAAAGAATGAACACAAAAATAACATAGTTTGAGTCCAATTTGGTGCACACTCCTTTAAAGAGTACTCTTTATATAGAATAACTCTTGGATAGAGCTTTCAGAATATATAAAGTTTGCGAATTTTGGACAAATGGTTCACAAGATAAATTATTTTTTAATTACTTGAAACTGCTGACATCATCATGATTCATTTTGGACTACACTGTAAATATTAGGACTAAATTGTAAATCATGATCCGTACAACACTTTGGATTACACTGTACCTAGTTAATTCGGGATGTACTAATCCGTATTTTTTGACTCATTTTTGGACTAAATAATTGTTTTCCCAAGCTGACGTCTCATCTTGAGAGTATGCACCAAGCCAAGACACCTACTAAACTCTGGAGTCTTAGAGAGAGTGAAGTAATGAGTTGTTATAACTAGGGACAACAAACATTAGACATAAGCGACCTGCATTTTTCTCATGTGATTTTATGGGTCTGATTCCTAGTCCAGTCTAGTGTTAATTCTTACCTCGCAATAGAAGTGCAATTGTGCAAGATACAAGGATAAAGTATCTAACATTTCAAAAATAGGTGGAAAAGAAATTTTGCAGTAGCACAAGACGTGAAAAAACCAACTTTCACTCATACCAAGGGGATCTAATTTCCCCTTGTAGAATATTAAATAAGTGTATAAACACTCCCTCCTTCCAAGTTATGGAGGGATGTGTTGGGTTTACTCTCTATGGACCCAACAGTCTGGTGTCCCCTTTTCAAATGGGGGGAGCTAGTTAACAGTTAACTTGTTAGGATATAACAAGTAAAACATCTAGGAGATGTTTATCTTCTTTACTTGTCGTGAAGAAATGAAAGAGAGGCAGTGTAGAAAGAGAGTAACTGAGGGAGAAAGGTGAAGCCGCCGGTTTGGTGAGATTTGAAGTTATCTTGAAGAGAAGAAGAAATGGTTCTTATCAAAGATCCGTTTGGTTCGTTGTGGTGAAGATTGTTCCATCAATTTCCACATCTCTTCAAAGGGGGAAAAATCTGGGTTTGTTCAAACCCCAGTAGTAAGTAATCTTACTCTTGCTATTATCAAATTGATAGTGAATCTCATCTGATTGGTGAATGAATTCTTGATTCATCCTTAGGGGTGAGTGTAATTAGGAAAATAGGTATCCAACTTCTATATGCACCTTGAAGTTGTTGTAATCCTCAAATTGGGAGAATTTGTGTGTAACCCATTATTTTCATAGTGGAAGATTTTCCCGTGGTTTTTTACCCTTCACCTTGGAGTAGATTTTCCACGTAATTGCCGGTGTCATGTGTTTGCTTGCATATCGTCATAGTTGTATTATTTACGCATTTTCATTACTTGTGTAGGTTTTATATTGCGTATAACGGCTCGGATTTTATAAGTCTCCTCCAAAAAGTGGTATCAGAGCTTTTGGGTTGAGCTAATCTTGTGCAATGACGGAAGATAGTACTAGTAATAGAATGGTCAATTTGACCGGTGAGAATTTTGTGATATGAAAGGAGAAGATAGAAGATTGGTTATATTTTAAATATCTTTATGGTCCAATAGAGAGTAAGGGAGTGAAGCCTGAGAAGACAGAAGAAGAAAAATGGTGTGTGACTAACTGTAAATCAGTTGGTTTTATTCGTCAGTGGATTGATGATGGGATTTTTCATCATGTGGCTTATGAGAAACTAGCATATTCTTTGTGGACCAAGTTAGAGGAGATATATGATCAACAGCCTCCTTGTGCAAAAGCTCTTCTATTCAAAAGGCTTGGAAAGCTGTGCATCAAGGAAGGAAGTTCAATGGCGCAATATTCAAATGAAATGAAGGGTATTATGAATCATCTTAAATCTATGGAGCTGACAATTCCTGAAGAGATTCAATCTTATTTGTTTCTAAATACTTTACCAGACAGTTGAGAGCCATTGAGAGTTATTCTGCTTCAGACAGGAAGTTGAACATGACTGTTGCAACAAACAGTTTGTTGAATGAAGAAGTTAGGAGAAGGTCATTAGACTCATCTCATTCAGAATCTCTTGTTACATAAAATCGGGGTAGAAGAAAAGAAAAAAGACAAATTGGTCGTATCAAGTCAAGGGGTAAATCAAAGTCCAAAAAGGACGTTGAATGTTGGAACTGTCGTATGAGAGGAAAGAAGTGTAGCACATTGTACAAAACACAATTAAAGGTGTTTAAAGGTGATTTGAATACTATTAACAAAGATTCAACCTCCGAGTTGTCCAGGAGATGTTTATCTTCTTTACTTGTCGTGAAGAAAATAAAGAGAGGCAGTGGAGAAAGATAGCGAGTGAGGGAGAAAGGTGAAGCCGCCGTTTTGGTGAGATTTGAACTTATCTTGAAGAGAATAAGAAAGGGTTCTTATCAAAGATCCGTTTGGTTCGTTGTGGTGAAGATTGTACCATTGATTTCCACATCTCTTCAAAGGGGTAAAATCTAGGGTTTGTTCAAACCCTGGTAGTAAGTAATCTTACTCTTTCTATTGTCAAATTGATAGTGAATCTCATCTTATTAGTGAATAAATTGTTGATCCATCCTTAGGGGTGAGTGTAATTAAGAAAATAGGTATCCAAGTGCTTTATGCACTTTGAAGTTGTTTTTATCCCCAAATTGGGAGAATTTGTGTGTAACCCATTATTGTCATAGTGGAAGATTTCCCCGTGGTTTTTTACCCTTCACTTTGGAGGGGGTTTTCCACGAAATTTCCGGTGTCGTGTGTTTGATTGCATATCTTCATAGTTGTATTATTTCCGCATTTCTGTTTTATTGCTTGTGTAGTTTCATATTGCGCATAACGGCTCAGATTTTATAAGTCTCCCCCAACAAGTGGTATCCGAGCTTTTGGGTTGAGCTAATCTTGTGCAATGACGGAAGCTAGTACTAGTAATAGAATGGTCAATTTTACCGGTGAGAACTTTGTGATATGAAAGGAGAATATGGAAGATTGGTTATATTGTAAAAATCTCTATGGTCCAATAGAGACTAATGGAGTGAAGCCTGATAAGACAGATGAAGAAGAATGGCGTGTTACTAACCATAAAGCAGTTGGTTTGTTCGTCAGTGCATTGATGATGGCATTTTTCATCATGTGGATAGTGAGAAACTAGCATATTCATTGTGGACCAAGTTAGAGGAGATATATGATCAACAGTCTCCTTGTGCAAAAGCTTTTCTATTCAAAAGGCTTGGAAAGCTGTGCTACAAGGAAGGAAGTTCAATGTCGCAATATTTAAATGAAATGAAGGGTATTATGAATCACCTTACATCAATGGAGTTTACAATTCTTGAAGATATTCTATCTTATTTTTTGGTAAATACTTTACCAGACAGTTGGGAGCCATTGAGGAATTGTCTTAGTTATTCTGCTCCAGACAGGAAGTTGAACATGAATGTTGCAACAAACAATTTGTTGAATGAAGAAGTTAGAAGAAGGTCATTAGAATAATCTCATTCAGAAGCTCTTGTTACAGAAAATCGGGGTAGCAGAAAAAAAAAAGACAAGTTGGTCGTAGCAAGTCAAGGGGTAAATCAAAGTCCAGAAAAGACGTTGAATGTTGGAACTGTCGTATGAGAGGAAAGAAGTGTATCACATTGTACAAAACACAAGTGAAGGTGTTTAAAGGTGACTTGAATACTATTGACAAAGATTCAACCTCCGAGCTGTCCAGGAGATGTTTATCTTCTTTACTTGTTGTGCAGAAAAGAAAGAGAGGCAGTGGAGAAAGAAAGCGAGTGAGGGAGAAAGGTGAAGCCGCCGTTTTGTGAGATTTGAACTTATCTTGAAGAGAATAAAAAAGGGTTCTTATCAAAGATCCATTTGGTTCGTTGTGGTGAAGATTGTACCATCGATTTCCACATCTCTTCAACGGGGAAAAAATCTAGGGTTTGCTCAAACCTTGGTAGTAAGTAATCTTACTCTTACTATTGTCAAATTGATAGTGAATCTCATCTTATTGGTGAATGAATTGTTGATCCATCCTTAGGGGTGAGTGTAATTAGGAAAATAGGTATCCAAGTGCTATATGCACCTTGAAGTTGTTTTTGTCCCCAAATTGGGAGAATTTGTGTGTAACCCATTATTGTCATAGTGGAAGATTTTCCCGTGGTTTTTTACCCTTCACTTTGGAGGGGGTTTTCCACGTAATTTCCGGTGTCGTGTGTTTTCTTGCATATCTTCATAATTGTATTATTTTCGCATTTCTGTTGCATTGCTTGTGTAGGTTTCATATTGCGCATAGGGGCTCGGATTTTATAAGTCTCCCCCAGCAAGTGGTATCCGAGCTTATGGGTTGAGCTAATCTTGTCCAATGACGGAAGCTAGTACTAGTAATAGAATGGTCAATTTTACCGGTGAGAACTTTGTGATATGAAAGGAGAATATTGAAGATTGGTTATATTGTAAAAATCTCTATGGTCCAATAGAGAGTAAGGGAGTGAAGCCTGATAAGACAGATGAAGAAGAATGGCGTGTTACTAACCATAAAGCAGTTGGTTTGTTCGTCAGTGGATTGATGATGGAATTTTTCATCATGTGGATAGTGAGAAACTAGCATATTCATTGTGGACCAAGTTAGAGGAGATATATGATCAACAGTCTCCTTGTGCAAAAGCTTTTCTATTCAAAAGGCTTGGAAAGCTGTGCTACAAAGAAGGAAGTTCAATGGCGCAATATTTAAATGAAATGAAGGGTATTATGAATCACCTTACATCAATGGAGTTTACAATTCTTGAAGATATTCTATCTTATTTTTTGGTAAATACTTTACCAGACAGTTGGGAGCCATTGAGGAATTGTCTTAGTTATTCTGCTCCAGACAGGAAGTTGAACATGACTGTTGCAACAAACAATTTGTTGAATGAAGAAGTTATAAGAAGGTCATTAGAATAATCTCATTCAAAAGCTCTTGTTACAGAAAATCGGGGTAGCAGAAAAAAAAAGACAAGTTGGTCGTAGCAAGTCAAGGGGTAAATCAAAGTCCAGAAAGGACGTTGAATGTTGGAACTGTCGTATGAGAGGAAAGAAGTGTATCACATTGTACAAAACACAAGTGAAGGTGTTTAAAGGTGACTTGAATACTATTGACAAAGATTCAACCTCCGAGCTGTCCAGGAGATGTTTATCTTCTTTACTTGTTGTGCAGAAAAGAAAGAGAGGCAGTGGAGAAAGAGAGCGAGTGAGGGAGAAAGGTGAAGCCGCCGTTTTGTGAGATTTGAACTTATCTTGAAGAGAATAAAAAAGGGTTCTTATTAAAGATCCATTTGGTTCGTTGTGGTGAAGATTGTACCATCGATTTCCACATCTCTTCAAAGGGGAAAAAAAATCTAGGGTTTGTTCAAACCCTGGTAGTAAGTAATCTTACTCTTACTATTGTCAAATTGATAGTGAATCTCATCTTATTGGTGAATGAATTGTTGATCCATCCTTAGGGGTGAGTGTAATTAGGAAAATAGGTATCCAAGTGCTATATGCACCTTGAAGTTGTTTTTGTCCCCAAATTGGGAGAATTTGTGTGTAACCCATTATTGTCATAGTGGAAGATTTTCCCGTGGTTTTTTACCCTTCACTTTGGAGGGGGTTTTCCACGTAATTTCCGGTGTCGTGTGTTTTCTTGCATATCGTCATAATTGTATTATTTTCGCATTTCTGTTCCATTGCTAGTGTAGGTTTCATATTGCGCATAGAGGCTCGGATTTTATAAGTCTCCCCCAGCAAGTGGCATCAGAGCTTTTGGGTTGAGCTAATCCTGTACAATGACGGAAGCTAATACTTGTAATAGAATAGTTAATTTGACTGGTGAAAACTTTGTGATATGAAAGGAGAATATGGAAGATTGGTTATATTCTAAAGATCTCTATGGTCCAATAGAGAGTAAAGGAGTGAAGCCTGAGAAGACAAATTAAGAAAAATGGCGTGTTACTAACCATAAAGCAGTTGGTTTGTTCGTCAGTGGATTGATGATGGTATTTTTTATCATGTGGATAGTGAGAAACTAGCATATTCTTTGTGGTCCAAGTTAGAGGAGATATATGATCATCAGTCTCTTGTGCAAAAGCTCTTCTATTCAAAAGGCTTGGAAAGCTGTGCTACAAGGAAGGAAGTTCAATGGCGCAACATTTAAATGAAATGAAGGGTATTATGAACCACCTTACATCTATGGAGATGACAATTCCTGAAGATATTCATTCTTATTTTTTGCTAAATACTTTACCAGACAGTTGGGAGCCATTGAGGAATTGTCTTAGTTATTCTGCTCCAGACAGGAAGTTGAACATGACTATTGCAACAAACAATTTGTGTGTAACCCATTATTGTCATAGTGAAAGATTTCCCCGTGGTTTTTTACCCTTCACCTTGGAGGGGGTTTTCCACGTAATTTCCGGTGTCGTGTGTTTGCTTTCATTCGTCATAGTTGTATTATTTCCGCATTTGTGTTTCATTGCTGGTGTAGGTTTCGTATTGCACATAGCAGCTCGGATTTTATAAGTCTCCCCAAGAGGATGATCCATGGACACTCAAATGGACACTATTATGCATGATCCGTCTACCCAAAATAACGTCATGTATGAGTATAGTTAGGTCTTATGGTTTGGGTTCTTTCAAATATGTTTGAGGGGGGTTGTTGTTTAGTCGTTCGTGTTACTATTGGATTTTTTTAGATAATTCTTAAAACTGAAATTTCCTTGATGTTATACTAAACTTGATCATATGAGACTGAGAAAATTTAAATAGATATAATTGTTATTTTTTTGGATATTTATTATTATGTTTCTAATATTTTTTATAGCACTTTTTTAAGAGGTTGAATTATGGTCTTTGGAATGCGGGAACTCGATATATGCAAAGCATAATGAAAAGAGGTTATAACTCTTTCATCCTTCTAATTTCTTTGGCTAGGATGAGACTGGGATGGTCGGACGCAACATTTGTCTCTAAAAATGTAATTCGTCTGTCCAAAGCTCAAAAACCATTGTATTATATGATATATTTTATTTTCAATTAGTAAAAATAAGAAAAACTTATTACATTTTTGTATTATATAGGTTGTCCAACTAATCAAAATATCATACAATGTAAGGAAAAGAACTTATAAGAATGATAAAATTCGTATAACAAATTTATATTCTTTCGATATGTTGTCTATTATTGATATATGGAGGAAAATTCATCAAGGCGAGGCTGCAAAAAATTTATTAATATTAAACTGCAGAGGTTATCACTATTTATAACTGGCCCAAGTTGGGATCATATTTTTTATTTAATATGCAGAGGTTATTAATATATGGAGTTCTACTGTATAATATTTCGTTTTCATCCATTAAAAAAAATTCCCACCTATTTCACACACATTTTCTGCGAAAATAAGATGGAAAATAAATAAATTTCAGATCTAGCCCAATTTTAGTGGAAAATGGTTTGAGTAAATTTATGCAACTTTCAATCTATCCCAATGACTCATTTAAAATCTGATGATGAGGTAAAGTTATATCTCTGATGACGACATTTAACATATACAGAACAACATTACTTAGAACCTACCCCTTTGTTTTTGAGGAGAAAGGTTAAACTTGACTTTTAACTTGTTCCGATGAGCCTCATTCTCTCTTGATAGACGGCTATGAAAAATTACGCATTATGATCTAAGGGTATCAAATAGGCTAGCTTATAAAAATATCTTAAGTTGCGAGAGAGCATTACCATAGTTTTCAAATATTCATAGGTCCCATAATATTGTATAAATTCATAATTACTAATAAGAAAATTGAAAGGTTTTTTATACATCAAAATGTAATTGTAATATAAATTTTGTTGTATTAGGTTAATTAGGGTTTATAGGTACATTGTATGTTTTAAATTACGGTCATTGGCCGGACAAATGGTTTAATTACGGTTATTGACCAACAATTTCATAAGGGTGAATATCTAGTTTTCTGTACTCAATAGTCAATAGTAGAATACTTCACCTCTTCCTTCCAAGTTCCAACAGTGGTATATAGAAACAAAGACCTGGATACATCACAGATTGGATTCAAAACCCAGGTAAAAATTTATTTTTCATTAGGAAGTCAAATAACATATGTTGAAAAAAGTCAGAAATTTTCCAAAAACATAGCGGTGAAAATAAAATTTTCACTCAAATTTGAAGTGAAAATTTTAATTAAAAATATTCGGGAGAAATATGAAATAATCACATAAAAAGGGGTGGAAAACAAAATCTTCACCTAACATGGCAATGGAAGACAATAAGGAAAATAGAAAAACAAAAATCCTTTATAAACCGTCGAAATAAACTTTAATATTTTTATATTCTTTTTCTAGAAAAAAGGTTATAAATAACGTGAAAAAAAGGAAAAATAGTCTATATAATACCGTTATTTCCTATTTATCTGCGATATACAGACATGGGTATCGGTTACCCTTACGAACACAATAAATGGGTCAAATCACATGGATAAAGAGAACGTAGTAAACAAAACAAACTTAAATGGTCAAAGGACACGGATAAAGAGAACCCGCGAAGGGCGGATAAAGAGAACCCACCTGCAACACAATTTCTTAAGTAAAACAACATGACTGTTTGTCTTTTTGTCATAATTGTTACTCGTGCAAATGTTGAATTCACGAATATATGTGATGTACAGTCAGAATAACGCTTCCTTAACCTCGGATCTTGATTTTATAAATACATTCATCTTTTTGTAGTCTTACCTTTTAATTTATGATAAAAAGCTTATGCTCGTTGATGATTTTTCCAAGTATTTTTTTTTACATACATGATGCCCATTTAATACATTTAGGTGAATCCCATTTAATGTTCTACAAAGAGCGTTGCAAGACAAATATTGTTTTTTTTTGTAGTTCCCCGATAACATTGAAGCCTCTTTGCGTAATGGAGATGAGTAAGACGGGTTCATTAACTTCATTTATTAACCTTCCACCCAGAATTCTAGAAATATAAAGGCGGATTGTTTTATTGCCTACTCTATGCTTTACCCTTCCCCCCCCCCCCCCCCCATTCGTCTAACTCCGCAAGAAACTAGATATTTTACACCAGGAGATTCCAGCTTATATTTTATTTTCATCCATATGCTTCCCTGTTTATTTCAGGTAATTTACAAATTCAATTCGACCGTGCTTACCTCTCTTGTATGCGATTGTTCTGCTGTCTCAAGGTTCTTTTTTATTGAATAATTGATTCTTTGTACTCTACACCCCTTTGGTTATCTCTGTTTGTTTGAATCGCATGCACGCCAACTGTTTGATGAAATGAGTAGTATAGATTCGTCTCTTTGTCAGTTGGAAAACCACAGAGGGATTAGATGTGACTCATGTTATTTTATACTCACTCCCATTTAATTACTTTCTCAGGAGAAACATCACTTTGAATCATGGGAGAGGATGGATAAGTAATTTACCTGATGAACGTATGCCATATTCTTTCATTGGTACCGGTTAAATGTGCTATGTCTACCTGCATTTTGTCCAAAAGATGGAAGTATGTATCCAACTCTATCTCTACACTTGATTTTTCTAAATGACAAACTCAAAAACCTTTAGCGAAGAAGGAAAGCTGGAAACCAAATCGTTCAAGAATTTTCTGGACACGGTACTGTTTTTCCATGAAAAGCCTAATATCCAGAAATTTTATCTTGATTTGAATGAGGATTTTGACAAATATCAAGTTTCTAGATGGATCAGAAATATCATAAAACTTAAAGTTGAAGAATTTTATCGTTACATGACATATTAGAGGACGTCCTCCATAATTCCTTCTGTCATTTTTTACGTGATCGTTGACAATGCTGGATTTATGTTTCGATAATGATGTTGTTGGCAAATTCATTGTTCCAAACACAGTTTATTTTAGAAAGCTCAAGATTCTTCGTTAGTCTTCAGTTTGTGGATGAAATTACCTCTACAAGAAAATTTTTCTCAAACTGCCCCATCCTTGAAGAGTTGAGTTTGACTTATTGTGATATGTTCGAGGGGTTATACATTGCTAACCCCGCACTGAAGGACTTGGCCATTACTTACTGTGGATTAACAGAGTGTACGATGGATATTCATGCTCCTAATCTGTTGACCATTAGCTACATGGTAGTGGTAACAGATGATTTTCTCCTCAGTAGCTTTCCGTCACTAGTGGAGGCCAATATTAAATTTGATCTTCGGGATTGCGACAAATACGACCTCAAAAACGAAATATTTGTCAAGATTTTTGAAAAGCTTTCAAGTGCAAAGCTCCTTAAAATCCGTGCTGACTCATTTCTGGTATGCGTCATTATTTTAGATGATTCTTTATATTTATTATGTTGCTGTGAAAATAATCAGTATGACACTTTTGTAGTATCAGTTTTATCCTGATATGGTTTGTCTGAATCTCAACCAGCGATGTACTCTCTTTATTTTATTTTTATGTTTTTAGGTTCTAAGAGAATCAGATATCTAGTTGAACAATTCACTTACATTTAACAATTTGATTCTTCTGGAAGTTGGTAACCTATTAGATTTCGATAGGTTTGAGTTTTCTATTTTTTCCAGAATATTCTTCAAGTTTCTCCAGAGGTTGATTAATCTAGAATCGATTTTCTTTCCTCAGGAAAGTTGTTCATCTCTCACCTCTTAATGTAATAAAAAATGATTTCCTTTTTCTTTTTGTTATTATTGGTAATCAGTTATCTGATTGAGAACTATTGTTACCGTATTTTGCATGGTGACCACATCTACTGGCATGTGAGGTTTAGACATATAATCTAGTACTTGTGAATGGGCAGAACGCAAAACTGTTGATTCGCATTGCAAAAAGTCAGTTGTCTAAACTGGAATAACTCGTCTTCCCCTTTGCAAGTCACTAAGCTTTCATTAATTTTTTATTTTTCTGCACACTCATTTGGGTTCTCTCATAAAAACTAAGTAGCTTGTGTTTTGTTAGCATTGCTACTTATTCTAGTTGTTGTATTGTATTTTGCTGAACTTTTGCTTTGATTATTTTATAGGGTTTTAAAATCACTTTCGTTGAAGATGAACATTATTGGTCACTTCCTAAGTGTTTGCCACCACACCTCAAGGAAATCAAATTCAAAAATTTTGGAAGGCAATCAATAGAGCTAAATGTAATTAAGCTCTTTCTGAAGTATGCACGTTTTCTTGAGAGTGTAACCATTGTAGCTTCTCGAATGCTCTCCGAAGACCATTTGAAACAAAAAAGTATAAAGAAACGGCTTCTAATGTTTCCGAAACCCCAAAATTGTGCGGTTAAGTTCTTGACAAGATCTGAAGGCACTCAACAGTACTTTTAATTTTTCAATGTTGATACGGTAGTGTTTGTGAGGAACTTTAAGAAATCCCCTTGTGGGGTTTTAAGTACTGTCAGTTTTCTCTTTTCTAGAATTTATGGAGATTTGTGTAATTCATTGAACAATCAAGGATAAATCACCAAAATGTTTTGATTCGCACCATTTCTAACAGTCAGTTTCATTACTCGGATTATTCAGAAGAAGATCTGTAGGTTTTGGAGTTTTTGTTTAGGTTTTGCGCGATATTATTTAAGTTGTACTCTATTATAGTTTTAAGTGCAAATTTTGTTTTGCATTAGACTCACAGTTAATTTATAATTCTTCTTTGTAATTAATTAATTAATTAATTAATTTGATACTCCCTCAATCCCTTATATAAAGGCAGAGAAATTCATTCACTTTCCTGTTTTACCCTTTATCCAATTTTCAACACCAGAAAAGACACAGTGTTCATAGGTATAATTTTAAATGTTCACAGGTATAAATTTTAAATTCTTGCTGGTTCACGCTTATTAATGTGATTGTTGGACTCTTACCACAATGAACAACCAAAAAAATGAAGGAATGGTAAATTCATTAAAATTAATTTGTTGTTACAATTCGGAGCTTATAGGCCGAATTATATGTCAATGGGTATACGTGTGGGATATATGTAATTGATAACTTCTTTGGTAATGATGCATTAGTGTCGAAAAATGACTGCACTTCTTTCTCTCAACTGTCGCACAATAATCTGGTTAGGGAAAAAGATTACCACAAAACCTTTCAGGATTTTCAGGTCCCAAAGACTACCACCAAACCTTTTCTAATAATTTTATCAAATTGTAAATTTGCGTTATGCTTCATTTTACAAAAGAGTGGCCATAAAATGGACTATATTCCTTAGAAATATATATAAAGAATAAGATGTGGTGTTTACAATCGCAATCACACATTAATATTTCCATCGTCGCACTTGTATTACCTCTTTTACACTTTTAAATATGGTTCACAACAGTTGATCACGTGAAATGTGGTGCAAACTAGAATTTTCAATGGAGGGGCGATATGTTCGAAGAGGTGCAATGAATCCTGAATCGAAAGGTTAGGTAAAATTGATTATGGATGGAAGTTTTCAAAGAGTCATGATGGTTGGATACCGTGTATGGGGTATCGAACCAGCATGAAAGGTCTAGAGACAGTACCCGTAACCAAACTCCATAAATGTCTATGCATGGTATTAATTATACGGCTCTATAAAAAGAGGTTATCAAAAGATAATTATCATAGAGAGTTTTATGATCAGAAAAGGAAAGGTTTAGGAGTATAAGGAGAGATTTAAGAAATGGCTCATTTAGGTAATCAGAATCTTTCAGGCAATGTTGGAGAAATCTTCCCGTCGATCCTCCATCAACAACAGAGTATGAGAAGACCAAGAATCTTGCTCTCTCTGAGCGATTTGGAGCTTGCAAAGTTGCGAAATAATGTGCAGGGAGAAATAGACAGACGTACACGTGAGATGACCCGTCAGAGAGAATCATATGAGACTGAGAATCTATATGTTGCATGGAAGATAAAGTTTTTTGAGTGAGGAGATAGAAAATATGAGGAGAGATCAGAGAGGCAAAAAAAAAAACAAGGGTTATGGTAGTACAACTGACAGTGATTCTGAAGCATCGGAGGATGGGTTTGAGTATCAAGTTGAAGAAGTCGATACCAGTGAGCTAGATTCTGATGTTATAGAAGAGAAGGAGAGGATGGATAGGTATCATGATAGGAAGTTGAGAAGAAGGTTCTAACATGAGAGGGTAAATACAAAGATTTTTTCCAGAACAATGCATGAAAGGGAAACAAGTGATGAGGATGAGGAATTTATGGAAGATGAGAGTGATGAGGATGATACTGGAGATAGTGCTTAAGGAACTTAGTCTAACGATACATCTCATGCATCGTTTGGTAGTGTACAGTGCGCAGTATGAAGAAGATGAGAACTGGAGCTATGATGAAGATGACTTCTAGGGGTCTCTTTCTGGTTATCGAATGCAACCGAATTTTCAGACTTGGTCAAGAGTTTGAAGATGATTAGAAGGTTTTTACAGGTTTGGCTTTCTCGATAATTGCTCGTTCTCTTCTTAATAGTAGTACTAGTGATGGAGATATTAATGTTGAAAGTGTTTAGTCTTAGAAATCGGTCGGAACTTTTTTGGGTCGGTTTAATATGATGTGTTTTGTCGAACTTTGATAAATTGATGTGAATAGTAAGATGTTGTAGATAATCACTTTAGTACTGCTTTTTTGTGACTGAGCTCTAGTAGGATAAGGAGCTTCAAAACTTCGTAAAAAATGGGAATCAGAAAGAATGGAAGTATTTTCTTGGTTATTTTGAATGTTAATTGGTTTATCTAATTCTCATCCCCATTTCCCCTAAAACATAGCCGACTATTATAAATTGGCAAGGTTTTTCCATGATTCCCGACCGTAATTCTGGGACTTCATTGAGTTACTGGAATGATTTTTTTGAGGCATTGAGCTGATGCATTGGGTTTTTTGAGGAACGAAGAGTTTTTTCAAAAACTAGGCGTTCGGTCATTCTTGCCAACAGAATGACCCTTCTCCAACAATTAATTTGTGTAAATTAGAACTAATAAACATAACATTAACTATCTTGGGTGAATTTCTATTTTTCCTTTCAGCAGTACCATTTTGTTGAGGTTGTATAGTGTGCAGTAAATTAGTCACCACCACGATCGGAACGTGGAGTATCATGTTGTTCTTGTGGTTGAACACAATAAAGTTGTTGAGTCCATGGCTAAATTCCTTGTTGGGTGATTGAGGGATAAATGGTTGGTGTTGTGGTATGAGTCTCTTGCAAAATTCTCGGGTAGATTGGTTCCAACGGGAACTAACAGAGTCTTCATACTCATCTGGAAGAAAATATCCTTCTATTTATAATGTGATATCAAAGTGGGTAGGCTGCATTTGTTGCATTGGATACCAAAAATCGCTATGATGGATCTACCATTGGTTTTCACTATCATACACGACCCAATTTGCATCTTGCCGATCGAGACCTTGGGAAGTGACTTGAATTGAAGAATGTTTAACTTGGAATAAGAGCGGAGCTGGTTTGGTAAGGAATAGGATTGGCGCTAGAGTTAGCGCACTTGGAAGCAGAATGGAATTGGAGCTAAACTGGATACGTTGAAAGAATTGTGCTTGTTGGTAGTGAATTTATAAATCAAGGAAGTTTGTAGGGAAATACATGTATATGTTTGCTTCTTTATATATGTTTTACTCCTACTGTACGATTAGTTCAGGATGTTGTTTGTATAACTGGTGGATTTTTTTTAATGTGGTTGTAATAATAATGGTAAAAAGGATTCGTTTCAGACTTGTGAAGGAAATGGAATTTTAGATTAATAAAATTATATATACAAAAATATTAACAGAATGAACGAGAAGTAACCAAGACACTAGATTCCATTATTACTCAAAATTGAATGACAAATATTTCAAAACTCTATTCAATTCTTAAGTCCTCTTTTATCTTTAATTCACTATCAATCATACAAATTCTCAAAACTTATTTGTAAACCTTAAACATAGATTATCAAGAGATTTAACCAAGCATAACCTATCAAACCGAATGACAAATAATTTAGAAAATCATTCAAACAATTTAAAACTTGTTGTAGGAATATTATTGGTGGTGTGGTTGACCACCCCCATGTGTCACTATGCATGGGAAATTTCTCTCCATGCTAGACACATGTAGGATTTCTTCTAACTCAATCAACACATGTAGAACTAGTCCTTTGTTACTAGACACATGTAGCTCTTTCTCTTATCATTGGTTACAAGTGTACTAACACAAGCTACCCCCTTTTCTATTTAAATGGAACAAATGGAAATGAAAGATACATCTTATTCACTTTTTCTCTTTTCATACTTTGTCTCCTTTATATTTTTGTCTCTTGTTTTGTCTCCCCTCTTAACCACGTTATCAGCACCTCCTCTAGCCAATTGAGTACTCATCCTTCACCAAAAAGGATTTTCCAAAAGAAGGCATATCTAATCCCTTTACTTTTTGATTTATTTGTCTACTCTCTTTGAAAGTGACATATTTCTATCTATATATTGTCCTTGGAACTTTATTATCACATGCTTGTACTATTTATTTTGTTTACAAAAGAAGTTAAAAGAAAAAAAAATCTATGTGATTTCTACAAGCTCATTTTCTACTTGATAATAATAGTCATCTTGTTTCTTTATCACTTGAAAGTGACATTTTTTATGTCTAGTTTAATTAATTAAAATCATGTGATACACAAAAAAAATATAAAAAAAATAAAAAACACATGTATGAGTATTACCTTTGAAGGACATCATATTATTATACCCATGATGCATATGTATGTATGTTAATTATTTTTAAACAATGAATAGTCTAGTATTTAATTTTTATCAAATATTCATCATATATGTATACATTCATGATGCTATTCCAGCCACATGTTCTAATTTACCATACATATTTTTTTTAAGTATGTCATATTTTTAGACCTTCCTCAGAATTGTAATTTTTTTTTTTGACATGTACTTTATGCTTAGTTCTATCTTAGTTTGATATTTTTCATGCATGTCACAAATATTAACCAAAACTCAATTTCATCCTGCAAATTGTTTGCTACTAAATATGCAAACGAATTGCGACTCCAAATTTCAATAAATTTACATGCGTATATAAATGATAAATTGGTTTGTAGTTTTTTTAAACAGACCTATTTTTAGTTGATTATTTTGTCAACCTTATTACCAAATTGTTTGCAATTTTTAAACCATAAAGAAATTTGGTATGCAAACAAAGTTCCCTTGTTAAAACCATAAAGAAGCTTGGTTAATTAATTCTGTGGACTGGGTTAGATCACATATTGGACTATATGACATATCCGTATTACCCACAAAACCATAAAGAAACTAAAGAAGATAAGGCAGGGTGATATGATATGGAAAAATTCGTTGAATAAAAAAATAATATGGAAACTCAAAATAAAAAATGAATATTTTTTTCTTCTTTATCCCTCGTAAAATCGTCTTTCCCTAGTAAAAAGTGGCTTCCCTATTAATAATCTTGAAATTGACCCGGTCACAATATTCACTCACTCACTCGTTCGCTCGCTCTTCCATTTAGGGTTTATCTATTCTCAAAACCCATAGATTACTCATTTGTTCTTCTTTATTTGCTGCGCCTATGGAAGAGAAAGAGTGAATTCTCCCGTAGAGATTAGCTTACCAAAAAATATTTCATATTCACAGATTTTGAATGGGAAGTTCGAAGGAAAACCTGTTACAATGGTGACAAATACGAATCAAGTTATCCTAGAACAAAGTATTATCGGTTCACATGTTCTTAGATACGTTGCTAGAACTCAAAGATACGTTTTATTTGATCCTTATATCTGCACATTAGAGGAACTGATCTTGTTGATCGCCAAGAAAATTAGAGAGGATCAAATCGCATGTACCCCAGAAGAATTAACATTGTTGAGAAATTTTCGTTTCCTTGATTCCAAGAATCGCCCAACACCTGAGGTTCTGAAATTTTTAAGGTAATATTACTTGTTGATTGATTTACAGTTTCATGTGTATTTAGGTTATGATTTTGGAGAGTAGTTAATGGTTTTGTGTTTTTATTTTCCAGAGGTATAATCAAGGGCCTAGACGAGATATATAAATAAAAATTATGTCATGGAGACTTAAGTGTGAGAAACATTGTTATTTGTGTTAAAAACATAATTTGTGATTATTCTAGAAAATCCAATAAGTAAAGCCCAATAATCATCTACACTAAGTAAAACCCAATATTAGAATCTTCTAGGCCTTCTTTACATCAAGTATTATCTAGAGAATTATTTTTTCTAGAATTTTCTTGTAATATCTAAGTTGAGAGTGTAAAGAAGAGTCTAGATAGAACTATCTAGAGAAGTAAGTGATTGGTGTACAAGCCTATAAATAGGTAACAATGGTTCACTTGCAAATCATCCAAAACTCAAGTGAGTGAAGTGAGTGAAGTAAGTGTGAAAGCTAAGCATGTCAAGTGACTACTATTGTAAGTAGAGTTAGCCAAAGAGCTACACTAAAATTCCCTTGTAACATTTTCATTCCCCTTTAATTAAAGCCTACTCTTTTCAATCAACCAACTTCTTTTCCTAAATCATTTCCATTAACCCATCACACTTCCGCATAGCGCCAACAAATTTGGTATCAGAGCAAAGCTAACCCAGTAATCCTAAAACTCTACTCATGGCAATTAACCAAAGTATTCAAGGTTTCAACTATGCCCAAAGTCTAATTCCAATTTCTGATGGTGAGAGTTATGATTATTGGAGTTTACAAATGAAGACGTTGTTCATTTCACAAGATCTATGGGATCTTGTCGAAAAAGGTTATGAGGTACCCGATACGACAGAAGCTCTATCGGCATTGACGGATGCAAAGAAAAAATAGTACAAGGAAAATAAAAAGAAAGATGCCAAGGCACTACTTTTTCTACAACAAGGAGTCAGCAAATCTATTTTTCCTCGAATTTCGGTGGCGAAAACTTCGAAGGATGCTTGGAATATTCTCAAAGTAGCATTCCAAGGATCAGAAAAGGTAATCTCCATCAAACTACAAAATTTATTGAGAGATTTTGGTAATTTACTTATGAAAGAAAATGAAACTATCCAGAATTTCTTTTCAAGAGTTACTGGAATAATAAATCAAATAAGTAGTTATGGAGATACCATCGAATATAAAAGAGTTGTAGAAAATATTTTAAGAAGCTTACCATTTAAATTCGACCATATCGTTGCTGCCATTGAGGAGTCAAAAAATTTATCGACACTCTCGGGTACACGAATTAATGGGTTCACTCGAGGCGCATGAGAAAAGAAAAAACAGGTTCGCGGAACAACCATTGGAGCAGGCATTTCAATAGAAAATAAATTTCAGAGAAAAGAAAAATACGGAAGCCGGGAAAGAAAGCTTTAGAAGGGGATCGTCGTCCAACTCACAGTACGAGAAAGGGTCGATGTCAAATCAAGCACCCAGAAATTTCTACCGCGGACGTGGAAAAGGAAAAAGAGGTTATAGAAACAACAATCAAAGGTACGTAAAAAATAACTCCTCTAATCTCCGATGCAATGTTTGCAAAAAGTTTGGCCATGCAACTGAAGATTGCAAGTATAAGTGCACCAAGTGTGATAAATTAAATCACATGGAGAAAGATTGTTGGCTTAATGAAGAAAACTATTCCGAGAAAAACAATTCTCAAAATCAAGTATTTTATTCCTGCCTCACCTCGCAACAAGAATCGCAAGGTATATGGTACGTCGAAAGCGGATGTAGCAGCCATGTGACAGGAAACAAAGAATATTTTGTAAAATTGGAGGAACAAGAGATTCCGCCGGTCAAACTCGGAGATGGAAAGTTCCAGAATTTTGAAGGAAGAGGAGTCATATCCGTACGTACAAGGTCAGGTAAAACTCGATACATATATGATGTTCTTTATGTTCCTGGCCTAGCTCAAAATTTATTAAGTGTTGGAAAACTCATAAGAAAAGGGTACTCACTACATTTCGAAGACGGAGAATGCACAATTTATGATAATATTAATAAGCAATTGGTGGCAAAAGTAAAAATGTCAGAAAATTTTGTCTTTCCTCTATCTATGCTATTAATTGAAAATTGTGCAATGAGTACCAATCATTTTGATGAAGGCAAGCTGTGGCATTCGAGATACGGGCATCTCAACTACAGATCCTTTAAGGTTCTGAAATCAAAAGGCATGGTAATTGGTTTTCCCAATATCGACGGTGGAGATAAAGTATGTGAAGGTTGTATTCTTGGGAGTTTCATAGACTTCCATTTAATAAGACATCATGGAGAGATGGAGGGCCCCTCGAATTGGTGCACGTTGATATCTGCGTTCCGACAAGAAAAACTTCACTCAACAACAAAAAATATTTTCTCTTATTCGTGGATGATTATACCAGGATGATGTGGGTGTATATTCTCGAGCAAAAGTCCGAGGCATTCACTAAATTCCAAGAATTCAAGGCACTGGCAGAGAAGCAAAGTGCCCATCAATTGAAGGTTTTCCATACAGACCGTGGTGGAGAATTTACTTCAAAATAGTTTATCAATTACTGCAAAGAAAAAGGAATTAAAAAGGAGCTCACCGTCCGATACACTTTACAACAAAACGGTGTCGCGGAAAGGAAAAATCGTACGATCGTGGAAATGGTCCGCAGTATGCTAAAAGCAAGGAAGCTACCCAACACCTCCTGGGCGGAAGAAGTCAACACAGCAATCTACATCCTTAATCGCTCGCCCACAAAAGAAGTTCACAATAAAACTCTATACGAGGTGTAAAGCCCGTCCCAAATTTCAAGGGCATTTTTGTCATTTAGTATAAGGGTAGTTTTGTCATTTCATGAAATAAGGGTAGTATAGTCTTTTCCTGAAATGATATTGCAGTAAAATGTGGTTTTATAAGTATTAGTCATTTCTTTCGTTAATGGGCCTTACAAAAGTTATAATATTCATTCGTTTCTTTTGGGCCTAAGATTCAAGGAGGCCTTGTAGTTTAGCATATAGTGTCGACCACAAAGTTTAGGTCATTAGTAATCCTTTTAGGTTTAGTATACTATAAATATATAACACAGAAGAAAAAAAAGAAGTTCTTCCAGTAGAAAACAAAAAAAAAAAATACGGCGGTGATTAGTTCGTAGAATTGGAGCGGCCTTGATATTAGTTGGTTGTTGATCTCATTACTGTTCTTCCTAAGGATTATTGCTAGCGTTTGAGGTAGGCGCAACACAATCAAAAACCTTCTTTTTATTTAAGTTTCTTTTAATTAATTTTACTTTGTAAGTTTTGATTCATATATGAATGATAATCGATGTTGTGAGTATGATTATGTATGTTGGGCTGCGGTCCATAGATTGTGATTCTTAAAAACAACTATGATGGGATACGAGATATCCTTGGGAACGATTTTGTTCCCTAAACCCACGTGGGGCTCCCTGGGGCGAGCGGATTTGATGTGATTGATTTAATTGTTCTTATGGATGTGGTGTTTCCATGTATTTGTGATGCTATTAACCATGCTAGTTGTTTTAAAAAGAATTGAAAATGTTTGATAAAATGTTTTGTTGCTTCTTTTCCTACTGGGTGTCACAACTCACGTCGTTTAATGACAAAAAATTCCAGATTTTATGGCACCACAAGGAGTTAATGGCGGAAAAGCGTAGAGATCGGTTTTGGTGCTATTATTAGTAGTTTGCATAGGATTTATGATTGAGATTGTAATAAAATATCATCAACTCTTTTAGATGATTTAATTAGTTATTTATTGGTTATTAAAGCTTTAAAGATTACTAGGTTAATGTATAACCAAAGAAAACAATGCTTTGTTTAGACTACTCTATTTGATTGAATAATGGAAATTTCTGGATCATGTCAGTTTGACTGTCTATCATAATTATTATATAATACGTTTTTGTCTCATTTTTTTCTGTTACATGTAAAAATCTCTCAATATATACATATAAAAATTTCATAATTTTCTGAGTTCCAGAAGTATTTTTAAATCAATTGTTTTCACTGTACAAGGATCAGACGTTTTCTGTCAGATTCAATTTTACTGAAGTTGTCTATTTTTTTTAAATATTCTATGTCATGTTTTAGCCTTTAGAGTCTACTTAAAACTCAAAGATGGTTCTTTTATATTTTCATAATGATCGACCAAAGAAAATTTTAAGTTGTGAGTGAATTGATATGATTTTTCTAAAATGAATCGTCACTGTTGTGCGTTTCTGCAGTACTGGTGAACTACTCGTTTGACTATGGTCAAAAGGTATTTAAGATAAACTAAAAATCCTAGAAATTTTATTAATGGAAAGGAGATAAGTTAGGATTCAGAATATATAATTATAATAATTTATGGATTCGTATTGGACTCAGTAAAATTATTTGAGTGACCTGGCGTCAGTTTCTGTTTTATGAATCTTTCTTAAAAACGTAATTATTTTGGATTTAATCTGGAACTTTTAACGGTGAAATTAATTTTTCTGATAAAGTATATTTCTTTAGGGTTCATGTAAATTAAAAATCACGTCAAATTAGCGGTTAGATGTTCCGAAAAGAATTTTTATGTATCCGCTGCAACAGAATTTCTGAATTAAACATAAATAAAGATTAAACAAAGAATTAGTCGTTTGGACTTGGGCCAAGTATGGAAGTCAGGGCCTGATATTTAAGGTAGCATTTTGGATTTTGGGTTTTGGATTTGGGTTGAAATCCAGGCCCAAAATTTGGGTTGTTACACGAGGCATGGCATAAGATAAAGCCTGAGGTAACTTCTTTCGTAATTTTTGGTTGCGTTGCATATTCACATATTCCATCTCAACAAAGAGAAAAGTTTGATGAAAAAGGAGAAAAGCTAATACTCATCGGATATTGCGAAGAGTCTAAAGCCTATAGACTTCTAAAGCCAGATACAAAGGAACTGGTAATCTCAAGAGATGTTATCTTTGATGAATTCAAAGCTTGGGATTGGAATGATGAACCAGATAATCACGAGTCACCACTACTCATCGAAGAAGAGCCAGATCAGCCACACGAAGAAGAATATACTCCACCAGCAAGCCCGAGATCTCCTAGTCCAACACAAGAAAGTCCAAGTTCATTTGAAGCAAGTGCCCCACCTTGAAAGGTGCGTTCCCTAAGAGATATTTATGGTATATGTAATTGTGCATTTATAGCACTAGAACCTCAAAAATATGATGAAGTGGAAAAAGAAGAAAAATGGAGAAAAGCCATGGACGAAGAAATACGAGTAATCGAGAAAAATAGGACATGGGAGCTTGTTAATCAGCCAATTGAAAAAGAAATAATTGGTCTGAAATGGGTCTACATGAAAAAGTATAATGAAGATGGTTCAATCCAAAAGCAAAAGGCAAGGATAGTTGCAAAAGGATATTCCCAGCAACCAGGAATTGACTACAATGAGACATTCGCCCCAGTCGCTCGCATGGAAACAATCCGGATGGTGTTAGCTTTGGCAGCTCAACTAAAATGAAAGTTTACCATTTAGACATAAATTCGGCGTTCCTAAACGAGAAATTGCAGAAGAGGTGTACGTGGAACAAACTCAAGGATATGCCCGCAAAGGAAAAGAAAAAATGGTATATCGTCTCCACAAAGCACTGTATGGCCTCAAGCAAGCACCGCGTGCATGGAACAACAAAATAGACAAATATTTCCGAGATAATGGATTTGAAAAAAGTCCAAGTGAGCCATCACTTTACATCAGAAAACAAGGTATGGACTTCCTAATTGTTTGTCTCTACGTTGATGATTTAATTTACGCCGGCACAAAACAAGAGATGGCGGAAAAATTTAAGAAGGATATGATGAAAGAATATGAGATGACAGACTTAGGAATTATGCGATATTTTCTTGGGATTCAAGTAAAACAATCTCAGGAAGAAATATTCATTTCCCAAGAAAAATATGCGGAAGACTTACTGAAAAGGTTCAACATGTTGGATTGCAAACCAATTGCAACTCCAATGGGTACCAATGAGAAATTGGTCAAAAATGATGGAGCGCCTAAAGTCAACCCGACCTTATTCAGAAGTTTAGTCGGCTCACTGATCTACTTGACAAATACAAGGCCCGACATCGTCAATGCAACCAACATTGTTTCTCGGTTTATGAGCGAGCCAAGCAAGTTACATTATACCGCCGCAAAGAGAATTCTTCGGTATATCAAGGGAACAAATAATTTTGGCATCAAGTATACAAGAGAAAAAGACAATGATTTAATTGGCTTCACAGATAACGATTGGGCAGGTTCTATTGAAAACCGAAAGAACACATCAGCTATGTTTTCTGTATGGGAACAAAAGTTATCTCTTGGAGTTCTAAAAAAAAAGTATGGTGGCATTATCGTCAGCCGAAGCAGAATACATAGCATCAACAAGTGCAGCATGTGAAGCAGTATGGTTGAGAAGAATAATGACCGACCTACAACAAAGGCAAAAGCAGCCGACGACTATCTACTCTGACAATATGTCTGCAATTGCAATGACGAAAAATACAGTCTTTCACGGACGGACGAAGCACATAGAGCTACGACATCACTTTATCAGAGAGCTGGTCGAAAACAAGGAAATTGAGCTCCAATTTTGTCCAACAAATGAACAAAATCTTAACATCACAAATTAAGAGGGGGTGTTAAAAAAATAATTTATGATTATTCTAGAAAATCCAATAAGTAAAGCCCAATAATCATCTACACTAAGTAAAACCCAATACTAGAATCTTCTAGGCCTTCTTTACATCAAGTATTATCTAGAGAATTATTTTTTCTAAAATTTTCTTGTAATATCTAAGTTGAGAGTGTAAAGCAGAGTCTAGATAGAACTATCTAGAGAAATAAGTGGTTGGTGTACAAGCCTATAAATAGGTAACAATGATTCACTTGCAAACCATCCAAAACTCAAATGAGTGAAGTGAGTGAAGTAAGAGTGAGAGCTAAGCAAGTCAAGTGACTGTTATTGTAAGTAGAGTTAGCCAAAGAGCTACACTAAAATTCCCTTGTTACATTTTCATTTCCAATTAATTAAAGCCTACTCTTTTCAATCAACCAACATCTTTTCCTAAATCATTTCCATTACCCATCACACTTCCGAATTGCGCCAGCAATTTGCTCGTCCGCAAAAGGGAAGTTAATTGCGAAATTGACGAGAATCAAGGGCGGCAGACTAAGACAAGGGAGGGGAGTAGGTATTTATTACTTAAGTTTGACCCCAAAACTAATTTAATTGTATTGGAATTTGGTTTGATTAGATTCTATGTATTGTGGTTTGCTGGTATTCCAATTATGTTTTCTGTATTAGTTTTCCAATTATGTTTTCTGTATAAAGGTATTAAAGTCCTTGTATGGCTTTTTTTTCAGACCAACGAACGGACTCACCTTCCGTGAGTGGAATCTTCTAGTGGAGTATATGGAAGAGGATTTCGTAAAGGCTCCTACAACGTTGTTTAAGCACCCAATGTTTAGGGATGCAAACATGTGTATTACTTTTATGATACAGTTTGGGATTCTGATGAGACAATGTAGAGGTTACAAGAGTTATCAATCGGTGAAAAGTTTTTTAACTGCAGTGAACAAAGTGCACACATGGAGCTGGCATGGGAGGCTTCCTCGGGTTGTACAAGTTACTAGAGAAGCTGAGAGTCGGGCCACAAATGAAACCCGATACCTGTTGGCTTATACATTCGCAACATTTATTGCCATTTCGACGACCAAACCCAGGCATTTGTGGTACGTTGCTTTTTCTTAGAATTATGTAATTGATTCTGGTGCAGGCAATTAGATGGCATGAATACGGAAACTTTACCAAAGCATATGTGGCCAATGCTATAAGTATGTGGATATGTAGGGGAGCTGGATTAAAGAAAATCAACAGCGTATGATAAATAGCCTAAGAGCCTTACTCAAAGCTAACACTTCAACATAATTCTACTCAA
The DNA here is from genome assembly GCF_003573695.1 of Papaver somniferum. Classification (NCBI taxonomy): domain Eukaryota; kingdom Viridiplantae; phylum Streptophyta; class Magnoliopsida; order Ranunculales; family Papaveraceae; genus Papaver; species Papaver somniferum. The sequence continues at coordinate 528,999 of NW_020625486.1, forward strand.
ATACCTCAATGTCTTTTTTCTCGCGTGATGCGCCTTGACTCACCATTTGGGAGAAACAAGTAAAGCTTAACGCGGTCACTTGCATGTGGTGTATACCATGCTATAAGACACGTTACCTAGTGAGAGATAAAATCATTTGTAATAGCTATAAATATGGCTCATATCTCTGTTGTAGTGGTAACTTAATCAAGTTTGGTTGCACCCAGCGTTTGAGATCTTAATGGAAGTTCAGATCTCAATTACAAGTTGTACATTTTGTTGTTTGTATATTACGGCCCATTAAGTAGCTGTTTTGTAATGGACCTTTAAGTATCATATATGCGGGTTCATCGCAAAAAATGTGTGTGTTATAGTTATGGTGTGGAGATTCAATTACATTCTCGAATAAATAGTATAGTATGTCGCTCATAGCTAAATAATTAGTTAAGCACTTGAGCTACTAAATATATTCAAGAGAACTCTATATGCAAGATGATAGAAGTGGAGGAGTTGCTGTTTTTCATTTCATTTTTATTGGCTCTTAAATCAGCCATTATATAGGAAGCTGGCCGATAGCTAAAGAAGCCCATGTATTGACACCTCAACAAGCAAAGGGTTGAGTTGCTAACACAGTTGTCCATTAGGTGGGCAGCCACACTATTAACCACTGTTAAGGCTAGGTTGCTGTCTTGCTGATACTTTTCAGCTGCTAATCATTGTGTTTTCATTTATTTCCATTTCGATGAGCATACCTAGGAATTTGTGGTATGTTGCTCTTTTTAGGATACCTAATTTGTATTTGATTCTGTTGTTGCAATTAGATGGCATGAATAGGAAACTTTACCTGAGCATATGTGGCCACTGCTGTAAGTATGTGGATGTAGGGGAGCTGGATTTAAGAAAATTAAGTGCTCTAATTGATTAATTGGTGTTTGGTAGGAGATGTGATTATTAGTTAACTGACTATGTTTACAAGCAGAAGAATGTCTTACATGCAGGAAAAGAGGAGTCTTTTTAGTACTGTTACCAGAGCAGTTTAGTCTATAATTATATGGTTCTTAAAATGGCATCATATGATCAGCAGTTTGGGGACCTTAAATTTTTCCATACTATTTTAAAATTGCGACACTGGATTGTTAGGATCATACTGACTAAGCATTATCTGACTTTCTCATCAGGACCATCTTATTTCGTTCCCTTTAACATGTAAACGTGCTTATAATTAGTCTGTCTCCTCTTTTTGATTATTCCAATCGCATATAATCCATGCCTCTTAATAGGGTTATGATTCCGACAAGGTTCCTGTGTTGGCAATTGTAAGCTGTATCCAGACATGCTTGCCTCCCAGGGTGACCTATTTGAGTATGTACATAAAAGCAAGGGGGCCTTAATTGAAGATAAAATGTCTAATTTGAACTGTATGCACCAGAAAGCTAGGCCTAACACCTAACCTAGACATGCTTAGTTCGGCTATAACCATCAGAATGATTATCTGGTTCCTTAACTTAAATAGCAAAGACGCCCCCTCTGTTTTCTTTCAGACCGAGTTACCCGGATATAATTATAGTGGGTTCATCTATGAAATATTCTTACTCTTGGCTTCTGTTTTCTCGTATGACCTAGCAGCCTTGTTTTGGTCTGCGGATTTCTTTGCGTGTCTAAGAAATTGCAGTTAGATTGGTGAGAAAGTCTGGTTTCATGCATCATAAAGTCTTGTTTTACTTTGAGAACCTCTATGTTTTCTTTTGTATGAACTACTTACACGCAGTGTTTCTGCATTCATGTTAGATTGGTGAGAAAGTCTGGTTTCTGCATTCATGTTACTTTGAATTTACTCCATAAATTCCAATATCTTAACCAGTGATCACCAGTTTACATGCAATATTCTCATGCTCTTCTTTTTGAGCTTTATCCCCACTTAACCAAGTACTTATTCTAACATATTTGCTTGAACTCCTAAATCTGAGCTACTTGTAATAGTAGGATCTACTTGTTATAGATTATGTTTTTGGTTTCCTTTTGTTTTGTGCTTGATCTTGCACTTGTGCTAACAATTTGGCCTAGCTCTGTTAAGTTACTTTTTTGGTACTAGCTCTCACGGCTTTACGCTTCTAGTTTTGTGCTTGATCTTGCACTTGCGTTGGCGACCTTGCACTAGATTGTTATGTTAATTGCTATGATATGTTGATTTACTTTAGTTAGTCTTGATGGAGAATACTGCAGCTTAATTTTTAGGAAGTTTAGTTATTTTTTTCATAAACGCAGTCTGATAAGTATATGCAGAAAAGTCCGTTGAAAACTGAAAACATTTCAATGGCGCTAGCCTTAGGAAATATCTATATACTCTCTGATTAACTTCTTATATTGCTGTCATTTGGACAATCTTTGTGTGTGATTATAAGTTGCTTGGTTGGTTTGTACGAACAAAAAAGTGCTTTTGATAAGTTACAACTCAAAAGTCTGTCTTCCTTGGACAACAAATTTCATAAAAATATCAAACAGTACTAGCTAGAACCTTGTCTTGGTATGCGAAGTGAGTGAGGCTGTGTAGAGAGAGAGGGAAACTTTTACTTGGAGTAGTGTGGATAATTCAGGAGAGATAAGTTTCACTTCAAGCTAATCTTAACACGTAATCGGGTTATACATGCTTGGTTTGGCCGTAATACCCGTTAGTCTTATATTTGTATGCCCCCCAGGTCAAGCAAAATACCTCACTCTCTGCTAATGTTAGGATCTATATATGACAGATTACTCATTTGATTTGACAGATTCACCCGCACACTGTAGAGTATCTAATTTGAATTTCACATATCTAACGTGCTCTTCAGAAAACTAGTGTTTATAGGAGAACGTGATTAATAGTTAACTGTCTAAGTTTACAAGGAGAAGAATGTCTTAGGTGCAGGAAAAAAGGAGTTTTTTTAGTAGTGTTACCAGGGTACTGATCTATTTGGCGTGATATGCAGTTTGGGGACTATGCATTTTCCCACTATCCTTTCAAGACCAGCTTATATCATTCTCTTTAACCATATACGCGTACTTATAAATAGTTTGTCTCCTCTTTGTGGCCATTGTCAATAGCATACAATCCATGTCTTTCGATAGGGGTTTGATTTCTAGATCCTTAATTTGCTTCCTGTTTTAGCATTATAAGATGTATCCATTTCAGATGCTCATAGCAACAAGGTCCCACATTTGGCTACATATTCGCTTGCACCCAGCAGCTCTATTTGATTATGTACATAAAAGTAAGTCTTCCTTAATTGAAGATAAAATATCTAATTTGAACTATGTAGCCATTTAGCATGAGATTGAGATACACAAGAAAGCTGGTCCCAACATCTAACTATCCAGACATGCTTAGTTTGGCTATGATTTCTTTCAGACCGAGTTACCCCGACACAATTATAGTGGGTTATATGTGAAATATACACTTGGCTTCTGAGCTTACACCAACTTGATATGGGACATTGTCTGTAACCATAAGAATCACGTATGAGCTAACAGTCTCGTTTTGATCTGAGGTTTCTGTGTTTCTGAGAAATCACAGTTATATCGGTGAGAAAGCCTGTTTTCAACTATTCTAGTTTTGTGTGAGAACCTCTATGTTTTCTTTTGTATGACCTACTTACACCAGGTGTTTCTGCATTCATGTTACTCCACAATTTCCATTTTGTTAAAGCAGTGATGACCAGTTAATAAGCGCCAAAGGCGTTCGCATTTTACAACATAGCCCCCAACAACTACAAAAACCAAAACCACAGTAGTGGCATAATATGTTAGGTTATCTAATCATGTTCCCCTTATCTTAGATAAATATGGAAGCACGTGAAAAATTTGATTTAAAAATTAGGCTTGGCATGTTCAATTTATTAAAGAGTTTATCTTTTCGTAACATCTTCAACCATTGTCAAATCCATCTCCATCAATGGCAAAGCCCTAAACTTTTCTCTCTAATAACCAGCCTTCAATTCCTTCCTCCTTAAAAAATTACTCATATGTTTTTTATCTTTCTTGGTTATGCCTTCTAATTTCTTCGGATAATCTCTAAAAGGGTGGTGATGTAGTTGCCGGTGGTGGCAGATTTTAGAATGGAGTTTCACAAGTGTGGTCGGTGGGTGTATTTTTTTTTTCTTCAGTGGGTGCATTTAGAAGGGTTAATTTAGACTGATTTAGCTAAGTACATTAAATAGGATCTAATTACCGAGTTGACTACGATTTTCGCACTTCTCGGATCCATTTTTGCTCTCCCATTAACAAAAGTTGGAATTACTAGTTAATCCACTATTTTCTCACCTGGTTACCGTGTAGTCCAGTCCCAGAAAACATTTACTCCCTGGTCCAAAAACATGTTTTTGGATCAGATTATTTACTTGCTAGTCCGAAAACTTTATGGACATTATAAAGCGTGTCTTCTAAATGTGTAAAACACCCTTCCAGATCTAATTAGTATCAACACATAACTGATATGTAGTATCATAAGAATATCAATACTTAACAGTATCAATACATAACATATTAATATGTAGTATCAATACAAAACATTTTTTTGATATGTAATATCAATACATAACATACTAATATGTAGTAACATATGTTAGTACTAGTATACTAGTACTATACTAGTAACATATGTTACTAGTACTAGCATATGTAGTATAACATATTAATATGTAGTATCAATACATAACATAATACATATTGGTATGTAATATCAATACGTAACACTATAAATACATAACATATTAATATGTAGTAACATATGTAGTATCAATACATAACATAACACATATTGGTATGTGGTGGAGCTAATGGAAAGCATAAAATATGGTTTTACTACATATTGCTTGATGTATAACATATGTAACTAGTAACATATGTAGTATATTAGTAACATATGTAGTATACTAGTAACATATGTAGTAACATACATAGTATTATATGCTAGAGTTAGCATAGTAATTTTACTCTTTTCAAACCATTTTTTGGACTAGCGAGTAAATAATTTTTCCCGCTGGACTAGTCATTAATCCGGATCGAGTTTAGTGGACTAAACACAAAAGTTCTCTTAACAAAAATCATATAACAGTCCTATGTTTCTCTCCTTCCTTGGCCGTGTCTTTTATCTCCCTCCTTGGCCGTGTCTTTTCTCATCTTTCTCAAAATACCCTAGATCCCTACGGAAGAAAGATGGCACCACGTGTGGCAACAATGTTGCTCAACTCTACAACAACATTATGGAAATCCAACAGAGGTTTCATGGTGCAGGTGGTTATTACCTCAGTCTTAAGACTCTTAACACACTGAAGGTCTACAGGTCCAAACCTGGGCGAAGCCATTTCCTTCCATGAATATTTCAGTAAACATATATAGCAACTGCAGGATAAAGTTAGATACATGCAGGTTTACTCCATATTGAGATTCGAAACATACAAGAGACAAGAAAAGATTGACATTATGAAGAACTTAACAAACACTCTGCATTACGGAACATGCAAAAGAATGAACGAGTATATATAACACAAGCGAAATGCATAAATAGTTCTTACCCAGTTTTGGTTTCAAGAAATGAGAACTGGGTAAAAGAAACTGCCTCGCTAACAATTTAAACTCTTAAACTTAATGACTTCAACTGAGAGGAGCAGGAGAAAATCCTGAAAACTAAAACATCAACAACCATCCATGGTTCACAAAACCTAGGGAACTACAAACATATCTGATTTAAGAGAATCGGCATGTTGCAACCAAAGAATATACAAAACTGGGATTTTGTTACTAACTTGGGCGACATGAATACAACATCGAGTCCAGCCATATCATCTTTTACAAATTACTCCACTCTGATCCTTTCTTAAAAGGTAAAAGCAGAAAGAGAAAGGAACGGTACAAAATCATGGTTACTCATCTTTATGGGATCTGCAGCTTTAAAGAATCTTGGGGCCAAGCCATTCAGGGTCAATGACTGTTACCTCACACATGTATTCCTTTGTAGTCATTACCAGCTCGTGGTAGATCAATCTGTCTAACTCTGAAAAAGATTTGGTTCTCCACTAGTGTTCTGTAACCCTCCTGGGGATCCTTTCAAGCTGCATGGAAGAAGAATCCTGCAGCAATTTCCTTTCTCATTTTGGTGAAATTCTTTCCCGCACAAACGACATCCAGCTTATACCTGAAAATCCAGAGAGAGCGATGTTAGTTATGCTAGTTCCATTTATTAGAAATGGGTAACATTTATAAAGCACAGAAATCAAGGTAATTATGGACTACAGATCCTCATAACAGAAACAAAAGATACACTAATATATAATTTCCAATCTACCCTAAGAAGCAGATATTCAAAAAAAAAAAAAAAAAAAAAAAAAAAAAAAAAAAAAAAGAGAGAGAGAGAGAGAAAATGGTATAAGAGAAATGAGCAAAACAACAAGAAGATTTGGTCTGAACTGATCCATTATTTATTTCCAAACACAAATAGCTGTCAAGATCATAGGTGTGGACAGTAAACGACCACACAAGGAAATATTAATCAACGTGTTTAATGAAGTGATCCAGTGAGCTAGAGGAACACACTATAACATTTCCTCCTAGTTGAAGACTTCTGGTAAGTCATAACCGAGGCGTTCTCAGACGTGAAGCAGGACAAAAGACACCTAATTATTCTGCAATCCACCGTGATATTTAATCAAACAAAATGATTGTAAATAATACAATATCTCAGGTGTTCCATGAAAATAAAATCCAGTAAGATACTTTTGATATAACCTCATTTTACCTTTCCCCGACTAAAAACAAGATTTATACCAAAGTAAAAGTGTCTTGGAGAAAGAAAAAATAATCAGCCTCCTAATTAACAATATAATGATATATCCAAGATTAGTCGCCATACCTGTCCATAATGGTGAGAAGTTGTTTCCTTGCGTCTTGCGCCCTACTCAAAGATCTCGACTGCACAAAGTTTTCAAAGCACTATGGCCCGGAAAAATTCTTCGCTTTCCATGCCTCATAAACAGCAAGAAGAGTGAGATGATCTCCCTCGGGCTGAAAAAACTTTGCTTAGCAGATGCTTGTGAGATGGGAGTGATGATAAGTCAATCAAGTCCTTGCTTCGGGTTATAGACATTCTGCTTGGAAATTCCAGGATCAATGACACAAAATGTACCACCAATAGTCAAAGATGCCTCACCAATATTAGTAGCTACGACCACCTTCCTCTTCCCAGGAGCAGGATCAAATATTCTTGATTGCATTTCACTCGGAAGAGCACTGTACGCAGACAAGATAATTAGCTCAGCTACATTTTCCCCAAGCCCTTTCATTCTCCCATAAATGTTAGGAAATAAGTGGTTTTCTATTTTTGGCCTTTTCCACATTGAGGTGGATTTCCTAATTGTAGTAGGAAATATATTAGGAAAGAGTTTGGTTTCCTAATAGGAGACTAACACTTGGTGACCAAGTTTGTGTTATCTATATATAGGACAAGAATTGTAGGTTTGTAGACATCCAATCTAGAAGAGTGGTAAGACCTTGTGTTTAGGTTTTTGGTCTCTTTGTTAGGGAGGATCCTGTGCTACCGTGAAGGTCAAGTGTGTGTGAAGAAAATTGTATAGCTTTTAGGGTAAAAAGCTAGGGTTTGGTTGTGAGAGCATATTGGTGAGGAACAAGAGACAAGGTTATGGTCTCCTGTAATTGTTGCGGTGTAACCAAGGGTTCGCTAGGATTCACACGACATAGTAATCGTTTTCTTCATAGTGGATTTGAGTTGGTGCGGCTCAAAGTGGACATAGACAATATACACACGTTGTATGTATTGGTCGAACCACTATAAATCTCGTGTCTTGTGAGTTGATTTATCTTTCTCGTATTATTATTGGTGCTTGTGCTTGGTTTACTTATTATTCATCATAATATCTCAAGATCCTGTTATTCCGCGGTTGCCAGTGATTCAATAAAAATCCTGACAATAAAGGGACTGACAAGTATATTCAATTTCCTCCTGACCAGTTAGGAAGAGAAGATCACCCTCAGGTTCTGTCCAGTGGATTTGCAGGACAGTGATCAATGAAGCATCCAAATGATCACTCTCTGGTTGTTTTGTGTACATGACCTCAAATGGAAAGGTTGTCCCAGGAATGGGGAAGAAATTACAATTGAAGAAATAACCAGAAAACTTTTTTGCATCTAGAGTGGCAGATGTTATCAACCGAAGGTCAGGTCTTTGATTAAAGAGTTGCTTGAGTAAACCAAAAAGAACAGCAGTATGGATCGTCCTCTCACGAGCTTCATCAAGCGTGATAACAGAGTACTGAGAGAGGCTTTCATCAATCAAAATCTCCCTAATAAGCATACCGTCACCGTCAGTCATATACTTGATTTACAGTATCAGGTCCAGTGCAGTCCTGAAACCTGATAGCATAACAAACTTCCTCACCCAAACGGCAACCAAGTTCTTCAGCCACCCTTTTCGCCACTGACACAGCAGCAACAACCCAACTCCTCTGTGCAAAATGTCTTTCTCCGGTCTCCGGCATTGGGTCCTCCCATGGCGCAAATACAAGTGACTAACTAAACAAAAAATTTCACCCATGGCATCTCTAATATGACTTCAAATGATTTATGACCCTCGGTTGGAGCTTACTTTCCCTTTTGCGTGATCATCAGTTTCCTTGCTTTCATCATTGGCTGGTGACAGTGAGTTGCTCTTCCCATCATTATGCCCCTCGAGTTCCAAGTTGGTGGAAAAGGTCTGATGGCAATTAACACAATGGGGTCTGGAAGGCCAGACCAGTTCTAGGCTTTCACACCTATATATTTTATTATCATAAGTTTCTTACAACTTCCTACCCTGCCTCTTTGGGATGATATCAAATGTTTCTGGCTCCATGCATACGGCCCATACATCGTTTCCAATATTGCTGAAGCTTTTGTTGCAAGAAGTTCCACCTTTTTCACCGTCAAAAGTCCTCTACCCAGTGACTTGGCAGTCATCAAGAAAATGATTTCCAGCTTGTTGAGAGGACTGAGACTTCTGTGTATCTGCAGAATGGATTCCTTCAACTCTCTCTCTCTCTCTCTCTAGGATCGCTACCATTCAACCAATCCAACAAGTTCTTGGATTTTCTACATCAGAAACATAGGAAACCCATGAACTCCAGAGACAAGCCGAAGATGAACCCTCTACTGCATTGCTACTCTTTGCATCAGCTGGCATACTATTGGCTGGTGTACTACCATCAACAATCAACCATGGACATTTTCCTGGCACATTCAGATCCCAGTAAAGTCTCCAATTGTCCCTACCTAAAAATTCCCTGCTCATGGAAAGCTTAAGAAACTGCGATTCTAAGCCTCCACTTGGATTTTCCATACGTGAAATCTCATTCTTGAGTGAGTCCACCTCAAGTTTGTAGGCTCGTGGTTCATTTAGAACTTCAAACATGGGACACACGCAATCAGTGATTTCTGTACCAACTTCATGTTTCTCACTCATGGTACTTTCTGCGGCAAGTTCCTTTCTCAGGTCACCTACTTGATTTCGCTGGAGATCTGGTAGCTGTACCTCGCTGTATTTGATTGATTCACTACTTTTAGAAGCCTTATCTGGGGACAGACTTTTAAGTACAAGATTGTCATCCAGAACTGAAAGACCATCTGTCTTTTGACTATCACTATCTGCAGCCAACACACTTAGGTGTCTACTTCCGTTACTCCCTTGAATCCCAAATGACCAATTAGAAATATTATTCACATTGCTAGAATCATTTTCCTCGGAAACATCACCAAGCTGAATCATACAAGAGAAGGATGTGCAGAAGTTGTAACTTTACTCAGAGTTTGGTGCTGATGAATACCTCTGCTAAGGTTCAGAAGCATACTGACTACTGCTTCTTTTCCAGCTTCACCAACTTCATTAAGCATGACTTTGCTTTCTTTTGTGAGGATTTTTCTTTATACTTTAGGTTTCTCAATTCTATAGAAAAAGAACGCAGTTTCTTCTGCACATCAGCCTATATTTCAGCAGATTGATCAAGGTGTTCACGAACAATGGCTGAGCTCAACAACTCGTCCCTCAAAAACTTCAGCAAGAAGCCCCTCTACATCAAGATAAAAGTGAATTAGAACCACACAAGTGTCCTGACAAGGCCCTCAGCACAGAAGAACGAAAAATATCGGTTCATTAAATAACATAACATTTTTGTAACTTAGTTGCTTACGGAGTTTTGATCACACAATTCAGGGCTCATATTTGACGCTTTATTGTTAACATGTGAAACAATCCTTATTTACTAACAGTAGAAACTAGAAAACAGCATGATGTAATCGGGAGTAAAAAACTTTACTGAGAAGTGAGAACCAGGCAAAAGGGCTGATGGTTATTAGTTATAACAGGGAAGGTAATTTTTATAAGATAACAGATAGAAACTAGGTAAGAAGTTACTAAACAAAAAAGAATCCTTCCAACGATTTCGGGGAATTGAATTGCTAATTTTTTGAAACTACGTAAGAAGTTACTCATGGAAATAAATAAAATAATATTGACTATGTAATGGGGAAATAGTGACTTGACCTACAGAATACTTATTAGCAATGAACAGCTACAAGTCTATCAGGAATTCAGCTTCATAAAAACTTGAGAATATACGCAAATAAGGTGTTATGAACATACCTCCACCTTAATTTTCTGCACAAGATCAAGCACCTGTTGGGAAGAATATGCCGTAGAGTAAGTTTACAAGGTAATACAGGAAATGGATGTAGAAGTGCATTGGTAGATTGATCAACGGAAAATAACTACACCTATTTTTCATACAGTGATTCTAAATTTCCAGATAATTGCTCAGCTAAAAGCATCAGATCTGGCTGGTCTCCATACACAACATGCAGTGTGTATGTTGTGCCAAACCTTATAAAAGCAAATATTCGTAACAATATATGCTAGAACCTAGAACTCATTCTTAGAATTTCTGGTATACACGAGGCTATGATGAACATTTCTGCCAAGTAATTTTTAATTCACAAGAAATAGGATAGGAATCAACATACCGAAAGTACATCCTCTAGAAAAGCTTCTTAAGATACACCGTAACTGCCTATTGCTAACCTCAAATGCACAAGATACCCAAGAAAGCCATCATCCTCATTAGCATTAGGGTTTAGTGAGGTTATTCCGAGCAAATTGCAGAATGTTTTTGCCTAATCTTCAAGAATCAGTACACTACGACACTGTTTCAAGACAATATCAGACATTGTTTCAAGACAATATCAGACATAGTTTTGAGACGCCTTTCGTTTTTTACAACCACAGGTTTCCTCTGTGGAACTTTGTCAGTCACACATGTCAGCACCGAAAGAACAGCTGCCTATGCATCCAATCAACAAGATCAATGTAGATTCACAAACAAGCAGGATGCCAAGAAAATATACTACTTTTGCCAACTGAGAAGCCATGGGTTTCTATACACATTATAGCATGGTTTTAATTTAAAGATAACTTAATAGATCAAATTCGAAATCTTCTAGCAGCCAAGGAATGGTAAGATAGACAGACTATTTATTTTATTCTTTGTATCCCAACTCGTAGCTATTTTTGCAATTTCTTTCTTTCTCCGACATTTGAAACAATAAATTGGTTACTTCATTTAACTTGTGTAACTCCACAAAAATGAAGTAAACTGAAGACTTGATTAAAAGGAAAAAGCAATCTGAAAAAGAAGAAAAATTGCTATATACAATCGAAAAGAAAAGCACCTTTATAGGCCCTGAAGCATCACCCTTGTATACTTCCTTACTAATCGAATGTTGCAATATCTTCTTCACCCACTCTAGCGGACTTTATCCAACGCCTTGTAGACACATATCCTAATCCTGGTTCCAACATTAGTGGGTAGTTATTTTGCAGGTTCCAAGACTTTTGCGCACTCAGGAATCTCGTTGCTGCTTTCAGTAACAATAGTTGTAGGGGCATCAACTTCATCAATATATTCCATTGACCAAATGCCATTTATTGTCCTTGGCAGCTGTAACAAATCAAGACTTCGTACCATGTGACTCATGGGTGCGATAGAGCTGAACACTGCAAGACTTCTTAAAGCTTCACGGCAGGCCTCAACAAACATCTCAGATACCTTACCCCAGCAAAAACTCGAAAACTTCATCTTGCAACCCCGACTTATCAGAGAAAAGACGACTTCATCCTGAAATCACAAACAAATGTATGTATGCTGAGCTGAAAGAACTAGAATTAGCACAGAAGCATGACTAGCCTACCATGATAACTTTACATAAAGAAGCTGAATGAAGAACCACGTTAGGTCAAGAAGAAAATGCATCTCACATTAGGTCAATTAGAATCACAGCCATGGTTTTCCCTCTGTCCTCTTCCTTAACTCTTGCACTTCACCCAAGATTTCTGATGAGGTTCCACAATATTGACATCAGAGAAAAAAAATCCGCATTTCAACTATTAGTTCTCGAGTGTCTAGCAAGCTCTTTCCTTCTGGGGGAACTAAAAGAATTATAATCCTAAATATTCTCATAGGTGTGGGGTTCATATCTGTCTCCTCATTACTCCTACTCATAGTTGGTCTGCGGTTTAAGAACCTTTCAGAAGCTAATTTAATGGGGTGTGAAGCACCTGGATGCCACAAGATCGAATACTTCACAGGAGTACCGTATGGAAAGCCACTAAAATGGGCATCACCCAGAGTATGCATCCTACAAGCACAAGAAAAAAAATTAACATATAAGTTTAACAATCAACAGCAATATTAACAAAATACCAAAAATCATGCAACAACAAATTTGACATGAATTAAAATATCATTGCCATGTGAAACAGGAGCTGCAGCTTACTCATAACATCAGCTGTTCTTGTGTGCTAAATCACAGCCATTGCTTATTCCAACAGTATTAGCCAAATGAAAAATAACACACACGGTGAGAAACCATCTGATCACTATTTACTGTTGCAATTTGTAATTCAATGTGTATCTTCATTAATATATTAAGAACAAACCTCGGTGCACAGTTGATGGTATAAGAGCAACCACATAAAACAACAAGTGAAGGAATTTAACAGATTCAAGATCCTAAAATAATCCGAACTGCATCACATACGCAGTATGTGTACCATACCAATCAAAATTAAAGTGAGCACTTGACTAGTTCCTTTAAGTAAAATTCCAAAAGTGGCGATTACTGGGCGATATCTATAGTTCTCCAATCTGTTAGGCCCTCTAAACAAAGTACTGAAATGAACATCCTTAGTTCTAGGAAAAAGTGTGAAGTTTATTCATCTTTGTTTTTCTCTGCTTAACCACCCAAACCATTCTCAGCTTTACATTTTATCAGTCAGCTAGTGGTTTCTTTATCTTCGGCCACTCAGTGCAGGACCTTCCCCAAGTGTTTGATTCCCCTAAAGTGGACTAATAGTTTCAACAGAGGAGATACCTCTTGATGTCTAGCACGCAAGGGTTTAATGTCACAACAACCTAGAGTACGAACCAGCAAGATCTTTTCCTTGTTTGTCACTTGTCAGCTTAGGCATGAGCGCGTGACAACCGGCAAAATGGCTACGACCTCATGTTTAACTAGAGCTGGGGACTACATAAGAATAAGGTGACTTTCAATGTAAAACTACATGTTTGATCATGATGAACAGAATAAAGAATTCCACGTGAAAGCCCTTTAAATGTCAGGTGGTCTATAAAATAAAAGAACAGAACAGTAATATTAAAACACAGCATATTAGAGTTATCCATATTTGCATGCTCGCTTCATTTCAAATGCAGATATTTCTTGGTCATTTGTACTGAATAGATTAATAGATTAACTTAATCAAGTATTGGTAAACCTAAAAGTTTCCACACATTCTGAATGTAGTTATGTTAATATTCAGTAACGTGTGGGAAATGGGATGTAGCAGAAGAATGTGTTGAGTCTAACAATGGGTCCACCTCCCCTGAATATTCAATAATCGGAGTTCTTCTTGCTAGACAACAGACCCAATTAACAGTTTTATTTTTTGATGCAAGAGGTATATGATTTCGTATTAGAGCCAAAATCCTTAATGATTATGGAATCCTACATCTTGAGAACCCCCAGATCCTATTTGTTACACCTCTCTCAAACACATCAAGCTTAAGGTTTCATAACATTGTACTAAGGTTTTAGAGGTTATGGCTCCTGAGATAGAGTACTGGTTAATATGATCCTACCCCTAGAATCTAAGCTAGAAGTATAAGCTGCTAGTCCTTTTTTCAAAATGATCGAGCTTTCAAGAAGTTGTTGTTAACATCGCAAGCACCTATAGATGTCCTGCCTGCATGAGATCATGGAACCTCGCTACAAACCCGAACAATCCTGATTACTTTCCCCTCTACCCGACGGACCAAGCTCTTAGGGTTTGTTACTGTTAACATTGTTCTAAGTCTTTAAAAACTGAAGTTCCCTGAGGTTGAAGAGAACTGGTTTACACGAGTCTACCTTTACACCCTAGCAGAACCATTTTCTGCTATTCTTCTATGAAAATGTTCGAGCTTTGAAACGAAGTAGTTGATAAGGTGGCAAGCACTTACACAATGTCCTGGCTGCATGAAACATGCATATAACAACTCTGACTAATTTGGCAACTAATGCAAGAAAAAGGAAAAACCTTTCTACTCTTAACAAGAACCAAATAAAGAAACCCCAAATCAGCAGAAAACCAAATCAAACAAGAAAAAGGTTAATAGATAACTGGGAGGGGCATACCTAGAACGTCGTTCAACCTCTTCAACAACATCTGCATCTCTAGGAGGAGAAACATTAATATCCAAAAGCGGGCCTAACAGCCGTACGTTTATTCGTCGGAGGAGGAGGAATACCAACAGTAACCGTATTGGAAACACATCCCAAGTTCCATCTCTTAGGACCAACACCATTCCCTAAACAAAGACCCAAATTTAATCTTCTAAAATAATAGCTTGACGAGAACACAGTGAACAACAACTCAAATGAAACCATCTATCACAACCTCTAGCTTCAGCTCGGCCACAAACACATGGTACACAACCTACATCAACTGGCAAATCAATAGGTGGCCTAAATGGTAACCCACACAGGATATTCTCCAGATGTAAGTTTCCCTGTTAACACTATTTGAAGATTAAATTTCACCACAAAATCGTTAACAATTTACCTGCCCGGGATAGTAAAATGGAAGCTCAGGCTGCATAAACAGCGTGTGCTGTTTTTCGTGTGCTGTTTTTCGGTTCTTATGCTACATGTGAGAATGTTGCAGCTCCTTTACTGATTGGTTGGCATTGACATTTTTCACCTCTGCATTCAATTGTTCTCCTATGTCTGTCCTACTACAACTGTTTCTCATACTTCAGTCTTGGTACCTCTTTTCCCTGCATCAACTATTGCTGATCCTGGTATTGATATTCCTGCAACAACTTCAGCTGTGAGACAAATGTACATTTCGGTATGCTTTTTTGGTACTTATCTGCAGCTCCTACTTCTTGCCTATGCTATGCAACATCAAATGGTAACCTGCTGTGACTAGTCCACCTCTTGTTTTCATCTCCTACACTTGCTGCTTCTATGCTACATTGCTACTCCCTTGTTATTCTGTACCATGTAGTCATCTTAGTTTGTTTGACATGTAATGTTGCTATGTGTGGTGAGAGCTGAGTGTTTACAATCTCAAGTCGTCTGTTTCCAGACCACTTGTGATTGAGGGAGGGTAATAACATGTAATGTTGCTATGTGTGGTGAGAGCTGAGAGTGTTATGTAATCGTGTATCTTACACGTGAGAATAGGGTGCTAGTTGAGATAAGTCGAGTACTTAAACTCAGTCTGTCCTGTAATGAAAATTAACCTTTCTAATCAAATTCATTCTGAATCCAAAACCGTAAGCAATGTAGAAACCAGGTTCTGATGTGTTACTACACAGATTAGAAACTTCCTTGCAGCATCCATAATACAATATCGTCTCTATAATCCTCCCCTTGTTTTCGCCAGTAATCTTGGTCATACTACATCATAAAAGTACACATTTTACATGTTCATCTCCAAAAATAAAATAAAATATGAAACAACCCAGCAAATCCAAAAACTCAATTTCCAATAAATAGAGCTTTAAACCAGAACTCCATACCTTAAAATTTCACCTGTAATCTCAAATTGTTTATCTAAACACTCATCTTCAGTTAACCCACCTTCCTCAACCTTTTTTTTTTTGTCTATGCTTTGGTCTTAATTAACATTCTAAAAGCTTCAATTGGTTAATGCTACCTTCATTTAAACTTTTTTCTAGCAAAATCAGCTTCTGGCGAGAGAATCTCTTCCCAATGTGCCCAATTTCTTTCAACCCAGTTACGTGTACGTGCTTCGTCTTCCCAATGATCCGCTTCCTCGTTATATTCCACATGTACATATTTCATATTAACAACAACAGTTTTACCCAAAAAAATTAACACATCTTTGAAAATAAACTTTGTTTTCCCGTCACAAGCTGATGGCCTGCCGTTGAGAAAATTTACCACATCCTTACAGTATGTCCTTGCACCTATATTATTTAACTTCAGCTTCTGCGTCCATGTGATTGTGTATTGAATTGCTAAGGCTTTTGCTCCTGCTGATCCTGATGTGTATCCTGAAAAGAAACAAATATCAGCAATCGAATTCTATAGCCAGAAAATTATCCAAATCCCATAATAACCATCATTTTCATCGGACGAAGCATCGACAAAGAAAATTTCATGTTTCAACTCTATAATATTTTCCTTATTTTGTTGTCCTTGGTGTGCATGAATTTTCCTTTTAGAAACTGTTATATCTGAAGATCTTTTCCATTCCTCTATGAAAGACTGAATATCTTTTATGCATTCCATCGGGTTAGACTTAGCTCTATTGAAGTTAATAGCATTCATATGATCCCAAATCTTCCAACATATAATGCTAAAAATTTCCTTCCACTCCCATAATTCCGTTGTAAACCAAGATTTTATCCGATTGTAAAAATCACCATTATATCTTGGCATAGAAATTCCAATCCGAAACCACACAGCTCGTGTAAAATTGCATGATGTAAAAAGATGAGAAGATGTTTCTTTTTATGCAGAATTGCACAAAACACAAACATCTTCTACATGTTTTAGATGAGCAATCATTTTTTCTTTCAATGGTAAAACATCCGCTAACATTTTCCAGACAAACAAAGTAACTCTAGGCATGGTTTTCAAGTGCCATATAGATTCCAGATTTTATCCCTATTGAAACTGTCCTCATGAGTTAAAACTCTATAAGCTGACTTAGTAGTGACTTCCCCCCTCTTTTGTGCCTAACCATCATAATCTATTTTGGTTCTGAGTATTTATGTATATTGCTTTAGTTTTAGTAGATACCTCGAACACAGAGTCAATGAGACCATTTTTCCAATGACCTTCACTGTCAATAAGATCCGACAAAAAAACTAAATCCTCATTCAGCCAGTTACTTAGAATCCATGTGTTTGGCATCCAATTATCCTTAGCAATATGTATGTTTCTCCCGTTTCCAATTTCCTATATGTTGTTATTTTTTATATAATTCATAACCTTTTCTTATACTTGTTCAAATCCACGAAGCGTTATAGTAATTTGATTTATGAAAAGGGTGATTTATCGGAAAATATTTTCCTTTAAACAGCCTTACCCACGGATCATTAGGGTTATTTAATAACCTCCAAGGAAGCTTACTCAATAATGATACATTCATTTTATGTGGATTGTATTCCTAAACCCTCACATGTTTTGGTTTTACAAATTGAACACCAAGCCTTTAGGTAACGAGCCTTTCTGGGATTACTCTTATTCCACCATAAATCCTGTTGAATTTTATTAAACCTGTCTAATACAGCTGATGGGAATTCAAAACATTGCATCTAATAATAGAGGAATGCAAAAATAGTTGAATTAATCAAAACTATGTGTCCTGCTTGAGATAAAACTTTCCATCCATGTAAAGTTTTGTAAGCATTTTCAAGTAAAGGTTCAAAATTTAGCGCCTTTTTCCTATTAAAAAACGGAGGTATTCTTAGGTATTTTTCATCTTTGGAAATTCTCTACACTCTTAACGTTCTAGATAATATCTTTAGGTGTTTATGGTGCACTTTTTGCTAAAAAACACCCCTGGTTTGTGATAATTTATATTCTGTCCAGAAGATTACCGAAAATATCTAAAATTTTCAACAGATTTCTAACTTCAGTTTTATCCGCTTTACATAATATAAAACGGCCGTTGACGAAAAGCAAATGTCAGATAACTGGGCAATTCATGTTCAGTTGAATACCTGAGAAAGTCTTGTTTAGATCAACATTAGGAAATAATCTACATAATCCCTCCAATGTTGTAATAAACAGGTAAGGAGATAAGGGGTCTCCTTGCCTAAGTCCCCTGGATGGATTAAATGGAATACCTGGAATTCCATTAAGTAACACAGTTGATTTGACTGTTGATATACACTCATAAATCAAACTGTACCATTTATCGCTGAATCCAAAATTCCTAAACATATGCGCAATGAACTGCCAATCCATCTTATCAAATGCTTTAGATAAGTCCAATTTCATTGCCAAGAAATCCTTCTTAGACTTACTTGTGTGCATCGAATGTAGCATCATGAGCTTTTTAATGTTGCCCACAATTTGTTTTTTTGGGATAAAAGCTGATTGGTTTGGCGCAATAATTTTATCTAAAACAGGTTTGAGTATGGAAGCCAGAATTTTAGATATCAACTTATATGAAGCATTACTTAGACTGATGTGTCTGAAATCAAGAGTAATTGGGTTTTCCACTTCCGAGCAAATAACTGTTCACCTTTTGCATTCTCGTATTTTCACATTAAGCTCTTCAATTGTTGATTATGCCTGATTCTTCCTAGTGGAGTTCTTTAAGTTCAACTGAAATTTGAAAAAAACAAAATAAAGATGTTGCACGGACTTTCGCAGTATGAGAAGATGATGATGTATTTCACTTTAATCAGTGTTGCTGCTCGAGAAAGAAAGAGATCGAAAGAAAATATGGAAAGAGGAAGTTGTTAAAAAGAGATCGAAAAGGGTATGCATAAGTGAAGATTAGAATAGGGTATGTATAGATAATCGTGAAGATATCTTTCTTAACGGAAGCAGATTTTTATCAGGAAACAACAGCCGACGCCATATATGAAAGTGAATTATCAAAACTTTTAGTTGTCAACAACACTACATTGGAAAAATATAGTTATGAGTGGATACAACTCTACAAAAGACATTGTACAACTCTTGGGGTGATGCAAGAATTCAAGTGTTGATCCGAAACAGAGTTAAAAATAATATATCTTTGATCTACTACTGTTATACATGTCCGTAGACGCTTTCGTAATATGCTACCTTCTCCCATCTCGCATTGATGTTACTTTTAAAACTAAACTTAACCAAATTACATCACCTGACCTTAACTGAATTGGACTACACCCCTGGAATCAGCCACAGTCAATGGAATCAACATCAATGGAATAAACATCCAGTGGACCTGTAACACACATTAAGGGTCAGGTTTACCATAATTTTAAAAAATTTCAGTACTAAAAACACTCATCAGTGCTTATTCAAATCACTGATGAGTATAAAAAAAGATTGTAAGAATTTCAAATCACATCAAGGTCGCTGGTGTTTCTTCCATTCAGTTGAGGACCCTTTGTGATAGTAGCAAATAGGGCACAAATCCACAAAGATATGTGTGACCTGGAGGCAATAAATGATTTTGTTTCCGGTTAACCAAATCTAAGGTTACAATTTGTGAATGAAACCAAGTATTTTTAGCAGCAACATAGTGTACCAAAAGTAGTCGTTAACCTGTCGTGAAGAGAGCAAAACAACACATGGGAATATGAATATCTATTGTAGTTGGCGGAACAAAGCCGTAAATGAAACAAAGTATTTTTAGCGATTACGTACCCCGGCTAGCACAACCATTCCTTTTCCGGACCTATCATGCAATACATGACAAATGAATCAGAATAGCCTGCATGATCAAACTTCAAACAACCACAAAAAATAGATTCAAAATACATATGCACACCAGTACCTTTTTAATAAGAGAAGGAAAATTAATAAGCTAACAGAACCGTGTTTAGAATGCTGTAGATAACTCACTTTCTATAAACCCATCAAGTAATGAAATATTTCTATTCAAAAAAACAATGGAAGCTAGCGCGATTAAGATTTATCTAGTTTGGTGTGATTTTTTACATAACCGACTTTTTCAGTCCAAAATTGGGCTTAAACTCTAGTGATAAAGAGAAAACTAAAGAGCTTCCAATTAAAATCACAGAAACTGTATTGCCTCTATGCTATCCATGTGGGATCACCAAGCACAAAACTGTGTCACTCTAATTCATGAGAATAGATGAAGTATCTGTGATACTAACTTAATACAGACATACAATTGCGCTTCTGTACAATTGTGTGCTATTGTACAAAGCTATATTTTTTAAGGCACCCATCCATTTGACTACTTAATACACCATATGGCGTCACAACAGCCTTAGCTAGGAAAATCCATCCAGTTCACCACTTAAACGCTGTAATTTTGTGTCAAGCTAAAGGGCTGTGTTAGAACCACAGGGTGTTAGGTGTTCAAATGTAAGCAAAACAGATCTCACGAATGCGAAAAAGGGGGACTCACCGTGTTGAATTCTAGGATGGTGCCCAAAGTGCACTATGACACATAAAACAGAGAACTATAATATTTGCCAGAAGATAAGGATAATCCATGCAACCTTTCGCAACTCATTGTACACGTGATTCTCCTTTTGGTGGAGCTGCAGAAGACATACTCAAGTGTATTCAATTAACCCTTGTTAAATTTACATGAAATTAGTATTACCCAATGTAGTTAATATCGGATATCGGTTCATCTCGGCCGCGACCGATACACTGGTACGATTTTATATCGGGGATATTATCGTTGAAATATCGGTATAATATCGGTTCTAAATTTAGAGACTATACTTTTATATTAAACATTTTCTCCACACATTTACGGATAAAATATAATAGATACCATCAATTTTATCAAAAAAAAAACAAAAGAGTAACTTAAATAACTTTAAAGTTCAATACTTAAAAGGATCATTAAACAAGTTTAAAGTTCAAACCGGAAACAAGAGAGTAACTTCACCAACTTTAAAGTTTACAAACTAAAATGGTAACTAAACAGAGATAATACAATTTTATTCTAAATAATAGATATCATCATCTTCAGTAGCTCCATTAGCTCCATCAAGTAGTCCATTATCAGTGTCTAACATCAATTGATCAGTATCATAGCCATCATATTCAGAATCGGTTGGGTAAGTAGACTTGCTTCGAGAGCTACATGCACCTCTACTATCAACTGGACGACTTTTTTCGCCAAGAATATCTTGCAAATCATCCAAAGTTACATTATCACCTTCTAACAGCCAAGTCATGTAAGTCTGTGGATCCAACCATTCATCATTTTCATCATGCTCATCAAGAAAAATAGGGTCACGAGCTTTCCCATCATCATTATATTCTGCAATTTCTTTATAACGACGCTGCAATTTCTTGTTATATTGGATAAATACACTATCATTCATTTTTTGTTGTTTTATGCGATTCCGCTTCTTGGTGTGCAACTGAAATACAAAAAATAAATAGCTAAACTGATTGTTTCATGCATTCCAGTTTGTTGTGATAAGAACATACATTGTTGTTTCATGCATTGTTGAAATTTATGACTTTGCAAAGAACATAATGCAACTGTAAAGATAGAACAAGTAAGACTCACATTTTGAAATGTACTCCAGTTTCGCTCACATGGGGAAGCAGAAGAAGTAAGACTCAATACCCTGATTGCAAATTTTTGTAGGTTTGGGACATCGATTCCTCCATATGTAATCCACCAATCATCTGTCATAAACATGAACAAAGTAGCTAATCAATACAAACCTATTTAACACAAACGTAACCAAATTTTAAACTTACAGTACAGGAAAACTTACGAGGTTGATCTTTGTCTCTTCTTTTTTTGCAAGTCTGACTTCCTAGGATTCCATAAGCATCGCTGTACATTCTCAATTCAGTTGTTGCCATCTCAAGTTCATCTTCATTGGTTATAAGCTTTTCCATAGCTGTATGAAGTCCCCTTTTGATTTCTATGTACTTTGGACCATTATCCATCAAATGAGCTGGAATCTTATAGAATATGGAAGGATTTAGATAATAATCCGCACAATGTAGAGGATGATTAAAGTTATTCTTCCATCTCTTATCAAAAACAGCCTTAACTATAACCCAAGTATCATTATTTTCACCCAAATTCTTCTCAAGTTGATCCCTTGCTATTCTCATTGCCTCATAAAAAGAAGGCATTGTAGGTTTGCGTTCGATATCCACTAATCTTACTACCTTAACTAAAGGCTTTAGCACCCTACAAGAGTAATCAACATCTTCCCAAAATTTGATACTTGTAACAATTTTAAGTGCATTTACTCCCACATTTTCTCTTGCAAACCTAGTTTTTACCCACCTATCATTCACAAACACCATTTGCAGAGGAGTTTTATACCTTTGAAGACTCTCTAGTGTGTAATATTGAGTTGCAAATCTAGTTTTTGTATACCTATGTAAGTCTGCACCAGTAAACTCTCTCATTAAGCTCAATACTTGGAAATGAGCATAAATATATGTAACTAGTCTCTTACCTAGTATGACGGATGTCTTGATTCTTGGAAGCTTGGAACCAAGTTCTTCTAGCATCAACTGAACACAATGAGCACCACAAGGAGTCCAAAATATATGTGGGTATTCAAGCATTAAGTCCTTCCCTGCCTTTTTGAAGTTAGAACCATTATCAGTAATGAACTGAACCACATTTTCTGCACCAACATCAACAATTACCTCCTTTACAAGCTTACGAAGGAAATCAACATCATTGGTTCTATCTGAGGCATCCACAAACTTCAAAAATACTGAACCTTTAGGACAATTCACCAAAAAGTTAATAAGATGTCTCTTTTTCCCATCCGTCCAACCATCTGACATGATAGAACATCCAAACCTCTTCCAATGTTCCCTAAAGTATCAACGAACATCCTCATTTCTTCTAATCGGTCCTTGAAAATATTGGTACGAATCTGATGGTAAGATCGGGGGCATAGCTAACATCAACAAAAAAAAACATAAAAGTCAGCACATTATGCAATAGTCTGCAATAGTCGGCATATTATGCAATAGTCAACACATTATGCAATTCCAGACAACACAGATGTTATGATATTTCTAAGAAGCATGCTATATCATTCACACATTTAACAAGCAACTAGTTCTGAATAAGCAAGCATCAATCAAGGAACAAGCAAGGAACTAGTTCATCAAGGAAAACAAGGTTTGAAAAAAATACCTTTCCCGTAATCACCAATTGCAAAGATCATTTCTTTGAAACTTGGGCAACGAACGGTATTAAATGCCACTGAATTCTCAGTCATCCAAGATGATATGCATTTCCATGCAGTCTTTAATAACTTCTCTTTCACTGCACAGTTCCTTTCAACGGTGACCTTTTGAGTTTTCTTGTGATCTGTCCTCATATATAAATCAATAGGACCTCTTGTATTACTTTGGGTTATTCGCTTTCTCTTCCTCTGATTTTGAACATGTAAATCAACACCACTACCACTGCCAACATTTCCATCAATCTCTTGGAAGTTAAAGTCATAAAATACGTATCAACAGAGAAAACAACAATAACAACCACAACATTTGTAAATTTTCAACTTGCCACCATCCTTCTTGCTCGTATGACCAAGCTTCGAAGTAAAATATTGGATGACTGTGATAAATACCTTTAACCAAGCAATAGTAACAAATACGCTGTTATGTACTTGTTTAGAAGAGATTTACTTACAACTATGACGGGCATATGTATTAGTTTCAGTCTTTCTAACTGAAATGGGTTGGTATTTTCATCTCTAATCACAGGTGCCACTTGCAAACATAGAAATAATAACGTAGTTCACTGAGGATTGGAAATTTGAACTCGTATTGCAAACATCCCAGCTTAAGTGCAGTTATTTCAAAGATCATCCCCATTGAAACCCTGCAACAGAAATATGGCACAACTAAGATTACATCGACCCTATAAGAGATTTCCAAGAGATGACATGAGAGTATGAGTCTGTAAGAAAAATGTTGAGCATATTTCATAAAGAAAAACCACACCACCTGAAAAATAAATATTCCTAATCATCGATTTTAACCTTATAAATTTCAGTATCAACAAATTTTTAGTGAGTCAAATACCTCTAAACTCAAAAGCTTAATAGAAACTTAGGATTTTAAATCTTATAGCTAGGGTTTGAAGAACCTTTAGTAGATACAATCTTTTAAGAGGCTCGATCTTTTCTCTGCACATACCACCTGAATTGGTTTGTTTCTCCGCATCCGCACTAATGCCTCTTGCTTCAGTTCAGCTGCATAGACTGTTGCGCCAAACCCTGCGGAAGCGTTAGGTTTGCACTACTACGAGGTGTCTCAATATAGCCAAGAACACAATCACATACACAAGAAGAACAAGTATTTAACGAGGTTTAATACTCGGAAAGGAATAAGAAATTTTATATACCACCGTATAGGTTGGAATATACAAAGCGTTTAGAAGAGAAGAAAAGAACTCCTACTTAGTTTCTGGTGTGTTTATTTCTAGTTCTCTCTATGGCTATTTATACACATCAATAGGAGTGTACACATTCCTTAAAAGGGAATACTTTCCTACAAGTATAGGGTTTCCTAACTTAGCTCTAAGAACAAACCTCTTAAGCTTCTATACTTAGGACACAAGTACTTGGTTTCCTTAACCAACTATATTTCCTAATCTTAGTCCTTGACCATCCTATCAAAAATTCTCCACCTCGGATCATGCATTCATGCATGAGACTATCAATAGACAAAATCACCTCCATCTTCCAACGTCGATTGAACCATCTTTGGCTGCCTACGTATCTCAATAGGAATCAAACCCAACCGTAGTTCTCTTAAATGGCCTTGCTAGAAGACCTCCACCAGGTTCGTAAGAACCTTTACCCCAAAAAGGGCCTTTCACAAAAATGGAAGGATGTGGATCAATTTCAAACAATATCGAAACTTGATCCCAGATACTACTTTAGTCAACATATCAGCTGGATTGTCTTTGGTATTGATCTTCACAAGTAGAATGTCTTCCTCTTCAAAATTTCTCTCACTAAGTGAAATTGTACATCTATATGTTTGGTTCTAGCATGATGCACTTGATTCTTAGCCAAATAAATTGCACTTAGACTATAACAATGCACAGGCAGTTGGTCTTGCACAACTCCTAAATCATCTAGAAAACCTTGTAACCATATAGCCTCTTTAAATGCTTCAGTCACTGCCATATACTCTGCCTCCGTAGTTGAAAATTCCATAGTATACTGCAAGATTGATCTCCAACTTACTGGTGCCCCTGCTACGGTAAATACGTACCCGTAGTTGAACGTCTTTTGTCCAAATCACCAGCATTGTCAGAATCCACATACCCAACACACAACTGATTGTTACTTCTATCCTTCACAAACTCCAAGCCAACATTAACCGTACCATAAAGATACCTCAAAATCCATTTCACCGCATGCCAATGTCCCTTACCAGGACGATGCATATAACGGCTGACTATACTAACTGCATGTGAAATATCCGGCCTTGTACATACCATCGTATACTTCAAGCTACCAACAACTTCATCATATGGGACTTGGGCCACATACTTTTTCTCTTGTTCAGTAGTGGGAGACATATGAGCATTCAACTTAAAATGAGCAGCAAGGGGAGTACTTACAGATTTAGTTCCTTCGTAGACACCAAACTTCTGTAACACTTTCTTCAAATATGCCTTTTGAGACAAACAAACTTTACCCTTCTCTTGGTCACGTTGAATCTCCATGCCAAGAATCTTCTTATCTTTTCCCAGATCTTTCATCTCAAACTCAGATGACAACTTGTTCTTCAAATTATCAATCTCTTTCTTGTTATTCGATGCAATCAACATATCATCGACATACAGGAGCAAATATATGAAAGACCCATCACGTATCTTCTTAAAGTATACGCAATGGTCATAGTGACTTCTTGTGTATGTTTGTCCTATCATAAACTGCTCAAATCGCTTGTACCATTTTCTTGGAGACTGTTTTAGCCCGTACAACGATCTCTTCAGTTTACATACACAATCTTCTTTTCCAGCAACCTTGAACCCACTCGACTGAGTCATATAGATCTCTTCTTCTAGATCTCCATGTAAGAACGCCGTCTTAACATCTAGTTGAACTAGGTCTATATCATATTGTGCTACCAAGGCCAACAAAATACAGATTGATGAGTGTTTTACCACTGGAGAGAACACCTCATTGTATTCAATCCCTTCTCTTTGGGCATAAACTTTTGCAACTAACCTTGCCTTGTAGCGAACTTGATTCACCGAAGATCCTTCCTTCTTAGCATATACCCACTTGCACCCTATGGCCTTCTTACCGTTCGGAAGATTCATAAGAATCCACGTGCCATTCTTGTAAAGAGACTCCATCTCGTCCTGTATTGCACCTTCCCATTTTTTACACTCTGCACTACGTACAACTTCTAAATAGGAAGTAGGAGTACCATCTTCAATAACTGGTAATGCATAAGTAATGTAATCATTCATCCAACCAGGCTTCCTGGTTGATCTTCTTAGTTTGCTGGTTGTTATGGTTTCCGTGACCGTAGCTTCTGTATCTTCTACTGACTCTTGTTCCTCTTCCTAAACAACGTCACTATCATTTTGAACTTCAATAGATACTTCTCTTGTGGACCCAATGTCTTCAGAAGTATTCTCAATAGATACATACTTAACTGTAATTGGTGGAGTTGCATCAATCTCCACCTGCTGCAAAGGCTCACTAGTATTGGTGCTTCTGTTCTCCAGCTTCCGAGAACCCCAAAACTTTACCATAGACATCTCATCAAATGTGACATCTCTACTCATGACTATCTTCTTCTCAACTGGATTCTACATATTGAACCCTTTTACTCCATTCTTCATACCCACAAAGATTCATTTCATGGCACAGTTATCAAGCTTGTTCTCACTAACATGATACCACGCAGGACAACCAAAGATATGAATTGAGTCATAGTCATAAGATAGTTTACCAAACCATTTCTCCATAGGAGTTTTACCTTCTAATGCAGCTGATGGCAACCTATTAATGAGGAAGCACACATACGTAACTTCCTCAGCCCAAAACGTCTTACCTAATCCAGCATTAGATAACATACATCGTACCTTCTCCAGCAAAGTACGATTCATGCGTTCAGCTAACCCATTTTGTTGCGGTGTCTTCTTAACTGTGAAGTGCCTCTTTATCCCCTCATTCTGACATACTTGCAATAATGGATCACTCTTGTACTCTCCACCATTTTCAGAACGTAGTACTTTGATCTTTCTGCCAGTTTGAGTCTCAGTTGCCTTTTTCCACCTCACCAAGATTTCTAGGAATTCATCCTTATGCCTCATGATGTACACCCATACGAGCCTAGAATAATCATCAATGAGCGACACAAACCGATTTTCCCCTCCTAATGATGCATTCTTGGAAGGACCCCAAACATCTGAGTGAACATAGTCAAGAACTCCACTAGTATTGTGAATAGCTGTGCCAAAGCTTATTCTTGTTTTCTTGCCCTTAACACAATGTTAACAAAATGCTAACTTGAAGGCAATAGCACCTTTCAACAAGTCTTGTTGAATCAACCTATGCAACGACTTCTCACCTGGATGTGCAAGCCTCATGTGCCATAGCTTTGTCTTATCGGTAGCTGCACTCTCGATGTGTTCAGAAATAGACACATCCCATGTTGTTGTACTCCCAATCAAGTAGTACAAGTTATGATGACGTGTGCCATTCATGATTACCATAGATCCAAGGATTACCTTTAGAACACCATTTTCAGCGACTATCTTATAGCCCTTAGCTTCCAAAGTTCTGAGTGAAATCAGATTCTTCTTTATGGCAGGTACAAATCTGACCTCCTTCAGTTCTCTAACCATACCATCATGCATCTTGATACGAACACTACCAATCCTAATCACCCTGCATGTATGATTGTTTCCCATACGTACTTCCCCATCAAGCTCTTCAAAACTTGAGAACCAGTCCCGATATGGACATATATGATACGTTGCTTCAGTATCTAATACCCATGTACCATATGTAATAGTACAAGTTGATGGTGTCACAGTTAGCGAGAAATCAGAAGCATCATCTGATTCTTCATTACCTTTAGCAATGTTCACCTCGGTATTACTATTATCTCCTTCTTTTGCCTTACGCTTGGTACAATCCTTAGCCCAATGACCAAAGTCGTGGCACCAAGCACACTCATCTTTCTGCAGTCGCATTTTACTCTTTGAACGTCCTCTACCTTTACCATAACCACCATTCTTCTTTATCCTGTCTGATGAACGACCTCTTACAAAAAGCAAATAACTATTAGCTTCACTTGTAAGGTCTTCACGATCCATCTTCCTGAACTCCTCACTACGCAATGCTGTAGTGACCTTAGTGTATGTCATCTTATCCTTGCCGTGCATTAAAGCTTTAATCACTAGTTCATACTTTTCAGGAAGAGAGTCTATCAAACACAAATCTTGTTCCTCGTCGTTGATGTTCTCATCGTAGTTAACCAACTCAGCAAGAAGTTTATTATATGAATCTAGGTGCTTGGTTAAGGTTGCACCTCTCTTCATGTTATAGCGATACAAATTCCTTTTAAGATGTATCCTATTGGCCACGTTTTTCACAAGGTATTCCTTCTCTAGATTTTCCCAGAGATCCTTAGCTGAAGTCTCGTGCTGATAATTAACTGTTACTGCAGTTGCTAAACACCCTCGTATCGAAGCAAGACATAATTTATTCATCTTGTTCCACTGCTTATCAGACATCTCCATTGGCTGACCTTCTAGAGCTTCTTTTAGGTCAAGATGAACAAGAGCATCCATTACGTCTGTTCTCCATAAACCAAAGTTATTGGTTCCTGTAAACTTTTCTACCTTGAGTTGTGATCTATGTGAATGAAGTATTTCTTCTTTTGTTTCTTTATCTTTACTTGTGGACTCCGAATGTTCTCCTAAAGGATCTTTCGGATCAACTGGTTCATCTCCGTCAACCATTGTTCTTAAACAACCAAATAAAAAAAACAGAACCTTTGAGATTAGTATTACCTCAAGCAATCTTCAGAAAAAAAATACCTTCACTTCAACTTCAATATGAGTAACCTGTATCCAAGAGCGTTTCCTTGCTCTGATACCAATTGTTGCGCCAAAGCCTGCGGAAGCATTAGGTTTGCACTACTACGAGGTATCTCAATATCGCCAAGAACACAGTTACATACACAAGAAGAACAAGTATTTAACAAGGTTTAATCCTAGGGAAGGAATAAGCAATTTTATATATCACCGTATAGGTTGGAATATACAAAGCCTTTAGAAGAGAAGAAGAGAACTCCTACTTAGTTCTGGTGTGTTTATCTCTAGTCTCTGTATGGCTATTTATACACATCAATAGGAGTGGACACATTCCTTAACAAGGAATACTTTCCTACAAGTATAGGGTTTCCTAACTTAGCTCTAAGAACAAACCTCTTAAGCTTCTATACTTAGGACAAAAGTACTTGGTTTCCTTAACCAACTAGATTTCCTAATCTTAGTCCTTGACCATCCTATCAACATAGACCACCAGTACATATCATGCCACCACCAGAACCCGCTCTGCAGTACCATTAGCAGCATCACAGTACCACAACAACATTGAATCCTCAAAATCGAACCATAACTTGTCCACCATTAATCAACTTCAGCTCAGCTCTGTAGCAACCCATCTTTACTGTAGTTTCTTGCTTCAAACCCTTCCAATTTCTATCACAATCTTCCCTGTAAATCGATCCAGACATAATTCCAACACAAACCCATCCATCCAATTTCTTCAACAACAAATATCAAACCTTAATTTAAGCACCAACGTATCCTATTTCTAAAAGCAGATGTCCATCTAAGAACCAGAGTTTTTGCCTCATTGCATAACTTTTCATCTATTTTGTTAGAGTAGTTGTCTTCAAAAATCTACAATTACGCTCCCTCCAGAGAACCCAAACAACTGTAGCTGGGATGAGTTTCCAAACTATTTTTCCATTTGTAGAAAGCTGATTATTAAACCATGTTCTAGCTAGGTTTAACATTGAGCCTGGAAAAACCCAAAACCAATTCTCATTAGGTGTAAGGAACATGGAAAGTTATCAACTCCAACATTACCATTCAGCTCCGCATATAAAGACTTAACTGAAAAAATACCATCCTGTTGTAAAGATCATCTTATGGTATCTAGAAGGGCATCAAGAGTTGGTGGTGTGGAACATATGATGTTCAGTAGAGCAACAAAATAATTTGCTTCATAGTTTAACAATATTATTCTGAAATCAAACTTCCAAGAGACATCTTCTGTGATATGCTGAGCTGTATTCCCATTCTTCAATCTGCCAAGCTTGTATAAAATGTTGAAAGAGTTCATTAAACATACCTCTCCCCTCCATCTATCATGCCAAAAAGAAATATTTGTGCTGAGCTATATTTCCAGAATGTACATTTATAGAATAATTTATTGTTATAAGGGTACTTGTTTCAACTATATTTCTCCAGAGGGAAATCCCATGAACAGAATACACCGTACCTGGAGTCTAATAAGAGAAGGAGTAACCATATTTTTCAACAATTAACTTATACCACAGATGAGTTTTCTCAACTCCAAACCTTCAAAACCAGTTGTCTAACAAATCCTGATTCATGAGTCTAACATTAAGAACACCTAAACCCCTTTTTTCTCTAGAATCCATCATTTGATTCCAATTAACCAGATGAGAGCAATTACTGGTAGAAGAACTATGTTCCCAAAGAAAGTTTCTCCTCTTAATATTGATAATTGAGACATGAGCTCTAAAAAGAGATAAATAATAAATTGGAAGAGAACTAAGAATGTGCTTTATAAGAGCTAATTTACCTCCCTTGGAAAAAGAGCATTGATTCCAAAAAGAGAGTCTTGAATAAAACCTCTAAATGATGGGTCCCAGATTTCGTTGTTGTTAACTTTAGCTCCTAATGGCATTCCAAGATACATGAATGGTAATGTGTCTGTTTTGCAGCCAAAATCATCATCCCACTCATTCAAATTTGGAACTGTGCCAATTGCAATTAATATGATTTTTGAGGTGTTTACTTTCAGACCTGCAATGAACTCAAAACAATGTAGAATTGAAAATAGGTTTGTGAGTTCCTCCTTCTTGCTATACACAAACAAAATAGTATCATCAGCATAGTGCAAATGATTCACCATAGTTCCATCTTGCACAACTGAAAAACCATTAAGACTTAGATTTGCAGCTCTATCCAAGTATCTGGAGAATCCCTCCATAGAAATATGGAACAGTAAAGGTGACATAGGGAAACCTTTCCTAACTCCTCTTGTACTACCAAAAAAACCAAAGGAAGAACCATTTATTAGAACTGAGAATGATATTGTTGAGTACTAAACCCCATCTTCTTCATGACAGATTCTAGGTAGCTCAAATTGACTTTGTCAAATGCTTTATCTAAATCAATCTTGCAGACAATTCCAGATAACCCAGATTTCAGTCTTGAATCCACAAGCTCGTTTGTAATTAAAATACCATCAAAGATTTGTCTCCCATCCACTTATGCAAACTACAGATATGATATGAGCTTTGGCATCAACATCTTCAATCTAGAAGCTAATATTTTAGCTATAATTTTGTATGTGCTAGTGAGTAAATATATGGGACGGCAGTATTTTAGAGATTCAACATGATCTTTTTTTGAACCAAAGCAATGCAATTTGAGTTATGCTTCACATCTATGATATCCTGATCATAGAATTCTTGCACTGTGTTCATAATGTCAGTCTTTAAGAAACTCCGGCATTTTGAGAAAAACAAAAGAGGATATCCATCTGGACCTGGCGCCTTTTCTTCTCCAAAATATTTTATAGAATGCAATACGTCTTCTTAAGTAAAGTTGGCCTCAATAATATCAGATTCTATTGCAGTAATACTATCAAAGTTGATGCCCTCTAATTCAGGTCTGATGATCTCTTCCTCCTTGAAAAGATTCTTGTAGAAGTCTACAATGTGTTTTTATAATTTTGATATGTCATCCTCCAGCTTTCCATCTATGTTAAGTTGTTTAACTCTATTGTGACTTCTTCTTGCAGTTTTCTTGCTCATGAAGAAATTTGTGTTGTCATATTATGTTATCCAAGTTGTATTTGATATGATTTTCCAGGAAACTTCCTCCATCTTAATTACTTTTTCAAACTCAACTTTGAGAATAAATTTCTTGTTTAATTGAACTTCAGATAGAAGATCTTCTTTAGCTAAACTATCAAGAGCTTGTATTTCAGATAGAGTGTGCTTCATCTTAGAAGTAGCATGACCAAAAGTTTCTCTATTCCAAACTCTGGGATTTTCTTTGAGAGCCTTCAACTTACACCAGTGAATTGTGCTAGGAGTACCTGCAAAACAAAAAAATAACCACCACTCTTCCGCATTTTAATGAAACCATTTTCCAAGAACCACATAATTTCAAATATAAAAGGGCTTAGTCCCCAAGAAGGATCAGAAATGTCTAAAAGGATGGGTATATGATTTGAGTTTGGCCTAAGACCTGGATAACTGAGACTCTAAGGGGTAATGGTTTTCAGAAGAAGGTGAAATAAGGAATCTATCAAGTATGGACATGATAGGATTGGATTGGTCACTGGAGCAAGTGAATATAACACCTTTGAGAGGAAGGACAATAAGGTTATGTATTAAGATGGATTTGTCGAAACTCTTCATACTTTTTTTGATCCTAGTGCACCCCTTCTTTTCAGCATATTTAGTAATAGTGTTAAAATCACCACCCAGACACCAAGGAAGATTCCATTATCTGCAACAATTATCTAATTCTTTCCAAAAAGTCTTCCTTTCATGTGGTTTGTTTGTCCCACAAACATTGGTAAGAACCCTTTCAAAATTATCATCTTTGTTTTTGTATAAGACTGATAGTGTGTAATCATCCACAAGAAAGTGTGATACTTTCACCAAATCTTTATTCCAAAGAGTTATCATACCACCAGGATTCCCAATGGACTGTTGAAAATCCCACCCATAATTTGCATGACCACAAATTTGTAAAATGTCATAGTCAAAGCCATGCATCATCTTGGTCTCTTGTAAAATTATAATAGGTGCATTATGTAATTGTATCATCTTATTTACAATGATCCTTCTATTAGGTCAACACAACCCTCTTATATTCTAAGATAAAATTTGTAAACTCATTTATCAATAGCAGAACCACCAAAGAACCAATTTGAGAAAGATCAAAATCTAGTCTTTTACATTATGTCACTAGTCTTTTTGGAGTAGGACTAGGAGAACAAGTATCATCTGTTATCTCTTCAAGTATTGGCTCAAAACCTGGTGGATAAGTGTGTGTGATTCTTGAAGAACCAAATTCAAAATTATCACCATATAGAAAGGATATGAACGTATACTCCAAACCCCCAAGAGGAGTAGCTTTTTTTTTCGGTTCATGATAGAGTCAGAAAAGACTCCATCTAGATATATTATTGTTTGAACCACAAAGTCTTTCACAATAGCTGGAGCAGGTAGTTTATGAGCATTACTTTTAACTACAGGGCCCTCCAAAGAAATCTTAGTCATTAGAAATTTCTTCGAATAGTTAGGCATGTCACTAAAGCTTGCACTAAGTATAATTCCTAGTTGAAATAGCCTCTGAACTTCTGTGATAATCCAGTTTGGGACCATGAATTTGTTGATATGTTGTTGATGCAATGGGAAGTTTACTTATAGGTTTTTGATGGGTGTTAGAATATGTATGGAGTGGGTAATGATGTTTGAAGGTGTTTTGAGAATGGGTGGTTTTTTTAGGTTGGATGTATACAAGAGTGGAAAATAATTGGTAACAAGAATGGTGATTATTGGACTGATTGATCTTGAGATAGGTTTGATGGGACAAAAGTGTTTTTGTTGAAAGGTACGAGTGATGGGGTAGTTTTTGTTGATATGTTGGGTGAAGATTTATGTTTTGGTTTAATGGGGGAGGGATTATCAAAATCCTCAATAATAATGTGGAAAGAAGATGGTGCATCAACGTCCATTTCAGTGGCTTCATCAGCTGGTGAATGGGTTATAGATTCCATCTGAGTTGGTATCCAAGCTTGTCTCAATGGTTGATGCTTCTTCCTTTTCGATTTGGCTTGCATTTTTCTTGGATTTTTTGTGGACCCATGATGTGATTTTTTCTGTTCATAAGATTTCAAAAAATATTTCTTGATTGGCAAGTCAGATGTCGTAGTATCCACCATAATGACCATATCTTGAATTGATCAACTAACGAGCGAGATTTGTGGGTGGAGAAGCTACTTTCCTTTCTGGTATTATCTTCAAGATTTTTATTTCCTGATTTTCGCTTTGACTTGACCATTGGATGATTTTTAGGGTTCCGATAACTCCACTTAGGCTTATCGGCAATGAAGATTGAGCAGTGAAGGTATCCAAATCAGTGATCAGTTTTATTACTCGTGGGATATGATTAATACCTTTGGAATTTCTGATTTTTATTCTGATAGCAGATAGATCATCTAACTTCAGATAGCTTGGATCAATCAATAGAGTGTCACATTTGTGACGAGTTTCTTCCTGATGAAGATCATACTGGAATCGGACTGAGTTCTGCTCTGCGACTCGGCGACTTAATCGGAGATTTTTTCTATAATTTCTTTTCGTTTTCAGTGAATCTTCTTCATTAATTTAGGTGCTAGTTGTGATTACTTTCGGTTTCGATCTCTTCAGTTTTAATTGTAAGGTAGTGCTTGTTATTAATATGTCTGAAATCTGAAGTAAAATGGTGAAAAACTCAAATTCTCGACCTGAATATGAGATTTTAGAAAATTTAAAATCAGAATTTTTTGGTAAGAATATTACTAGTTCATCAGTGTTCATCCCTGATGAGGTTATTGATGAAAGTTTAAATGAATGGAGGTTTAGTTTGATTGGAAGACTGGATTTTGTAAAATTGAAGATTACAACTGTTGAATCACGTTTGAGGAATCAATGATCTTTTTCAGGTAAATGTCAATTTATTCCTATAGGTAAGGGTTTTTTCATTATCAAATTAGAGAATAAGGAGGATACAAAACTTATCTATGACGGTTAGATTTTTAACCTGAGTTACAAAAATCTACCAATAATTTTGTGCGGATGATTTTTCCAGGGCTAAGTATTGAGTATTGGAAAGAAGATATTCTCATGTCTATGGGCAGAGAAATTGGTACACCAATTCGTGTGATCCAACCACTCCTACGAAGGAGATTGGTTACTATGCCTGTATTCTGGTAGAGATTCATTTATAAAAACCTATTCCTAATAAAGTTGTGGTTGAATCAAAATACTGTAAATTTGAGAAAGAAATCAGAGCATCAAGGTTACCTAAATTTTGTAGTCATCGAAAGATAGTAGGACATTGGGTAACTGAGTGTAGACTAACAAGGAAGAATCAATTTCAAGGTGGTCAGAAACCTATTATTCAAAAACCGCAATGGAGATACACTCCATAGAAAGTTTCAGTACATAATTCTGGTGGATTTGATATTTGTTTTTCTTCAAAAGATGGCAAGGAAGGGGGTCCATCAATGATTATTGAAGACATTCTAAGTGAAAATGAGGATGTTGATGATATAATTCATCCTATTAATACTTCTCTAGTCAGTAAGCATAATGGTTTTACTGGTGTACTAGAATCTCCTAAAGAGTTTCCTTTACTATCTGTTGGAAAACTAATTGATGTGGGAACTTGTATTCAGCCTTTACACAACATTGTTGGTGTGTCTTCTTTGGGGAAAAAACCAGCTAATATGGTAACACCTCAAGTTAATTCTGAAACAGTTGTATCAAATAGTACAGCATCTGAAGTATTAACTATTCAAGTTTTGTCTAATATTAATTCTGGTGGAGCATCTTTGGAAGGATGGAAGGAAGTAACAGTTACCATTAATAAACTCAGAAAAGTTAATACAAGTTATATTGCTGGTAAGAGTATTGTGTCTCCTAGAATTTTTCAAAGCATTGATAGATGTAGCTGAAAAGCAGGACCAGATTTTTCCTAAAATGATTAGTAAACCTATTAAAGGGAAAGCTTTTAAAGGTATTCCTAATGTTATAACAAGAAAACAAGCTAATCCTTCAGTCAATCAAATGCAGGAGTGGGGAGTTCTAATACTTTTCATATCAATCAATCTCAATGAGAGTAATCATTTGGAATGTCAGAGGCTTCAAAAGAATTGAAGCCAAAGACAAATTGAGAAGTTTAGTTAATAATTGTAATCATTATTTTTTATGGGTAGTTGAACCCAAAATAAGAGTTTCTAATAATGTTAGTAGGGGTTTGAAACTTCATGGGATGTGTCAGATGATCATTCATAACTCTAGTGAAGATTCTAAAGGTAATATTTGGTTATTTTGGCATAGTTCTTTGCCTAGACCAACTGTAATTTCATCTACCAAACAAGATATTACTGTTCAAATTGGAGAAGTATTAATCACTGGTGTTCATGCTGCTTGTCTCACAATTGACAGGATAGATTTGTGGGAGGAATTGATGAAATGAATTTACCATGACCGGTAATTGGAGATTTTAGTGTGGTATTAAGTACTGAAGAAAATTTTGGAGGTAGAAAACCTTTGTTGGTATCCATGAAGGATTTTAGAAATTATCTAGAAACATGCAAATTATTACAAGCCTCAAGATCTGGTAAGAAGAGAATTCTCTACGATCTTGATAAGGCTTTTTACAATACAAAATGGTTAGAGTTGTATGAAGCTTGGTGTTATATAGGTGGAGTTAGATGTATTTCAGATCATGGTGCATTATTGGGTGGGGTGGTTAACTTAGAGAAACCAAGAAATATTACTTTCAGGTATCATTCAGTTTGGACTACTCATCCTGATTTTCTAAAAGTAATAGCAGAGTCATGGATAGAGGAATGTTCTGGTAATCATGCTGTTATATTTCTCAATAAATTGAAAAGATTGAAACATGTACTTAAAAAGTGGAACTGTGAGGTGTTTGGTGACTTGAGAATCAAATTGAAGCAAGATGATGAGGAAGTATTGTCTACAACTTTGTTGTCCAATGTAGACCCTGAAAACATCGAATTACTTAATAATCTGGTGACTGCAAGAGGAAAACAAGAAATTGTTTCTAAACAATACAATGAGTTGATGAGAGCTAAATCAAGAGTGAAATGGGTTAAGGAAGGTGGTGCTAATACTGCCTTTTTCCACACATGTACGAGAATAAGGAAGACTCAAAATAATATATTTGAGTTGGAAAATGCAGATGGTACTTTAGTAATTGAACAAAACCAAATTTTTGATATTTTGGTTACACATTATGAAAATAAATTTGAGGCAGGGAGCATAGAGTTTGCAGAGAATATTTTTGAAGTCATTCCTAAAGTGTTGAGTGAGGAAGATAATTTCTTCTTAGATGATATACCTTCATCAGTTGAAATAAAAGATGCAGTTTTTGCAATGGATGCTAATGGTGCTCCTGGTCCAGATGGATATCCTGGATGCTTTTACAGATATGCATGGAAGTTGTTGGAGTTGAATTAGTGGAAGCTATTCAGGTAATGGTTTGACTTTTCCGAACACCGAGGCCTGATGGTTCAATTGACTTGAGTTGTGGGGAAAGTTATTCAGTTAAGCGTGCTTGGCCAAGAATAGTCACGGGATGGGTGAATTCTCGGAAAGCTGCTGCCGGATATCCGCAAGAATTCCGTTAAAAATCCCACACTGGTGGATAACCGCAATGGGTAAGTTGAGATACAACTAGGGGTGGGTCGCTTGTTCTCGGATGGGAGAGTATGCTAGGACATTGAGCTAGATACTAGTTGGTCTCACAAGAGGCAAGGAACATCTACATTATACTGGGGCCTTTTCAGCATAATTGGCTTCAGATTTGGCAGAAAACTCTATAGATAAGCGTGTTCGGGCGCGAGTAATCCAGGGATGGGTGACCATCCGGGAAGTTTCTCTGGGTTACCATAGCGATGCCCGTTGAAAACTCCACATTGGAGAATAACCGTCACGGCTAAGTGGGGACAGTATTGGTGAAGGATTGGGTAATTACAAATGGTATCAGTTCCGATGACGAGTCATCTCCTGAAGGTGAGAAGGTACGCTGGACAGGGTTCATCTAGATGCTTGTCTCATGAGGGGGCAGGGAACGTCGGAGATCTGGGCATGAATATATTCTTGAGCCTTGGAAAGCTCCAATTTAAGGTGCTGGTATTATAATACCCTTATTCGGCAGGTAGGGTTCGTCGAATGGAATATAGGTAATGATTTGTGCTTTCCTAACACCGAGGCCTGATGGGTACACTTGACTGAGTTGTGGAAAAAACTTCTCAGTTAAGCGTGCTTGTCCGATAGTAGTCACGAGATAGGTGACCTCTCGGGAAGCTTCTGTCGGATATCCGCAGTAGTGCCCTTAAAAGTCCCACACTGGTGAATAACCGTCGTGGCTAAGTGGAGACAATATTGTAGAGGGTCAGGTCATTACAGTTAACACATCATACCTTGGTGTTAGGAAATAAGTTTTTCCCACAACTCAGTCAAGTGAACCTCTCGGTGTTAGGAAAGAAAAAATCATAACTTATATTCCATTTGGTCAACCACTAGTGAAGGAAGCAGGACTGAAAGTCTAGGTGGGCTAAAATAACATTATGGCTAACCATTAAATTTCCAGGGAGGCTATTAAGAAAAATTCAAAATTACAAATAAAAAAAAAATTCGGATGATAATTAGATATTTAGGGGTGGCTGGAGTACCCATAAGCAACCTCCAATTCCGTCACTGCTGAATATTGGTATTATAATGTAAGGTAGACTTACATATTTTTGAAATCAATGGTTGGATTCTATCCAACCCCTACTCTATGGGGTCAAACAATTTAGTTTTGTTTCGGGACTAATTGGCCCCTGTGATACCATTTGGTATGATTGGAATTTCAAAATGGTTTTTAAGTCTATAAATCTAGGATGGATGGTCATTGGTGAAGATATATTAAAACTGAAGATAATGCACTGGTCCTCAAAATAACGTAATTGTTTCCGATTTTCAACATCCGCTGCAATATTACTCTTGCAGGGCTATCGGGAAAAAAATAAAGAAAAGAAAGCAACGCACGAGAGACTGCCAACCCAGTGCCGAACTATATGGAGTTTCCTTGTAATTTTCCTAAGAATTTTATCCAGCAGTTTGGACTAAATGGTTGGAATTTCTCTTTGGTATGCATGTGTACTCCTCCAACCTTCTTAACTCGGAATCTTGTGATAAACAAGGGTGCATATTTTCTATCTTTAAACATTTGATAGCTATCATCAAGTAACTTCCTAATCCATAAAGACATTCATGAACAACTCATCCTCACCAATAAAACATGGAATCCGGGGCCATTTCGCAAGAAGATTTGTATGCAGCTTTCTTTAGGTATTATATCCATTTCTAAAGAATATATTATTTGCGACAAAGAAGCCAGTAACATAAAACAAGAGTTTTCGAACAAAGTTCCCGTCAGTGACCGTGGCTGCACGCGGGAAATGCTTTTATAATGTCAATCGGGAGTTGTACACGACAGAGCAAATAACAACTTAGATATTGGTACTCGTACGGTACTGAGTACTTCTTCAGTCCTTTATAGCCATTGCTTTTATCTTTCCTGATTTCACGGCCCCTCTAAAAGTCGACCGCCGTAGTTGACCTATTTGTCTATTGTCGGTTTGAAGCGACCGCTAGGCACAAGAAATCGGCTCTGAAAACCGAACACGTAAATATAGATAAGTACACCAACGATTTCGAATCAAAGCAAGTACGTCATTGTGTTACGTTGGCAAGGGTTTGGCATTCTGGACCTGGTCCTTTTTACAAGCTCGGGCAGCTACTGGCTAACCTTTCTTATTTTTATTCTATATGCTTACTTTAGTTTCCAAACGGAAACTACGAGTTCTTGGTGCGAAAGAGTTAGTTTCCAAACGGAAACTACTCGTAGCCTTTGCTCCGAGACAAAGATAGTTTTTCCCCTCTATTTTCATAATAGAGTCTCAATCAACCTTTTCATTGCTCTAGGGCCTCGATATACCCACTTGCAAAACTATGGAGACAGCAAAGTGATTGGGACTTGCTAACTTATCTGATGATATAAAAAGGTTCATAAAAAGTTATGGTTGCTATGAAGAGGGGTTTTTATGACTAAACTGAACTGGGACGAACAATACAATTTATGGTTTTCCTTCTTTGTATTCATTATCTCTTGTCATAATTTTATCAATTTTTTAACATTTAACATGGAGACAAGGAAGCAAGCATTTTTGCCGGAACAGGGAGCTCACCTGTGCTGTAACAGCCACATAACATTCAGAAATGCCGGAGAAGAATTCCACCAATATATAAAGATTCCATGACGCAACCCGATACAATTCTCCCGCAACATGTCACATCCGGTTTCGCATCATTAAATAGGTGTGGCCTGTACTCTAGCCCAACGACCGCGCATTAATTAAGTTCCTCTAAAAAGTTCAAATATGAGGAGACGGAAGTACCCTTCCGTGTTAATTTTTACTTATTTTTTGTAGTAGTTCATTCATCAAAATGAACTCCTGTTAATTTTTATTTATTTTTTTCAGAAATAACCTTTTATCATGAGTTCATTTCAGAAATGAACCCCTGATAAAAACCTATATAAACCAGAGTCCATTCCAGAAATGAACTCCTGATGAAAACCTAAAAAAAAGACAGAGTTCATTCCAGAAATGAACTCCTGATAAGAACCTAAAAAAAATGAGTTCATTCCAGAAATGAATCCTGATAAAAACCTAAAAAAAACAGAGTTCATTCCAGAAATGAACTTCATCAAAATCATCGTCTTCATCATCTCCAGCAGCAACAACAGCAACAAAACGCATAATCTTCATCGACTTCAACAGCAGCAACAATATCAAATCGCCTTCGTCATCTTCGTCTCAATCTTCATCTTCGTTTCATTCTTCATCTTCGTTTCAATCTTCATCTTCTTTGAGAACAACAACTACAAAACAGAGTTCATCTTCATCATAAAACAGCAGAAAAAACAGACTTCATCATCTTCATCTTCATTTTCAATACGAGCATCAGCAACAACAACATGAGTTTCTTGTGGAGACGCCATTGTTACAACAGCATGAAGAAATCAAAACAAATTAAAACACATCCAGAAAAAAAGAAAAAAAAAATCAGATCTACTTTCACATTCGAATCGTCTTCAAGAACAACAACATCTTCTTCAACTTCAACACCATCATCTTCATCAAAAAGAGAAAGAAAAACAAGAAACAGAAAGTAGATCTGAATCTAGAGAGGAGAGAGAAAAGAAATCTGAAAATGATTTCTTTTTTGCTAATAAATCCTATATATATTTTTCTGAAAGGATATTCCTGTCACTCCCAGATGAAAATTACATCATCCATAACGTCATCCCGCGTGGGTATTGTACACCCTAAGACCAAACTATAATTTTTAGGACCAACCTATAATTTATATTTCTAAAAAAGACCAAACAGACAGTTGTCTAGATCAACTGGACTAGACTCTCTCTAATTTATTGCTCCCTCCGTTTCAAAAAAATAGGTTTGTTTTCTTATTTGGGTATGTCAAAAAAATACGCTTGTTTCCATATATGGAAAGTCAAATGTTATGATTTTACTAGTATACCCATAAAGGAGACCACTTCTCTCTCTCCCTTTTTTCTCTTACTACAAAAAGGGACCACTTCTTTCTCTTTTTAATGAGTGGAGACCAGAGGATAGATTACGAGAAAATATGAAAAAGTGGCTACAATGTTGTTTTCTTAATTTTTGTGAAAACCAAACAAGCCTATTTTTTAGAAACGGAGGGAGTATTTATAGGATCTATTGGTATTTCCTACCAACCAAATAAGCTATAATAAATTTCATGCATATAAAAAAACTATTATTTTCCAAAAACTCCACATTATGCGAGATCTCGATCCATGAATTATGTTCTTGTTCAATTCGGTTTAATTTTCGGTTGACAAACTAGTCACAATTTCTATTAGGCATCCATAAATTTATAATTTTTCATTAATTATACTCTTCCATCTTTTTGTATTAAATCTATGAGTTATTTATTATATATTAATTCTATAAACTGATTTTTGATATTTTTTTTTCTTATGTGATAAATGTAAGGTAAAATTTTTGTCTCAATTACTCACTGAGATTTCTTAAAAATCACTCAGAAAATTCCCAAAATCAATAAACGTACAAAGAATCTCTCTAAATCTCTTACAAAAAAAAAACTCTCTCGATATCTCTAAAATCTATATACTCAAATACGTACCCTATTACTGATTGTAAAACTACTATAATAAACAGAAGTATCATCTAGAGCGCGAATTCCAGGGAGTGATTTGCCTTCTAGAAGCTCCTTATAGGCATCTCCTCTGGGAAGGATGTGGCTCATCTTGTCTACCAGACCTAGCTTTTCCATAGTTGCAATTACATCATCACCTCCAATGATGGTTGTTACTCCCTTCTCATTTAGCTCTGCCAACTTCTTAGCAATTGCCTGAAATGCAAGAAACAATTAATCATCAATCTAAGAATAAGCCAGTTTTTCGCTTGCTACTAGCACACAAATCAGAGACCAAAATATTTAATGCTCTTGATTCAATTAAAGAGGGAAAATATAGCCAGTGATATACACTTTTGTTCCAATATCAAATTTCTCCATCCCAAACACTCCGATGGTTGTTCCATGCCATATGACAGTCTTGGCTTTATCAAGACATTTATTATACATATCAATGGCCCGCGAACCAATATCCAATCCCATCCAACCTTCTGGAATTCCAATTGCTACTAGAACTGTCTGCAACAAAGATCATCCAAGTCAATAAAAATCCAGTAAATCAAGATATGACACCACGGATTAAAAGTCAGTTAAGAAGCATACCTTGCTATTCGCTTTGGGAGCAAATTTATCAGCAATTACAACATCCCATGGTAACAGAAATTCCACTCTCCTGGCTGTGGCCCTATAGACAAGTGATTTTGCAATGTCCAGCTTATCTTCCTCCACAAGAGATGTTCCAACAGAATGGTTAAGGTCCCTGAGAAATGTGAAGGCCATTGTTCCACCAATAATGAAGGAATCGACTTTCCCCAACAAATACTCAATAATTCCTATCTCGGATGAGAGCTTTGAACCACAAACAATGGCAACGGTTCGTGTCTGTTTGGGAGATGGCACAACTTCAATAAGATGGTCAAGTTGGGGACTTGAGTGAGAAAGCTCCAACAAGATAGTCAAGTTCCTAATCAAGAACATAAAACAAATCAGGATCTCACACGTTGAATATTTGGTTCTGCAAACAGTATATAATCTGAAGCATGTACAATATTAGAGTAAATCACACCAGATATGCAAAATATTTGATATATATACATTGTTACATATATTAAATTTGAAAACAATGACTCAGAGTTTCTCCGAGATTTCACCGAGGTGTCAAGGACCTGAGCAACACAAGTCTGAGATCCGAGATTAACAACCTTGGGTAGGAACATGCACTGATAGCATAGGTGCAAAGAATAATTTAGAAATCATACCTTCTGCATAAGAAACCCAGCGACACAAGGCGATAAGAACGTTGGTGACTTTCTTTACGGAAGCATGAGCTCGGTGAGCCGTTCGAAACGCATCATTCACATAGAGATCAGCAAGAGACGCTAGCTTCTTTGCAAACTCAGAATCATTCTTTTCTTCCTCTTTGTAGAACCTCACATTCTCGAGTAGTAAAACACCTCCATCTGGGATTCCTGCAACCAATTTCTCAACTTCCTCCCCGATACAATCATTGGCCATCCCAACCTATGCAAGAAGGGCAACACATAGTAAGAACAAATACAAGAAAAAAGTTACGTAAAACAAGCTCGATTCAGGTTAAGCAAAACTCACTTTTGTCTGAATTAGCTCACCCAACCTAGGCACAAGAGGCTTCAAGCTGTATTTAGGCGTAATAACACCCTCTGGGTGTCCCTGTCAATCAAAATATACAGTTACATAACTTCATCATAATGGAAACTCACTTTTGTCTGATACATATGAAACTGAAAAACACGATGAAATCAAATGTGCACACGACTCTTAAACGTTGATAGTACATAGCCAAAAAAAAAAAAAACATTAAGAAATCAGATATGTTGCTTATAAGATGGCTGCAGAGAATAACTTTCGCTCCATGACGAATTAGGTATTGAATAGTAGGAACAGCAGCTTTAACCCTAGTATCACCAGTGATGTTCAAAATTTCATCCAATGGAACATCCAAATCAACTCTAACAAATACTTTCTTCCCTCGTAAATCAGACTCCTTAAGATCGCCAACGCTTTTCTTTTTCAGAGGCATTATTTTTTATCTGCAAATTAAATCAAAGCAAAACACCAAGATACAATTTCAAAAGATTTGCATACGTATATATAAGG
The DNA here is from genome assembly GCF_003573695.1 of Papaver somniferum. Classification (NCBI taxonomy): domain Eukaryota; kingdom Viridiplantae; phylum Streptophyta; class Magnoliopsida; order Ranunculales; family Papaveraceae; genus Papaver; species Papaver somniferum. Next base: position 573,732 of record NW_020625486.1, read on the forward strand.
TTCGAAAGGAATCTACGAGGTGAATCGAGAGTCCGAGACCAAAATCCTTTCCGATCAAAAAAATCCCTGGTGTAAACTTCAAACCCTTAAGGGATTAGGAGAGTCGTTAAAGTATTTCTTGGTGGTGGCGTTAATGGTCAGATATTTTATTAGTTGACCGGATAATTCACCGTCACCCGACCCTAAACCATGAATGGAAAAACTTGAGAGCCAAACATTACAAAATGGCATTCAATTGCTCTGAAATAAGAGTTGCTCACCAGCTATTTGAGGTTGAAATGGTGCAATGCTAGTTCAAGATCTTGGATTGGTTTTGAAAGTCCACACATAATGATGAGCGAGTCCCAACTATTCTTTTTATACTAAGGTATGTTGTTTGTGCTCTTATTGTAGATGGAAGATGGGTATTCCGCCAAAAACCCGTGATCTGATGATTGCTTGTGGCATTGACCCTGCTAACCTCCCCATCATTGCTGGTGTGGATTACATGATTTGGGACTTGGGACTTGGATAGCGAAGGCATTTTTTGGGTCAAGTCTGCAAAGGCTGCCATTAGGACGCCTTATGGGAAACAACCGGTTGATGTGCTATTTTCTCGTTCTGTTGTGCATCCTGGCTGTCTTAGGGCTGGGAGAGATGGTCGACCGCCCTAGGCCCAAATTTTTGAGGGGTCCAAAAAAGTTGCAAACAACCTACTGTAGTGGACTGTATGATTGGGCGAAAAATTTGGAACGGCCTTCCAAATAAATCTTAGATTTTCATGCGGATTTGCATGTTGTGACTGTTCGATTTCTTCAACTTTTTCTTGGGACCAGTTAATTCTGCCTTCTCTGACACTAGTTTTTTTTTCACATGTTAACTTGGATGGATTTTGGGACGTTATGTTTCAGTCTCTAATCTCTATAAGGTGTTTTGGGGATGTTCATTAATAACTAAGCTTTCAGATAAGACACAATCAAGTTATCAACCCTTTTGCCTAGCTATATATCACGGTTGCTGAACAAAGAAGGACAAACAATCAAAACTCTTAAAATGGGAGACCATATACTGGATAGTAATGAGATAAACAGAGATGAAGGGCCAATGACAAAACAAATCGAAGAAGTGTCTTATTGGGAAAATTAAATTAATTTAATGGTTGTTTATCACTAATAAGGACAATGTGGGATGTACATGTTTGAATTTTACTCATCCAACTATATTAAATTTAAAAGCAATGAAATATTTTACGTAAAATAAAATTTTATTATTCTTATTTGTACTCGTTAAGTAGGTAATTGAAAGAGCTTTTCAAATATATAAATATTATAAAAATCCGGTGTATATTTTGAAATACATTAAGTTTTTAAAATTTTTGATCTATTTTTAAAAGACTGAATTTTGAAATACATTAGTAATAGAGAGGACGAAGTGCCCTGAGTAAATAGGTCGGGTGCCTTCAACGAATTTTGAATCCTTCTCCTCCCTTTGTAAAAGACTGAACTTCCTTTAGCAGTTCCCTCGAACTTGACTGCCCCTTAACAAGAAGTTTCCCCTTAACACACGGAGGGGGTGGCGGTAGCATTTGGTCGTGTAAAATGACCATTTTGCCCTTTTAGTTTTTTAAGTTCTTGTTTTGATCGTAACTTCTTCATACGAACTCATCACTTAACACCAAATATATGTGAAATATGCACTTATCAAATTCTCCTACACTTGCCTTTTGCTAGTCCTCGAGCAAACTAAACTAAACTACAACGACTCCATATCGTCGAGGATACGGTTGCATTTAGCATGTGCAACAGACCTTTAAACCCCTAGGTGTCCCTAGTGGACGAGTTATAGTCTCGTGAGGGCTTACAAGAGGTATACCCACAAAACCTACTTTTCCAACTTACAAGTTCTCCGAAATGATAGTACCCAACGCGCTAAGAAGACATAGAGATTCTGCACACTAGTCATAAGAAGTTAGACATATAAATGAACACAATCTCATCCTTAACATTTGAGAGAGAAATAACCATTCCTTATTGAAAGAATCCGGGTTCGAGAGTGATCTCTGCCTCACCAGAAAGGGTTTTATGAAGTTGATCCCAATAATAAACAACTTTTTTATAGGTCACACATGTGTCCAGGTAGGAATAAAGAGAGAGTCATGTTACATGTTGAATGGTAGGAAGGAAAAACCCTCTGAATCGTTTTGAAAACCCAAATCTTTTATAATTTTGAAAACCTTTTTTACTGACGATCTCTAAGAAAGGAAATCATCCACTTAACGAAGGTGGGAATATGCTTACTTACTTTGTTATCCGTTCAACGTGCAGTTAGCACCACTGTCACAACATCCATAGAAACGTCTTCAGTCTTCAATCCCTGTCTTCATCTTCGTCTTCGGTCTTCAACTCTTGATGATAACTCTTGAACTTCGTAGAATCTTGACAATGTGATTTTTCCTCTAATTCCTTATTTTTTGAAACTTCATTATGGATATTTCTTCTTCCATTGGCTTTATTGAAACAATTAAAAACTAAAAATGAACTAACCAAACCAAAACATGATGCAATGAATTTTTCATGTCTTTTTTTTAACCAGGGACCCAGCTTAATGATGACTCTGTCCCTTTTATTTTTTCATATTTTTTTTAGACAAGAGAAAACGACATAAAAATAAAATATAATAAAAATGCAAGTACTAACGCCATGGTGTAAGTACTTTACCGCTTGATTCTTCACAACGTGTATGTCTCGATATCATAAACTTCTTGAACTCTCATCTTGATAATCTTTTCTCTTGTACATAAGTCTTCAACTTGTAAAAAGTCTGCTCATAGTATTGTTGCTTTACTTGAATCTGAAATATGCTCATTTATGTATCGTTGCTCGTATACCTTGAACGTCTTCAACTTTCCTTCGAATTTGTGATATTCCGCTTGTTGATGATGATGGTGTTTCTATGGATCTGTTGGTGTAGAGAGAGATAAAGTGGATGGTGCTAACTGCGAACAAGGTTACAAGTGTTATGTAAGTTAGCAATTCGATGTCACCATCATGATTGATAAAATAACACTTAAGAGATCAAATTAGTGCTTCTATTGGTGGGAGGTTGGGTAGCTCACCATTCTACCCGGAATTAACGTACGGTGACACACACCCTAAAAGCATATATTTTTGAAGGTCGGTGCCTCACATGATGTAACAATAGGTAGTCTCCACAATAGGGGATCACAACTCTAATACAGAATTCATTCTGCACCTCGTTTGCCACTGGCATAGTTAAATCCAACTTTAACTCTCATACAAATAAGAAACCCGATCACGTTCTCTGAAATCTTTAAGTTTATAAAAATCCGGTGTATATTTTGAAATACATTAAGTTTTTAAAAATTTTGATCTATTTTAAAAAGTGGCTTTTCCGTAAAAATAATCTTGAAATTGACCCGGTCACAATATTCACTCACTCACTCGTTCGCTCGCTCTTCCTTTTAGGGTTTATCTTTCTCAAAACCCATAGATTACTCATTTGTTCTTCTTTATTTTCCGCGCCTATGGTGCCAAAAAATCTTCTTTATTTGGCTTACCAAAAAATCTTTCATATACACAGATTTTGAATGGGAAGTTCGAAGGGAAACCTGTTACAATGGTGCCAAATACGAATCAAGTTATCCTAGAACAAAATATTATCGGTTCACATGTTCTTAAATACGTTGCTAGAACTCAAAGATACGTTTTATTTGATCCTTATATCTGCACATTAGAGAAACTGATCTTGTTGATCGCTAAGAAAATTAGAGAGGATAAAATCACATGTACCCCAGACGAATTAACATTGTTGAGAAATTTTCGTTTCCTTGATTCCAAGAATTGCCCAACACCTGAGGGTCTGAAATTGTTACAGTTTTCATGTGTAGGTTATGGTTTTGGAGAGTAGTTAATGGTTTTGTGTTTTTATTTTATTTTTTATTTTCCAGAGGTATAATCAAGGGCCTAGACGAGATATATAAATAAAAATTATGTCATGGAGACTTAAGTGTGAAAAACATTATTATTTGTGTTAAAAACATAATTTGTGATTATTCTAGAAAACCCAATAAGTAAAGCCCAATAATCATCTACACTAAGTAAAACCCAATACTAGAATCTTCTAGGCCTTCTTTATATCAAGTACTATCTAGAGAATTCTTTTCTCTAGAATTTTCTTGTAATATCTAAGTTGAGAGTGTAAAGAAGAGTCTTGATAGAACTATCTAGAGAAGTAAGTGGTTGGGGTACAAGCCTATAAATAGATAACAATGGTTCACTTGCAAACCATCCAAAACTCAAGTGAGTGAAGTGAGTGAAGTAAGAGTGAAACCTAAGCAAGTCAAGTGACTACTATTGTAAGTAGAGTTAGCCAAAGAGCTACACTAAACCTCCTTTGTAACATTTTCATTTCCAATTAATTAAAGCCTCCTCTTTTCAATCAACCAACTTCTTTTCCTAAATCATTTCCATTAACCCATCACACTTCCGCATTGCGCCAACATATTTGGTATCAGAGCAAACCTAACCCAGTAATCCTAAAACTCTACTCATGGAAATTAACCAAAGTATTCAAGGTTTCAACTATGCCCAAAGTCTAATTCCAATATTTGATGGTGAGAGTTATGATTATTGGAGTTCACAAATGAAGATGTTGTTCACAAGATCTATGGGATCTTGTCGAAGAAGGTTATGAGGTACCCGATACGGCAGAAGCTCTATCGGCATTGACGGATGCAAAGAAAAAAGAGCACAAGGAAAATAAAAAGAAAGATGCCAAGGCACTACTTTTTCTACAACAAGGAGTCATCAAAGCTATTTTTCCTCGAATTTCGGTGGAAAAAACTTCGAAGGATGCTTGGAATATTCTCAAAGTAGCATTCCAAGGATCAGAAAAGGTAATCTTCATCAAACTACAAAATTTATAACGAGATTTTGATAATTTCCTTATGAAAGAAAATGAAACTATCCAGAATTTCTTTTCAAGAGTTACTGGAATAGTAAATCAAATAAGTATTTATGGAGATACCATCGAAAATAAAAGAGTTGTAGAAAAGATTTTAAGAAGCTTACCATTTAAATTCGATCATATCGTTGCTGCCATTGAGGAGTCAAAAAATTTGTCGACTCTCTCGGTACAAAAGTTAATGGGTTCACTCGAGGCGCACGAGAAAAGAATAAACAGGTTCACGAAACAACAATTGGAGCAGGCATTTCAATCAAAAATAAATTTCAGAGAAAAGAAAAATATGGAAGCCGGGAAAGAAAGCTCTAGAGGGGGATCGTCATCCAACTCGCAGTACGAGAAAGGGTCGACGTCAAATCAAGCACCCAGAAATTTCTACCGCGGACGTGAAAAATGAAAAGGAGGTTGTAGAAACAACAATCAAAGGTACGGAAAAAATAATTCCTCTAATCTCTGATGCAATGTTTGCAAAAAGTTTGGCCATGCAACTGAAGATTGCAAGTATAAGTGCACCAAGTGTGATAAATTAAATCACATGGAGAAAGATTTTTGGCTTAATGAAGCAAACTATTTCGAGAAAAACAATTCTCAAAATCAATTATTTTATTCCTGCCTCACCACGCAACAAGAATCGCAAGGTATATGGTACGTCGACAGCGGATGTAGCAGCTATATGCCAGGAAACAAAGAATATTTCGTAAAATTTGAGGAACAAGAGATTCCGCCGGTCAAACTCGGAGATGGAAAGTTCCAGAATGTTGAAGGAAGAGGAGTCATATCCGTACGTACAAGATCATGTAAAACTCGATACATATCTGATGTTCTTTATGCTCCTGGCCTAGCTCAAAATTTATTAAGTGTCGGAAAACTCATAAGAAAAGGGTACTCACTAAATTTTGAAGACGGAGAATGCACTATTTATGATAAAATTAATAAGCAATTGGTGGCAAAAGTAAAATGTCGGAAAAAAAAAAATTCGTCTATCTATGCCATCAATTAAAAATTGTGCAATGAGTACCAATCATATTGATGAAGGCAAGCTGTGGCATTTGAGATACGGGAATCTCAACTACAGATCCTTAAAGGTTCTGAAATCAAAAGGCATGGTAATTGGTCTTCCCAATATCGACGGTGGAGATAAAGTATGTGAAGGTTGTATTCTTGGGATGTTTCATAGACTTCCATTTACCAAGACATCTTGGAGAGCAAGAAGGCCCCTCGAATTGGTGCACGCTGATATCTGTGGTCCGACAAGAAAAACTTCACTCAACAACAGAAGATATTTTCTCTTATTCTTGGACGATTATACCAGGATGATGTGAGTGTATATTCTCGAGCAAAAGTATGAGGCATTAAACTAAATTCCTAGAATTCAAGGCACTGGCAGAGAAGCAAAGTGGCCATCAATTGAAGGTTTTCCGTACATACCGTGGTGGAGAATTTACTTCAAAAGAGTTTATCAACTACTGCAAAGAAAAAGGAATTAAAAAGGATCTCACTGTCCGATACAGTCCACAACAAAACGGTGTCGCGGAAAGAAAAAATCGTACGATCGTGGAAATGGCCCGCAGTATGCTGAAAGCAAGGAAGATACCCAAGACCTACTGGGGGAAGCAGTCAACACAGCAGTCTACATCCTTAATCGCTCGTACACAAAATCAGTTTACAATAAAACTCCATACGAGGCATGGCATAAGAAAAAGCCTGAGGTAACTTCTTTCAGAATTTTCGGTTGCGTTTCATGTTCACATATTCCATCTCAACAAATAGAAAAGTTTGATGAAAAAGGAGAAAAGCTAATATTCATCGGATATAGCGCAGAGTCTAAAGCCTATAGGCTTCTAAAGCCAGATACAAAGGAACTGGTAATATGAAGAGATGTTATCTTTGATGAATTCAAAGCTTGGGATTGGAATGATGAACCAGATAATCACGAGTCGCCACTACTCATCGAAGAAGAGCCAGATCAGCCACACCAAGAAGAAATGACTCCACCAGCAAGCCCGAGATCTCCTATTCCAACACAAGAAAATCCAAGTTCATCTGAAGCAAGTGCCCCACCTAGAAAGGTGCGTTCCCTAAGAGATATTTACGGTATATATTATTGTGCATTTATAGCACTAGAACCTCAAAAATATGATGAATCGGAAAAAGAAAAAAAATGGAGAAAAGCCATGGAAGAAGAAATGCGAGTAATCGAGAAAAATAAGACACGGGAGCTTATTAATCAGCTAATTGAAAAAGAAATAATTGGTCTGAAATGGGTCTACAAGACAAAGTATAATGAAGATGGTTCAATCCAAAAGCACAAGGAAAGGCTAGTTGCAAAATGATATTCCCGGCAACCAGGAATTGACTACAATTGGACATTCGCCCCAGTCGCTTGCATGGAAACAATCCGGATGGTGTTAGCCTTGGCAGCTCAACTCAAAATGAGAGTCTACCAATTTGACGTAAAGTCGGCGTTCCTAAACGGAGAGCTATAGGAAGAGGTGTATGTTGAACAACCTCAAGGATATGTCCGAAAGGAAAAGAAAAAATGGTTTATCGTCTCCGCAAAGCACTATATGGTCTCAAGCAACTACCGCGTGCATGGAACAGAAAAATCGACAAATACTTCCGAGATAATGGATTTGAAAAAAGTTCAAGTGAGCCATCACTCTACATCATAAAATAAGGTACGGACTTCCTAATTGTTTGTCTTTACGTTGATGATTTAATTAACGCCAGCACAAAACAAGAGATGGAAGAAAAATTTAAGAAGGAGATGATGAAAGAATATGAGATGATAGACTTAGGACTTATGCGATATTTTCTTGGGATTAAAGTAAAACAATCTCCAGAAGAAATATTCATTTCCCAAGAAAAATATGCAGAAGACTTACTGAAAAGGTTCAACATGATAGATTGCAAACCAATTGCAACTTCAATGGCTACTAATGAGAAGTTGGAAAAGAATGATGGAGCGACAAAAGTTGATCCAACCTTATTCAGAAGTCTAGTCGGCTCACTGATCTACTTAACAAATACAAGGCTAGACATAGTCAATGCAACCAGCATTGTTTCTTGGTTTATGAGCGATCCAAGCAAATTACACTATGTCGCCGCTAAGAGAATTCTTCGATATATCAAGGGAACAAAGAATTTTGGCATCAAGTATACAAGAGAAAAAGACAATGATTTAATTGGCTTCACAGATAGCGATTGGGCAGGTTCTATTGAAGACCGAAAGAGCACATAAGGCTATATTCTCTGTATGGGAACAAAAGTTATCTCTCGGAGTTCTAAAAAACAAAGTACGGTGGCATTATCGTCAGCCGAAGAAGAATACATAGCATCAACAAGTGCAGCATGTGAAGCAGTATGGTTGAGAAGAATAATGACCGACCTACAACAAAGGTAAAAGCAGCCGACGACTATCTACTGAGACAATATGTCTACAATTACAATGACAAAAAATCCAGTCTTTCACGGACAGACGAAGCACATAGACCTACAACATCGCTTTATCAAAGAGCTGGTCGAAAACAAGGAAATTGAGCTCCAATTCTATCCAACAAATGAACAAAATGCCGACATTTTCACTAAAGCCGTCACAGTGGACAAATTCAATCATTTTAGAGAAAATCTTAACATCACAAATTAAGAGGGGGTGTTAAAAACATAATTTGTGATTATTCTAGAAAACCCAATAAGTAAAGCCCAATAATCATCTACACTAAGTAAAACCCAATACTAGAATTTTCTAGGCCTTCTTTACATCAAGTATTATCTAGAAAATTCTTTTCTCTAGAATTTTCTTGTAGTATCTAAGTTGAGAGTGTAAAGAAGAGTCTAGATAGTACTATCTAGAGAAGTAAGTGGTTGGTGTACAAGCCTATAAATAGGTAACAATGGTCAGTTGCAAACCATCCAAAACTCAAGTGAGTGAAGTGAGAGTGAGTGCTAAGCAAGTCAAGTGACTATTATTGTAAGTAGAGTGAGCCAAAGACCTATACTAAAATTCCCTTGTAACATTTTCATTTTCAATTAATTAAAGCCTCCTCTTTTCAATCAACCAATTTCTTTTCCTAAATCATTTCAATTAATCCATCACACTTCCGCATTGCGCCAACGGTTAATTCACCATCACCCGACCCTAAACCATGAATGGACAAACTTGAGAGCCAAACATTAAAAAATGGCATTCAATTGCTCTGAAATAAGAGTTGCTCACCAGCTATTTGAGGTTGAAATGGTGCAATGCTAGTTCAAGATCTTGGATTGGTTTTGAAAGTCCACACATAATGATGAGCGAGTCCCAACTATTCTTTTTATACTAAGGTATGTTGTTTGTGCTCTTATTGTTGATGGAAGATGGGTTATTCCGCCAAAAACCCGTGATCTGATGATTGCTTGTGGCATTGATCCTGCTAATCGCCCCATCATTACTGGTGTGGATTACATGATTTGGGACTTGGATAGCAAAGGCATTTTTTCTGGGTCAAGTCTGCAAAGGGTGCCATTAGAACGCCTTGTCGGAAACAACCGGTTGATGTGATTTTTTCTCGTTCTGTTGTGCATCCTAGCTGTCTTAGGGGTCCAAAAAAGATGGTTGAGTGCCCTAGGCCCAAATTTTTGAGGGGTCCAAAAAAAATGCAAACAACCTACTGTATAGTGGACTGTATGATTGGGCGAAAATTTTGGAACGACCTATCAAATAAATCTTAGATTTTCATGCGGATTTGCATGTTGTGACTGTTCGATTTCTTCAACTTTTTCTTGGGACCAGTTAATTCTGCCTTCTCTAACACTAGTTTCTTTTTCACATGTTAACTTGCATGGATTTTGGGACGTTATGTTTCACTCTATAATCTCTATAAGGTGTTTTGGGGCTGTTCATTAATAACTAATCTTTCCGATAAGACACAATCAAGTTATCAACCCTTTTGCCTAGCTATATATCACGGTTGCTGAACAAAGGACAAACAATCAAAACTCTTAAAATGGGAGACTATATATTGGATAGTAATGAGATCCACAGAGATGAAGGGCCAACGAAAAAACAAATCGAACAAGTGTCTCATTGGGAAAATTAAATTAATTTAATCGTTGTTTATTATTAGTAAGGACACATGTGCGATGCACATGCTTGAATTTTATCCATCCAAAAATACTAAATTTGAAAGCAATGAAATATTTTACGTAAAATAAAAATTTACTATTCTTATGTGTACTCGTTAAGTAGGTAATTGAAAGAGATATTCAAATATATAAATTTTATAAAAATCCGGTGTATATTTTGAAATACATTAAAATTTTTAAAATTTTGATCTATTTTTAAAACAATGGCATTTCTCCAAATATGTAAAAAATAAGGATAACTAAGTAATATGGGGGTCTCCTACCCAAACTATCTCTTTACTTTATATTAGTAAGATTTATGCGCATTTATGTAAAAAGAAAAGAGCCTTTCTGGAAAGTTCGCCCCAAGCCTCTAAAATGGTAAAGATGGCCCTGATCATCTCAATCAACAACAGCAAACTGGACTCAGCTCTGTAACTACCAATATCGTCCATTCTTCTTCTTCTTATTTGTTCTTCCAACTCAATCCCTGTCTTGTTCATCTCGAGATCCTCACGGCTCCAACAGTATCGAAATCATCATGAACATCAACATCATCATCTCCCTGAACCTGCTCGATCCCATTGAATTGAAATCACGATTGTACCCATGATTTCTATCGTCCATAGGAATCCAGTGATGTATTCAAATTTGAATACCACTACTGATCTCATCCATCGCAAATCGTGATCATCATGTTCTGACTTTCGTTGTGTGTGTGATGTTTTAATAATAGATAAGACGAATTGCCCTGAGTAAATAAGCCGGGTGCCTTCAGCGGATTTTGAATCCTTCTCTTCCCTTTGTAAAACACTGAACTTCCTTTAGCAGTTCCCTCGAACTTGACTTCCCCTTAACAAGAAGTTTCCCCTTAACAAACAGAGGGGGTGGCATTAACATTTGGTCATGTAAAATGACCATTTTTCCCTTTTAGTCTTCTAAGTTCTTGTTTTGACCGTAACTTCTTCATACGAACTCAGAATGACTCCGTTCCCCTGGGTATTTTTCCCTTCCCCACTCGTAGCTAGATTTTTTATTGCACAATTAAGTGTTATTTCACTTCTTTTGGATCATTCACCTAATAAAACACAAATAAAAGAAAACAAGTGTAATATACAATAATTTGCAAGAAAACCAACAAATACTAGCATAGAATTAACACCAAATATATGTGAAATATGCACTTATCAAATTCCCCCACACTTGCCTTTTGGTAGTCCTCGAGCAAACTAAACTAAACTACAACAACTCCATATCGTCGAGGATATGGTTGCATTTAGCATGTGCAACAGACCTTTAAACCCCTAGGTGTCCCTAGTGGACGAGTTATAGTCTAGTGAGGGCTTACAAGAGGTATACCCACAAAACCTACTTTTCCAACTTACAAGTTCTCCGAAATGATAGTATCCAACGCGCGAAGAAGGCGTAGAGATTCGGCACAATATTCATAAGAAGTTAGAAATATATATGAAGACAATCTCATCCTTAAAATTTGAGAGAGAAATAACCATCCCTTATTGAAAGAATCCGGGTTCGAGAGTGATCGAAAGTCTCGACTCTGCCTCACCAGAAAGGGTTTTATGAAGTTTCTCTCAATAATAAACATCTTTTTTATATGTCACACATTGTCCAGGTAGGAATGAAGACAGAGTCGTGTGACACGTTGAATGGTAGGAACGCAAAAACCTCAGAATCGTTTTGAAAACCCACATCTTTTATAAATTGGAATTTTTTTTTACTAATGATCTCTAAGAAAGGAAATCAACCACTTAAAGAAGGTGGGAATATGCTTACTTACCTTGTTATCCGTTCAACGTGCATTTATCACCACTCTCGCAATGTCCATAGAAACGTCTTCAATCTTCAATCCATGTCTTCATCTTCGTCTTCGGTCTTCAAATCTTGATGATAACTCTTGAACTTCGTAGAATCTTGATAATGTGATTTTTCCTCTAATTCCTTGTTGCTTGAAACTTCATTATGGATATATCTTCTTCCATTGGCTTTATTGAAAGAATTAAAAACTAAAAATGAACTAAACAAACCAAAATATGATGCAATGAATTTTTCATGTCTTTTTTTTAACAAGGGACCTTGCGTTATGATGACTCTGTCCCTTTCATTTTTTTTGAGACAAGAGAAAACGAAATACAAATAAAATATAATAAAAATACAAGTACTAAGGCCATGGTGTAAGTACTTTACCGCTTGATTCTTCACAACGTGTATGTCTCGATATCATAAACTTCTTGAACTCTCATCTTGATAATCTTCGCTCTTGTACATAAGTCTTCAACTTGTAAAAATTCTCCTCATAGTCTTGTTGCTTTACTTGAATCTGAAATCTGCTCATTTTTGTACCGTTGCTCGTATACCTTGAGCGTCTTCAACTTTCCTTCGAATTTGTGATGTTTCGCTTGTTGATGATGATGGTGTTTCTATGGACCTGTTAGTGTAGAGAGATATAAAGTGGATGGTGCTAACTGCGAACAAGATTACAAGTGGTATGTAAGTTAGAAATTCTATGTCACCATCATGATTGATAAAATAACACTCAAGAGATCAAATTAGTGCTTCTATTGGTGGGAGGTTGGATAGATCACCATTCTACCCAGAATTAACGTACGGTGACACACACTCTAAAAGCACATATTTTTGAAGGTCGGTGCCTCACATGATGTAACAATAGGTAGTCTCCACTATAGGGGATCACAACTCTAATACCGAATTCAGTCTGCACCTCGTTTACCACTGCATGGTTAAATCCAACTTTAACTCTCATACAAATAAGAAACCTGATCACGTTCTCTGGCATCTTTAAGTTCAGTCACTCTTGTGAGAATTTCGATGTAATCTTAGCTACATGTATACTATGTGACTCTAAACTAACTACAAGTTGGAGTTTTAATGTACTAATTTACAAAAATTTTGAAAATTTTGAAAGAATTTACAATGCAAATGCTTAAGCACACCCCCACACTTAAAATTTACATTGTCCTCAATGTAATTGACTCGTCCTAAGTAAAATAAGGTGGGAAATCAAAATATGATATGAAAAACTAAAAATAAAAGATAAAGATAGAAATACAAAACCAGTGGGTTGCCTCCCATGTAGTGCTTAGTTTAGCGTCCCCACCCTGACTTAGCACTCATTAAGTTTACTCCTCCAGAGGGAGCGAATCACGAATCTCAATCTCATCAACATCTACTATAGTGAAGTTCTCGTAGTATGGCTTCAGTCTATGGCCGTTGATCTTGAAAATTTTTCTAGTTTTGGGACTAGAAATTTCAACTGCACCATAAGGAAAAACATTAGTAACAACAAATGGTCCCACCCATCGGGACCTAAGATTTCCATGAAATAACTTAAGACGAGAATTAAATAAAAAGACTTTTTTTCCCCAATGAAACTTTTTCGATAAATCATTTTGTCATGAAATAACTTCGTCTTTTCCTTGTATATACGAGAGCTCTCGTAAGCATCATTACGTATTTTCTCTAGATCATTGATTTGTATCTTCCTTTGTTTCCCAGCTTCATCATACTCCATGTTGTACATCTTTATTTCCCAAAAAGCCTTATGCTCTAGTTCAACTGTGAGATGACAAGCTTTGACATAAACCAACCAATATAAAGACATACCAATTGGTGTCTTATACGCCGTTCTATACGCCCAAAGTGCATCATTGAGCCTGAAACTCCAATCCTTTCTTGTAGTATTGATAGTTTCTCCAGAATGGACTTGATTTCACGATTTGAAATTTCAGCTTGCCCACTAGTTTGTGGGTGATACGACGTGCCAACCTTGTGTGTAATGTTGTACTTCTTGAGGAAAACATGGAAAGATTTCTTAAAATGCGAACCTCCATCACTGATAACCACTCTTGGTGTACCATGTCTAGAGAAAATATATTCCTTCACAACCTCACAAACAACTTGAGAATCATTAGTAGGGGTAGCTTTAGTTTCCACCCATTTCGAAACATAATCCACAACAAGAAGTATATAATATTTTCCATTCGAATTAACAAAAGGGCCCATAAAATCAATACCCCACACATCGAAAATCTCAACATGAAGAATCGGTGTGAGTGGCATTTGATTTCGAGCACCTAGATTGCCCGTTCGTTGATATCTATCACAAGATTTTCAAAAAGCATATGCATCCTCAATTAGGGTAGGCCAATAAAATCCACTTTCAAGAACTTTTAGAGCGGTACGTTTAGAACCAAAGTGACAACCACAAGCATAAGAATGAAAAAATAACAAAATTGATTGAAATTCATAGTTAGGTACGCACCTGCGGATAATCTGATCATCATCGTATTTCCACAAGTAGGGCTTATCCCACACATATTGTTTGTTATTTTCTTAAGCTTTAGATTTTGAAAATCAGGCATCGTACTAGGTACTTGCCTTGTAACCAAATAATTCACTATATCAGCGTACCAAGCTGTTGATTCTTCAATCGAGAAGAGTTGTTCGTCTGGAAAACGATCATGTAGGGGAAGTTCTTCTTCAGTATAACAAGTCTTCTAAGATGATCAGCAATAGTATTCTCAACACCTTTCTTGTCTCTAATTTCAATATTGAATTCTTGTAGCAAAAGAATCCATCTTATGAGTCTTGTCTTAGCCTCCTTCTTTTTTAATAGGTACCGAAGTGCTGCATGATTATAATATACAATCACTTTTGTACCCACTAAATATGCTCTGAATTTTTCCAATGCAAATACTATAGCCAAAAACTCTTTCTCAGTGGTTGATTAGTTGATTTGAGCCTCATTAAGGGTCCTTGATGCATAATAAATCACATGCGACCTCTTGTCCACTTTCTGACCCAAAACAGCTCCGACTGCATAATCACTTGCATCAAACATTAACTCGAATGGCAAACTCCAGTCAGGTGACTTAATAATTGGTGCAGTAGTCAACATCTCCTTGAATTTGTCAAAAGCATCTTTGCACTCCTGATCGAAGTTAAAGGCAACCTCCTTTTGCAACAATTTGCACATCGACATTGAGATTTTGGAGAAACCTCTTATATACTGTCTGTAAAAACCTGCATGACCAAAAAACGAGCGAATCTCCCTCACCGAAGTGGGGTATTATAAGTTTCTAATCAATTCTATCTTTTCTTTGTCTAACTCGAGCCCTTGAGAGGAAACAATGTGACCAAGTACTATACCATGGTTTACCATAAAGTGGCACTTCTCCCAGTTTAAAACAAGATTACTGTTTATGCATCTTTTAAGCACAAGTTCAAGATTATTTAAATAAATATCGAATGAATCACCATAAACACTGAAATCATCCATAAATACCTCAATGATATTTTCCACGTAGTCAGAAAATATACTGATCATACATATCTGAAAAGTGGCAGGCGCATTGCAAAGACCAAAAGGCATTCTTCCCTATGAAAATGTACCGAAAGGACAAGTAAATGTAATCTTATCTTGATCATATGGTGCAATAACTATTTGATTGTAACCCGAATAACCGTCCAAAAAGAAATGATGAGAATGTCCCGCTAACCTCTCAAACATCTGAACAATGAAAGGCAAAGGAAAATGATCCTTGCGGGTAACCGAATTGAGCTTTTTGTAGTCTATGCACACTCGCCATCCTGTTTGAACTCTTGTAGGAACAATTTCATCATCTTGATTGCTGACAACAATGACACCTGATTTCTTAGGCACCACTTGCACCAGACTAACCCTTTTTCTGTCAGAAATTGGGTGAATCATCCCCAACTTAGCAATTTGAGGATCTCTTTCTTTATGACCTCCATCATTGGTGGCTTAAGCCTACGCTGAGAATCACGTACTGGCTTAACATCATCTTCCATTAGGATTCTATGCATGCACATGGATGGAATAATGCCTTTGATGTTAGCAATTGTCAAACCAATAGCCGTTTTGTGCTCTTTCAGAACCCTAAGTAAGCGTTCTTCCTGTACTGTTGCGATATTCTTTGCAATAATGACCAGAATCTCTTCCCCATCGCCCAAGTAAGTGTACTTTAAGTGATCAGGTAGATGCTTCAACTCTAATTTAGGTGCCTGCACAATATAAGGTAAATGAACTTCATTAGTTACAAGTAAAGAGATATATGATATAGTACCTGTTCTAACTTCTTGTGATGCCGTTAAAACACCACATGTCTCAGCAAACTCCTTAGGAATATCAATGTCAAAGTTAGGCATTCCATGGACATCCAAATAATTGCTATTTTGTAGCACAGATTCAAGTTCATTTTCATTGTTCAAATCAAACATTTGCTGTGCTAACGAACTAATAACATCAACAGAAAATGCAGAATGGATATCACTTGGATAACGCATAGCTTCAAAGATATTGAAGTTTATAATCTCTTTGTCAAACTCCATAGTGAGTGTTCCAGTATCGCAATCAATCTTCGTGTTAGTTGTCTTCATAAATGGTCTCCCAAGAACTAATCAAGTAGACGAACAATTGTCTCAATTCTACATGTCCACCACAAAGAAATCAACCGAAAAGATCAATTCATTCACTTGTACCAACACGTCTTCCACGAATCCTTTAGGATATATGTTAGACTTATTAGCTAATTGAATGATAATCTCTGTCTCCTTTAAAGGTCCCAGATTCAAAGAATCATAAACATCGGCTGACATCACGCTTATGGAAGCTCCCAAATCAAGCAAATCACGGTCAAATCGTTTGTTACCAATAGTACTTGGCACTGTAAAACCACCAAGATCTTTAGAATTTGCAGGCATCTTCTTTAGCAGCATAGATGAAGCCTTTTCTCCCACTGAGTGACCTCATTAACAATCAACCTTTCCTTCCTTATACACAAAACCTTCAAAACCTTGGCATACCTGGGTACCGTTCTGATGGCCTTAATAAATAGAATGTTGATATGAACCTTGATGAAAATATCCATAATGTCCTTGTCTAGAGCTTGCTTCTTTGACTTGGAAAAACGACTAGGAAAAATAGGTGGTGTGGTAAAAGTAGGAACTGTGTCCTTAGGTTGGCCGGTTGAAGTTGGATTTTCCTTTGGAACAGTTTCCACCTCTACTTCCTTTTCTGAATCGTGACTAACCTTTTCTTGTTGTTTTGGCTCTTCAACTTGCTTTCCACTCTTCATGAGCGCTGCATTAATATTTTCTCTTGGATTCACAAAAGCTTGCCATGGCAGCTTTGTCGATGCTTGTGCCTTCAATTGATTAATCTCAGTTTCCATTTTCCCCATCTGATTATGTAGATTTTTAATGGCCATTTTCGTGTTGCTGGTGATTTGTTGAACTATTTCTTTTAGACTCTGTTTTGTAGATGCGACACCCTGCATGGTTTGCATTAGCATGTTAAACTTATCATCGATAGAAGTTCCCTGCTCTTTAGCTTGTTGTGGTTACTGAAAACCACCTTGTCTTGCATATGGATTAGGAGTTGCTGCTTGCTTATTAGCATAACTGAATTTAGGATGATCTTTCCAACCAGGGCTATTTGAGTATAGATCATACTTTGGCCTCTGATTAGGGAATAAAGCATTTACCTCGGCCTCCTCTTCGTATGGTAGAGCGACTACCGAAGCTATACGATGAATTTCCTTTTCAATAGTGCTTAATCGGTGCTCTGTATTTGGAGATTCTCCTATCTCACTAACTCTTCTAACGTTTGAGTCATTCCTTGTATAAAATTGTTATGCATTTGAGGATATACTCTCAATCAAACTAGTTGCTAGCGAGATTGTCTTCTCAGTGAGTGAACCACCAGCAGCTGCATCAATCAAATTCTGTTTCTATGGAAGTAATCCGTCGTAGAAGTATTTAATGATGAGTGTTGGGGATATGTTGTAATGGGGACAGCTTTCCACTAACTTTTTGTACCTGTCCCAATATTCATAGAGAGACCCCCTAGTAATCTGAAGAATACCACTAATCTCTTTACGAACAGATGCTTCCTTATAATTATGAAAATACTTCTCCAAACATAGTTTTTTCATCTCAGTCCATGTTGTAATATTCCTTGGAGGAAGGTAATACAACCATTATTCTACTGAATCTATTAAAAAGAATGGGAAAGCTTGCAGCAATACTGTATCACTTTCTTCGTTACTTTGCCTAAGACTTGTCATCTTCTGTTAAAATATTCGAAGATGACGATTCAGATCTTCACCTGGAAGTCCCTTGAACTTTGGTAGATGATGCAGTAGATTCGTCTTCAGCTCCACTGGGTTAGTGATTATGATACATAGTGGTTGCGAATCTAAGCATGGAGATGTCAACTCTCGTAGCTTCCTCTCCACAGGGGGAGGTGGTGTAGGATTTGTACAGTCGTTCACCATTGTTTATGTAGAAAGTTCTTCTTGCATTTTCTGACGTGCTTGTAGTACTGTTCCTCTATGAGTTTGAATACCGCACCTCTGGTATTCCCAATCTTTCGGTGCCAGAGATTAAGTACCTGAAACCACAAATCTAGAAAACAAAAATTAAAAACTAAAAAGAAAATCTAAAAACAAGAATAAAACTAATAAAAATAACAAGTAAAGCTACCGACTGCTCCTCGGCAGCGGCGCCAAAATTTGATGCACGTCGTTTACACGACAAATTAATTACTTCTTCCACACAATTAACTGGTAATATAATGGCAAGGAGTTCGTTCCCACAAAGAGCAGGGAGTTTTTAGTTGTTATAAAGTAACCGAAAGGAGGGTTTTTAGATTTTTATCAAAGTAATTGACAAAACAAAATATAATTTTTTTTTTTTGTAAATAATATGAAGAAAGATGACTAGGGAATCCTTCGCCATCACTGAACCGAAACTTAATTATACAAGTTTATCTAAATTTGAACTTATATTTTTACCAACCGTAGAATAGCAATAAGCTCTGCTATCTCCCGGATTCCTGATGTCACTGGATACGAAAGCGCTCGACTACCAGTTTCTATCCAACTAACCCACCAAGAATAAGCTCTCAAGATGTAAATTAATCGAATGCTTTGTACTCTGTGAATCAGGTTGATCCTATCATCAGACGCATAGGCTCGGACTGCTTACTAGTGTTATCTTTATACACAATTGCTTAACATAATCCCTCTGTCAGCTCTTGCGATTTACTACTTGTGTATAGAGTTGATGTGACAATTACACGTATCACACAACCCTAAACTAGTAGAAGAAATATTGATTGGTTAATTTAATCGATCACTTTAAATAACCCCTCAATATTCTTAAACATTAAAAATAATAAAGATAATCAACAAATAAATAAAACTTGAAATACACTTGATTAAAAGATAAAAGCCTCATTATTCAGGACTTTGAAATCATCCATAATCAATAAGAAATTTAGCTACTCATAGCTAAAGAGTACTAAGAAATAAATAAAGAAGAAAGAAAGAAAGAAATCGAAACTAAAAATAAAAGCTCACAAGAAAAGCAAAAACTTTATTTCTCTCTATGTTTCTGTCTTCTAACTACAAAGAAAATAATAAAATAAGAAGCGATTTTCTCTCTAGTTTTTGTCTGCTATATACAGCTTTCAAATACCCTAGTCGATCCACAAAACTCGCACATGATAGACAACTAAAGTCGGTGGAATTTATCCCAAAATAGGTGCTGGTAACTGGGTGCAGCGCGGTGTAGTCTAGTAGCTTGCGTAAGGCTAAAATTTGGATAATGGCAGTGAGTCAGTGACAGAGCCAGTTGAGAGCACCCAACAGCTTCCAAGCCTAAACTTTTTAAAAAGTGGGCTTTAAAGTCCATTTTTTCTCCCCCATAGTCACGTTTCTGGCTTCGCTGCTGCTAGAGGCCAGAAAGTATATATCCAATTTGACGAAATAAGATAGAAGACAAAATTATAAATCATGTATAGAGATCAGTTACGCACTAATTATATTCACGTGTTATTGCTCCTCTGACGGAACACAGAACTCCGAAACTTGAACTAGCTGAATTGAATACTCATCTACGGAGAAGAAGAAGAAGAAAATGGCAAGAGTGATCAAAGTATCACAAGATGGGAGTGGAGATTACAAAACAGTACAAGAAGTAGTAGATTGTATTCCATTAAGGAATGCAGCCAGAATTATCATTGGTATCACCTGGTATTTCTAAACAACCTATTTACATTCCAAAAACCCAAAATTTCGTTACTTTTTCATCCTCTCACCCTGAAGATACAATTCTTACTTCTGACAACACTGCTACCAAGATTAACCATCATCAGGTATGTAACTTTACCTAATTAACAAACCCTTTTCTTGGTTTTTGAATTAGATGTTTGTTTTTTGTAAAAAAAAATTGTTGTGGGAAATTGAAATTAGGGTTCAAGGTTTATTGGCACTGGAACATTTGGGTGTGGTAGTGTGATTGTGGAAGGTGAAGATTTCATTGCTGAGAATGTTACCTTTGAGAATAATGCTCCTCAGGTAGTGAATTTTTGTAATTTAGCCAAAATGGATCTCTTTTTTGTTGTTGTTATACTGGAAAATGTTTTATGGTTAATTGTGAATTTTGAAATGTTCGTTATAGGGTTCAGGACAAGTTGTAGCTCTTAGAGTAACTGGTGAACGGTGTGCTTTCTACAATGTAGATTTCTGGGATGGCAGGTATACCTTTTATTTGGTATTTTGTTGGATTTTGTTTCGATTATATTCTCTATAATTTGATTCCTCCAATAAAGACAGTATCTTTGTAGGGACGAAATATCGCACAAGAGTAAACCCTTAACCTCGCCCCAACTAGGACAAACATCAACACATCGAGGAAAGAAAGCAGGCGAAGAGTAAATATGTGACAAAAAGGAAGTGTGCGAAGAATAACCATACGAAAATAACAGCACGACATTCACCAAGAGGAGCATGAAGTAGCGACGCGAAAGATAGCGACGTTCCCCCAATCCTGGATAATAAGACAGAATAAACAGAGATCAGTAGGCAGAGACTTAGCATGTGAACCTTGTTGTCTTTTACCATGATATGTGGCTATATAAGGATTCAAATAATGAAGAGAGAGGGCAGGTTGAAAAGAATTCAGTCAAGAAACAAGAGTTGAAACCATTTCTAGAAGTTAGTCATTAGACTTAGCTTCAAAGTAATCATCTCCATCGTAATATGTATGAATACTCGTGATATCAATAAGAACGTACATCATACTTTCAACATAAACCTTTTGTGAAGATCATATCTAGTGTCAAGGGGTGATAATATCATTAATGTTTGAGTTCATCTTCATAACCTTGACTTAGAGTTCTTATCATTTCATCGGGTGTAGTTGTGGGATTTTCTACAACTACGTTTTGGCGCTAGAAACATGGAGGATTATCCTCATCTGTTAGCTAGGAGATAGAAACTACCATCTCTGAAAACAACTGGTTACCTCTCACAAAATTACCATCTCTGAAACCACCACCTATGAGGAGTTTTCATCATCGTGAAGTTCTGGTGAAAACCAAGCAGCTTCGCTCTGAAAAGTGCCGATCAAGGGTAATCCATCTCTCAGAACCTTGGAAAAACAAGCTTTGACAAATCACCTTTGCAAAACAACTAAAACAACAAGCAAACCCCCATCAGAATCAATTCAATCATCAGAAACCCATCCCAACAACATCCCTGATTAGGAAAATGGTGCGAATAACATCAAGAGAAGCACATGCCATCGCAACTCGGAGAAGCAACAAAGTATCAGATCGAAGAAGAGACAAAGGCGAGGCCGAAATTCCCGTCGAAGGAGAAAACAAGGAATAGAAAAGAAAACTCGAAATTGTAGTCTACGTTCCATCATAGAAACGGGAGAGAAAAATATCGATGTTATCCGTCAAAATACAACAAAATCAAATAACAATGCGGAGAGAGTTTTATACGAAGAAGGAAGTGTGCGTACGACTGATCTTGACGCTATGGAAGATGAAGAACGATCGACAAGAGGAGAAGATGAGAACCCCATCAACGAGGATCAGCTAACCCTCCGACAGATGAGGGAACGCCTTGGACGAGAAAGACGAATCAAAAGAGAGTTGATACAAGGGCTCGAACGAAGCAAAGAAAGAGATGCAGAATTGACAGAAGAACGAGCAAACTTGGCAAGAAAAAAAGCTTTGGTGATGGAAGAAAATTACTGGTTGAACGAGGATATACAGACGCGAACTCATACTGGGGAAATAGAAAATCAAACAAGTAGAAGTTCATCAAGAAGAAGGAGGAGACATTGTAGTGAGGAGAGAGAAGTACGAAACAATCATGCTGAGTTTAAACGCGAAGTACGGGAAAGAGAGCGCGAAAGGTAAAATGCACGAGACCTGGAAAGAAGGTCTCAGGAACGAAGAACAAGAAAGAGAAATCAGAGAAGAAGGGGACCCGGAATAAGGAATACGAATATACAACGGGGAAAAAGGAAGTAGTTCGGAACGTGAAATACTGCGATACAAAAGAGAAACTATTTTTGAAGGGGAGACTAGAATGGCTGAAGAAAGAAGCTTGGTAGAGGAAAGAGCGATAGAAACAGTCGCATAGAGAGAGCGAGAGAAAACTAGTGCAAACCAAGCTATACTACAAAAGCTTGAAGAGATCAAGCGGCCATGAAGAATAGTAGTAGGCGAGGAGAAGGAAAGATGAATTTGGCAGAAGCAGTCGAAGAAGCAGAACGATCCCCATTTTCCCGTGACCTACTACAAGCCCCTATCCCCGTGAAATGTGCCTTACCCACATTCTCCAGTATCTTTGATGGGACCGGAAATGCTATACAACACATGAAGGCTTATAACCTAACACTAATTCCATGGGCCCAGCACCAGGCAGTGCTATGTAAGTATTTCCTGGCGAGTCTGACAGGCGAAACTTCATTATGGTTCGATAACCTGAGCGAAGGGTCCGTAACTTCTTTCGCGCAGTTATAAATATTATTCCTCGGGAATTACATAACCAGAAATCGCACTAAGGAACGAATTAGGATTGCATTTACCTTGAAAAAGGCACATGGGGGAAGTTTACGCATCGTAGTTACGCGATGGAGAACCATGTGCAGCGAGTCGGCATGGGAAGTATCCGAACGACATTTGATCCTTCCCTTTGTCAACGCATTATACCCCACTGATCTACTATATGTGGAGATATTTCGGATCAGACACGACATCGACATGCAGGCTGAGAGAGTATCAGAAAGAGTTCATAACCTTAGAGGAAAAATAGAGGGAAATGAACATCAACTTAACATCCATCACGACCGCGAAGGGGGGATTCGCGAAACTCATACCCAGAATAATGAATAATGTCGAGAGCACCACTAAGGTTGGACATGATAGACAAACAGTAGGAAAAGCTGCCAAGGAAGTAGCTCTGTCAGGCAAGGACGAATAGTGGTTTCGAAGAGAACACGGATATAGGTATCATTCGTACAACTATCCAGCAAGAAGATATGATAACCCAAGAATCCGGTTTAAAAATGATCGAAGGAATGAACACAACCATCATCCAAGGTTCGAGCGAAGACCCAATTACCCACCCTTTGATGATGTAAAATTTCCCAAGTTGAACGCCCCAATAGAGAAAATTTGGGGGGAGGTTGTATTAAATCAAGAAATACCAGCACCAGTGAACGTGGGGAACGAAACCTCACAAATATCAAGTGATGGCGAGTTCTGCACATATCATCGATTTCACGGCCACACCGCTGCGGATTGTAGAAATGTACGAAGATACCTACTAGAAATAATTGATCAGGGAAAGTTAAACCGATACCTGGAAGAAGGCGAAATACCAAGAGCGCCGCAGCGACCTCAGCCAGCTGTTATCCATCGCATTGAAATTGGACAGAACTCTTAGTTGCGAAAAATCCCACAACTATACCCGATGAAATGCCAAAAACTATAAGTCTAAGTTATGAAGATGAACTCAAACATTAATTATATTATCACCCCTTTACAATACATATGATCTTCACAAAAGGTTTATATTGAAAGTATGATGTTTATATTGATATCACGAGTATTCGTACATATTACAATGGAGATGATCACTTTGAAGCTAATTCTAATGACTGACTTCTAGAAATGGTTTCAACTCTTATTTCTTGACTGAATTCTTTTCAACCTTCCCTCTCTCTCTTCATTATTTGAATCCTTATATAGACAAATATCATGGTAAAAGACAACAAGGTTCACATGTTGAGTCTATACCTACTGATCTCTGTTTATTCTGTCTTACTAGCCAGGCTTTGGGGGAATGTCGCTGTCTTTCGCGTCGCTACCTCGTGCTCTTGTTGGTAAATGTCGTGTTGTACTTGTCGTATGGATATTCTTCGCGCACTTCCTTCTTATCGCATAATTACTCTTCACCTATTTTCTTTCCTCGTTGTGTTTATGTTTTTCCTATTTGGGGCGAGGTTAGGGGTTTACTCTTGTGCGATATTTCGCCCTAACATTTTGCCTCTTCTCGCGTTATTCTTCTTCAATTGGAATAATGCGAGAATCCTTGTTCAATCTTCTTTATTCATTATATCTCTGTGATTTTCGCGCAATTATTGCATGTGTTTTCAATTGCCGATGATGCGTCTTTATTACCTTCCATGTATAAATATTAGGGAAAGAGAGAAATATTTTCATCTTTCTCTTTCTTTTATTCTTTGTTCGTTTCTGGGGTTTGATTGTATTATTCAGATTTTATGTTCTTGGTGTTGGATCGTGATATCCTGCTTCTTGCTGCTGCTGTGTTGCTTTTCCGGTGAGTTTCTGCCTCAGTTTGTCTTGTTTTTACCTTAGTTTTTTCTTACTTCATGTGGTTTTATGGACATGTATTCATATCTCTACGATGTATTATTTTCCTGTATTATCTCTTGCAAATGGACATGTATTCGTATTTTTAAAGTTAATTGGAGATTAAACTATGTCGAGTGTGTGGTGTCGTGCGAAGCGTAGTGTGGGCTTCTTTCTGAGGAGATGGAAAGCATTATTCCCCTACTTTCCTCTACTTTTCATTTCCGAGGGGAGTCCCTAATTTTATCATATGAATGTTGCTAGTGTTGGCTAGATTATGTTCTTAGGGTAGCAGGGTAGTGTAAATTTATGAGAAGGGAATTAAATTTTGCGAATGTACTAAGGCGAAGACTGATTGAAGGCTAATTAAATTTTATGATGCGAAGTGAGTCTCTAGGTCCATGTGATAATGTGATTTAGCCATGTTTAAATTGCCAAAATGTTGAAATATGTATACTTAGCTCGAGAAGACTAAGTTTCCCTCCTTCCTCAATACCCTTTCGTGTCTCCTTGATGGCTTGCATTCGCATGAGTTTTCATAGGTCTTATCGTCTTCCCCCACATAGAACTTTAAAGGTCTTATGGTCGCATTGGGTAGGGTCTTGCACCTGTTGGGCGACGAGATTTCAGTTCCATTTGCTCTTGCGAGTCATTGGCCATTGATCTCGCCTTAACTCTCAGTATGTTTACCTCCTCAAGTCATTTTGCGACAATGTACCAGGCCTAGGTACTCCCATGAGTAGAAATCCCCAGTAAATTGTCGTCTTTGACACAATCATCTCCCTAATGTAGGGTGTCGTCCATTTATATTCCCCTGAATCGCCCCTTCAAGGAGGTCACCCCTAACCATTTCAGTTGGGATCCTCCCATCCAGTGATGCAACGGCCAGTGTTGTCGCAATCCCATGCTTTTAGCCTATGTGGCTTATTAGGCACGAGATTACAACCTAGGTGGGGTTTCTTTGGACCGGATGTATCACAAGTTCCAGGCCTTCTTCTATCTCCACTGGCATGCTTTTACACCCCATATCGAGGAACTTATTCGCTGAGTGGTTCGTTCTCAGTGGCCTCCGATGGATGGGCATTTCGCCCAAATATAAGTAACTCCCCAGGATCACCAGCTATGACGCGCGTTAGGGATTAAGGGTCGCCTCTTACACACTGTGCAGTCCTCCGATCGCATAGTTTTGTGCGAACTAAGTTGACACGCCATAACTGTAGTCCCATCCTCCCTAGGTATAGATTTTAATAATATATTGTTTCCCCCTATTGAGGTCTTACGATTAATTTTGTAGATTCGTCGCGTAGCCTTTTCTTTCGCCATTGACTGTCTCGCTTTCTTGCCAAAAGAGCAGGTTTCATATTCATCGAGAACACATGACAAGTACATTCTTCCCTCTGCAAGTCTTGTTGCCTCATGGATAGTATCTTTTGATAAAAAAAAATTTCCAAGGATGTGTGAGTGTATGCTCCCCATCTTTATCTGTGAGATCATACGCCCTATTCCCTATGATGCTTTTCACGATATATGGTCCCTCCCAATTCTTTGCCAACTTTCCTCCCGATTCCTTCTGGTATGGTGGGATTTTTCGCAACACTAGGTCTCCAACATTGAAATGTCTGGGTTTGACCTTTTTGTTATATTCCCTGGACAGCCTGCGATGGTAATTGATCCTGTGCTGCAGCGCAATTTCCCTATTTTCTTCAGCATCATCGAGTTTTGCTAAGATGAGATTTGTATTTAAGTTTTTCTCCCAAGCTTCGTGTTCAGTAGTTGGTATAATAACTTTTGTTGGTAACACAACTTCTACACCATATGTTAAACAAAAAGTGGACATTCTTGTAGCCTCTTTTCACGATGTATTATATGCCCATAGAGTATTGTGGAGTTGTTCGCACCATCCCTCATGGTGGCCATCCAATTTTTTCTTTAGAATGTCCGCCAAGGTTTTGTTGGTCGCTTCAGCTTGATCGTTACTCTGTGGGTACGATGGAGTGTACTTTCCACTCTGGATTTTGAAAGCATTGAGTAGCATGGCGATATTTTGTCCTTCAAAATGCTTCCCATTATATGATACCAACTGCACCGGTATCCCAAATCTGCAGATGATCGGTTCGAATATCAAGGAGAAGACATCAGAGTCTCTGATGTATTGTGTCGCCCTTTCTTCCACCCACTTTGTGCAGTAATCAGTTGCCACAATCAAGAATCTTCGTTGTTTACTGCCTGGTACGAGGGGTCCCACTATGTTTAAGCCCCATTTTGCGAAGGGACAAACACTTAATACGGAATTCAAGGTTCTCCCTGGTGCATGGATGCGCTTCCCATATCTCTGACATTCTTCGCATTTAGTCGGGTTGTCCTTTGCATCTTCGTGCATGTGCGGCCAATAGTAACCTTGTCCCCTAGTTTTGAGTACCAAAGATCTTGTTCCATTGTGATTCCCAACGTCTCCATAGTTTATATCTTTCATTATTTCAATTCCTTCTTCGGGTGATAAACATCTTAAAAGTGTCCCCTAAAAAGATCTCATGTATCACACCCCATCACGTAGCTCATAATTTGTAGCTATGCTTTTGAGTTTATGTGCCTCCAATCTATCGCGTGGTGTATCTCCATTTTGCAGATAATTGTGGATTTGGGCTCTCCAGTCGATTTTTTCGATGTTTCCAATATCATATTCAATATTTATAACCTCTGCAGCACGTCCTTGAATGTCGATTGACGGTTGCCTCAAGTTGTTGATGCAGATGAATCTTGTTTCAGGGTTCACCATCATGGACGTGATGAATGCGAGGGCGTCCGCATGTCAATTGTTTATCCTTCCTATGTGTCTTCATATAAAATTTGGAATGCGATCTGTATATTCTTTTGCTAGTTGTGAATACCTTTGTAGTACGATATCATTAATTTTGTATCGCCCGTCCATCTGGCGAATGACTAACTGCGAATCACTAGTAAGCCTGATGTCCTCTAGTCCAATTTCAACTGCCAATATCAGCCCATGGATTATGGCTCCATACTCGGCCTCATTGTATGTAGTTTCCAACTCCAGTCTAAGTCAACAGACTATTCTTTCCCCGACTGGAGAGAAAAATACAATTCATATCCCGTTTCCCTGACTGTTTACTGACCCATCCACAAATATTTCCCACCTTTTATGATTATCTGTCATGAGTATGTCTTACGGATCGGGGCGTTCTTCGTCAATATCCATCATTTCCCTTACAAGAACATCTTCCTCTAATGGAAATTCCACGATAAAGTCTTCTATTGTTAATACCCAATTTCTCGTTAGGTTCTACTCATCCTAGCTAGTCAAGTGACCTCACCTTTTCCAAGAATAGTAAGAGAGAGAGAGTTGTGTTTCCTTTGTACCTTGTCCTTCTTTATATAGGCTTTCCAAAAGCCCCTTCCTTTTATGACATCATGCCATGTGTCCTAAACTTCTTTAATTACTACTAATGTCATTCCTTCTCTAATGG
The DNA here is from genome assembly GCF_003573695.1 of Papaver somniferum. Classification (NCBI taxonomy): domain Eukaryota; kingdom Viridiplantae; phylum Streptophyta; class Magnoliopsida; order Ranunculales; family Papaveraceae; genus Papaver; species Papaver somniferum. The sequence continues at coordinate 602,022 of NW_020625486.1, forward strand.
AACCTCCTTATTTCCTATTAATTCCTCCCTTGTCCTTTCCATCTAATAGATACTTTCTTGGTGGACTTGGGCTTTAGCCCCTAAATCCCCATGTCTTATGTTGGACTTGCCTCCTCTTTGAGGGCACACTAACCCGGCTAAAGAGGTGATATTTTTCATGTATCAACATTAGTTCCCTGACTGTTGGATCAATTTTTAAATGACCCGATAGTCAAACCATCCTTTACTCTCGATCACCACGCGTCACAAACAGCGGGACGGTTGCTATGTCACTTATGATGATGCTTCCTCTATATATGGATGTTGTTCCTTATGTTCGATTATTTGTCCCAGACACCTCATTTTCCACTTTTGCTTCTTTCTGCAGGATACTCTATTTCGATGGCTCATTCTCTTCGTGGATACGTTTTAACCTTAGCGCCTATTCCTGCACTGATCTCGATGTTCAAAGAGGCTGAACTGGGGCGCTTGTTGTTAGTAAAGGCCGAAGTTGAGGCGCTTCGTAAACACAGATTAGCGATAAGGGATTCTGTGCGTATTCAGTTTGCGGAACGTCATGAAGCGCATCAAGCGGCTCAAAGCTCCGGATGCATGAAATATACACTTCAACATGCTTTAGATGACGTTGTCATAGCTCGGTATGCTGCCAATTCTCTTGTCATGGATTCTTCACTAATGGCAGCGACTATAGACCAAGCCAATGCTGATTGTCGTTCATGTACCTCTGATCAAGTGACTCTGTGGCTCCTGGGGTACACTCTGTCCTTAGCGGCTGTCTCAGCGCTCGTAAATTTGTTCTATCCCAAATATGATCTCGCGAGTCTAATGGCGTTAAGAGCATAGGTGAAGGTACTGTGGGTTCTCAAGAAAGGCTCATTTAGACAAAGCACGTAGGGTGTATGATGAACATGAAGGCACTCTCGCGCTCGCGTGTAATGCAGGAGGCAAGGGAAAAGTTATGCGGGACATCCGCAGGTTGATAAGCGAGGCTAACATGGAACTATCTCAATCCACCATTCAGTGTGACGACGGGCGTTTAATGGCAGAGGCCGTGGATATGGATATTGCTCGTTATCGCGAGATGATAGTCAGTTAATGCTGCGTGTTGTTTTGAGGCGACTTAGTTTGATAGCTTTTCCCTGTATCTATTTTCCCTACCTTTCTTGTGTTGTGGGTATTTCCCTGCTGGTCTTTGGTCTCTGCGTCCCCAGGACTCATTTAAAGTTTTCCTTCCCTCTAAGAGGTACCCCAGTGCTGTCTGGGGAGGAATTGTCTCATGTACTTCATTTCTGATGTGAATCAACACGTATATCCATGTGTATGGATGGTAACTGCATCGTGAATCACGCCCCTTACCGTTATATACGGTTCTTCTCCCTAGTACTCTTACTAGTTTATTTTTAGTTTTATTTTCTCCTTATCTTGGTCAATCGTATTGCCTGAATGGCCAATTATCTTCATGGATATGTTTTATCTTTGGTGCATATTCCCATGTTGATTTCGGCGAGATTCTGACGCTGTGAATTGAAGCGACTTCTGCTTGTGAAGTCTGAAATCGAGGAGCTTCGAAAGCAGGGGAAGGGAAATAGAGATGTCAAGCGCGAAAACTTTAGGTTACAGTATGGGGCGTACCAGACTGCTCGGCAAGATGAACCGTCAGGTCGCGTGTCATTAGAGATCCTAGGAGCGCTGGACGAGGCTACTACCGCTCGTGATGCGGAAAATCAATTATTCGCAGATTCTGTGATGCTGATTGCTACTATAGATCGCGCCGTTTCCGATTGCCATCTCTGGATTTCGGATCAGATAGCCTTACTGCTTCTTGGGCATATACTGATCTTGGAGGCTGCGTCTACGCTCGTACCTCACCCCTATCTTGAGGATGAGTTGTCGCGCTTATTAGTTTTTAAATGAAGAAGTGGGTTTGTTGTGGACGCTTCGGTTAATTCTCCAGGATAAAGCTCGTAACGAGTACGATGATCATGAGGACACTCTTTCTCTTTCTCATGAAGTCGGGGCTGAGGGCGAAGTCATTCAAGACATCCATCATTTGGTGCATGAAGCTGATCAGGATCTTCGCTTGGCTACTGCCCAGTGCGATGACAGACGTTTGATGGTGGAAGTTTTGGATGCGGATATTGCTCGTTGTCGGGCATTAATGGCTGATTAGGTTGGGTGTCCCTCTGCAGGGTTGTATTATCATTTTGACGCTTGGTTTCCCTTCTATGTTCGTTCTGAATCAGTATAAATAGTTTTTGCATTTTAAGTTGGAATGTTGTTTTGTTCCCCCTAATGAAACATGCCTACTCTTTCCCCCCTTTTTGTAATTACTTATTTATTCACAGGGTATCGTTGATGAAACGTCCTGACTCCCCTCTTTTTGTTGAAAGGGTGTTGGGTGGGGTGAGCGTTTAGTGAAGCAAGCCTATTCCCCCTATTTTTATTGAAAATGTGTTGGGTGGGGTGGGCGTTTAGTGGAACGCGCCTTTTCCCCCCTCTTTCTGTTGAAAGGGTGTTGGGTGGGGTGGGCGTTTAGTGAAACGCGCATATTCCCCCTCTTTTTGTAGAAGGGGTTGGGTGGGGTGAGCGTTGGGAAAACACACCTATTCCCCCTTTTTTTGTTGAAAGGGTGGGGTGAGCGTTTAGTGAAACGCGCATATTTCCCCTCTTTTTGTTGAAAGGGTCTTAGGTGGGGTGGGCGTTTATTTGAACGCGCCTATTCCCCCCTCTTTTGTTGAAAGGGTGTTTGGTGGGGTCGGAGTTTAGTGAAATGCGCCTATTCCCCCCTCTTTTTGTTAAAAGGGGTTGGTTAGGGTGGGTGTTAATGAAACGCGCCTATTCCCCCTTTTTTTTGTTGAAAGGGTGTTGGGTGGGGTGGGAGTTCAGTGAAACCCGCCTACTCCCCCTTTTGTTTATTGAAAAAGTGTTGGGTGGAGTGGGCGTTAGTGAAACCCATCTGGTCTCCCTCCTTTGGGAATTAGTCGATCGGGCGCCTTTGGCATTCCCAGGACCTTTTGTCAATTTTTCAGTCGATCGGGCACTTTTGGATGCCTAAGACTGTTTGTGAATTGTTCAGTCAATCAGGCGCCTTTAGCTGCCTGAGACCTTTTGTGAATTTGTCAGTCAATCAGGGGCCTTTGGCTACCTGAGACCTTTTGTGAATTTGTCAGTCAATCAGGCGCCTTTGGCTTACCTGAGACCTTTTGTGAATTTGTCAGTCAATCAGACGCCTTTGGTTACCTGAGACCTTTTGTGAATTTGTCAGTCAATAAGGCGCCTTTGGCTGCTTGAGACCTTTTGAGAATTTTTTAGCCGATCGGGCGCCTTTGGCTGCCTGAGACCTTAGGTGAATTTTTCGGACAATCAGGCGCCTTTGGCTACCTGAGACCTTTTGTGAATTTGTCATTCAATCAGGCGCCTTTGGCTACCCTGAGACCTTTTGCGGGTGTACCGTTTTCACAAACTTACTTTTATTGCTCTGGACGGATGCTTACATAGTGGGACTTATGCGTAAATTTTTTTCAACCACTTGCCATTGATAGGCTTTTTGACTTTGGTTCCGTTTATACGTCTGAGCTTATAGTACCCGTTATCTTCCACTTTCCTTATCATGAACGGGCCTTCCCAGTTAGCAGCGAACTTCCCGGCGCTGGCGTTCCTTTGTACATGTCGGGCGATTTTTAAAACCATCTCATCCACCCTAAATGTTCTTTTATTAACGCTCTGGTTGTAGTAATTAGTTGCGCGCTTTCTATAATCTTCTGCAAATATCTTTACTCGTGTTCTTATTTCCTCTAATGTGTCTAAATAAGCGAAGCGGCTTATTTCGTCGGGTGTAGTGTGGCTAGCCATTGCTATTCTTGCAGACGGGATCACTATCTCTGCAGGTAGTGTTGTATCTTCCCCATAAACTAGTGAATAAGGAGATGCTCTTGTAGAGTTGCGTATTGAAATTCTATATGCGCAAAGTGCCAATGGTAGCTGCTCGTGCCGTTTTCTGTGATGGTCATGCACTATTATGCTAAGGATCCGGATGAGCGTTTTGTTTGTTGCTTCCGCCTGCCCATTCCCTCTGGGATAATAAGGGGTTGACGTGTGAAGCCTTGTCTTTTATTGGTGGATCAAGTCGATCACGTCTTTATTCACGAATGACTTAGTGTTGTCTGCTCTAATTATCATGGGCGCGTCGAACCTGCAAATGATGTGCTCCTTGATGAACGCGACTATTGTGGCTCCGGAGTAATCTTTAAGGGGTATTGCTTCGACCCATTTGAACGCATATTCTGTTGTTGTTATTATGTATTTATGACGCTTTGAGGACATTGGTTTGATCTGTCCTATGATATCAAGTCCCCAAATATGGAACGGCCAGGGCGTTACTATGCTATGTAGCAGGGCATGAGGTGCTTGGATCAGATTTCCATGTGTTTGGCAGTGTAAGCATTTTCGGACGTGTTCCGCGGTATCACTCTCCATGGTTGGCCAGTAGAATCCTCCTTCGTGTAGTTGTAGGAACAGTTTCCGCATTACTTGATGTTCCGCATCACGGGACCGGGTCATGACTTCTACCGCTTCCTGGTTTGACAGACATGTAACACAGCGTTACCATAGCTTCTGCGATAAAGAACACACTCGTGTATGAAGAAACGCGTCGCTTTCCTTTGGATTTTGAGAGCCACCTGTCTTTCTCCGGGTTACTTCCCGTGATGGATAAAATCGAAGTAGGGTTTCCTCCAATCTACTTCTTCGACGGTGCAGACTTCCGCGGGTTGCAGTGGTGCTTGTAAATCGGCGCAGCTGTCTTGGAGTGCTGATGCTTGAGCTGACATACTTGGCCAGTACACGCCTTTCCTCTGAAGTTTCCTGTAAAGGTGAACGACACCAGTTTGTCCACATGTTTCCGCGTGCAATTCCTGGAGTAACTTCTCGGCTTCTCTTTTATTTACACACCTCGCGAGAGATCCCCCGGCCGCCCTGTAATACAAGACTCCTTGGATCACAACGAACTACTTCAGAGTTTGGGTGGGTATCACTCACCCTTCGTCCATACGAGTCAGGTCTTCAATATACACTCGTCTCCTGTCGTCTACTTCGTCATAGGTCAAGTCTTCCTTCCAAGTGATAGTTAATTCTTTTCCCTTTTATTGTGACGGTACCCTCTTCCTCTCCATTCAATTGTACTTTTATTTCCAGGGTTGACAGAGCGTATGCGTGCTTGTTCCCACTCCTGCCTGTATGATCCAGCGTCGACCCCGTTTGGTTGATCAGTCTTTGGGCCTCTGCCCGATAGGGCGCTAAATGAGACTCTTTGACATGAAAGTCGTCATTCACTTGGTTTGTCACGAGTCTTGAATCACCTTTGACTTCCACGCTTCCCAAATTAAGCTCATTTTCCATTCGGTGTCCCAAAATCAAGGCTTCATATTCCACGACATTGTTACTGCACGGGAAGTCCAATTTAAATGAGTACGAGAGCAGTTCTCCTTGTGGCGCTTCAAATACTACCCATTCTCCTCCGATAGTACCATATGATGAATTGTCAAAGAAAATTGTCCAAGGCTTATCAATGTCTGCGGTTGCCACCTCTCCAGGTATGTATTCGTGTACCTCATCGTCGCCTTCTCCCGGGAACATTTCCATGAGATCGGTTATTGCTTTTGCTCTCACCGCGTTCGGGCGTTGGTATTTGAGATCAAATTCTAATAGATGTAGAAACCATCGGGCGGTCCTTCCTGTTAAGACAGGTTTCGAGGCTAGGTAGGATATGGGGTTCGCCGCCTCCACAACGATAGTCTCGTGTGTCAAGAGATAGAACCTCAACTTATGCGTCGCATACATGAAATCTAGACACGCCTGTTCTATGCGCAGGTACCTTAATTCTGCATCTTGCAGAACTCGTCTAACATAATAGATAGGCGATAGCTCGTCTCCTCCCATGTCTTGTGCAAGGACCGCGCCTATTTCCGAAGCAGTGAAGGCCGTGTAGAGATAGAGGGGGACTCCTCGTATTGGGGGCCTGAGGATTTTGTGCCTGACGAGGCATTCTTTTAACTTTTCGAACGCGGTGCATTGTATTTCTCCCCACACAAAGGGAGTTCCTTTCTTTAGGAGGGAAAGGAATGCAGTCATTAGCTGCGCCAAACCAGGAACGAAACGTCGTAAATATGATATCCGCCTTATGAAATCTTGCAGCTCTTTCTGGATGGCGATGACCTCTTTGTGATCACCTATAATTTGCTTGGATCCACTTGGATTCCTTCGTTAGTTACTATGAATCCTAGGAACTTCCCGGATGTCACTCTAAAGGCGCACTTGAGTGGGTTCATTTTGAGTTTGAATTTTCTGCACCTTTCGAAAGTTGTTTTAAAATGATAAATATGATCCTTCGCTTCTTGTGACTTGACCACGATGTCATCGACATACACATCCACGATGTCTTGAGTAAGAGTGATATTTGGTGCAACAAGTCATGGAATATGGACGTCATGGCGCGTTGGTACATGGCGCCAGCATTCTTTAAGCCAAATGGCATTACCACATAATAGAAGTTGCCATAAGGAGTTTGGAAGGCGGTCTTTCTGGCGTCTTAGGGATCCATCTTCACTTGATTGTATCCGCCGAAGACATCCATAAAGGAATACCTTCCCTTTCTCCCCTGTCGCATCTAGCATCATGTCGATGTTTGGTAGTGGGAAATCGTCATTTGGGCAAGCCCGATTCAGGTCTATGTAATCCATAAATCACCTGACTTTCCCATTCTTCTTGGTTACTGGTAAAATGTTTGCTAGCCAGGTCGGATGCTGGATAGGCTTGATGAACCTTGCTTTAAGCAGTCGCTCTGCTTCTTCTTTAATTGCGAGGTCAGTTACTCTGGGGAATTGCCTGCTCCTTTGTTTCACGGGTTTGAGTTCAGGTGATACTCCGAGGTTGTGTACCTCAAGGTCGCCGTCCAGACCCGATATCTCTTCGTGATCGTAAGCGAACACGTCCTTGTAATTTTTAAGTAGCGTGATCAAGGTTTCCCTCTCTTCTCTGTCTAGATTCTTGCTTATCATGATTGGGAGCTCATGTCCTTGCGTCCCTATGTCGACTTCTTCCATTTCATCCATAGTGTGGTCTTCTGGTGTTCGTTCTTCAGCGACCTTGGTGATAGTATCCTCCAATTGGTTTCGCAGCTCCTCATCATCAATCGTGCTATAAGGGAGCTCTGACAAACTTTGCTTGATGCCTTCATCGGGAGCTTCCGCTTCGTTTATTTATACGTCGGCGTAGTCTTGTGTGCTTGCAGGCGCTCCCTCAGCTAATTGTTATAAGCGATACACATGCCCCCCATTTGGATTGGAGAAACGTTGAAAACTGGGTTGCTCACCTTGTTTCCTCTTCTTCTACGCTGGGAGTACCAATCTGGACGGGCTAAATACGGACTTGGTTGAATCTGATTTTTATTTTTCTCCCCATTTTGGTAACGGGATGAGTTATACTTCTGGCACCTCGACTTCCTTCTTAGGCTCGTCATTGAAGATTTCGTCCGCCATGTATGCTTCCTATGGACCGAAGGGGTTACTCGTAGCGTGAATTCGATACTGCTTACCACCTATGTTAGTTTTTACACACTGATGATATTTTTATGTGACCACCTTATGATTAAGCAACCATACTCGTTCTAGTAACACATGGAACGTAGTATCATCTTCCGGTACGTAAAACGGCGTAAGCCCTCGAATGGGACTAACCCACATGACCAAGTTGATGATCCTGATGGCTGTCTGAGCGTGGCGTCCGAATCCTTTCACTGTTGTAGCTTTAATTCTGATGGAGGACCGTTGCATGCCCAGGACTTCCAATGTTTGCATTGTGATCAGGTTCAGGGACGCGCCCCCATCTATGAAATCCCTCTTTAGCGTTTGCTTGTTGATGTGCACTGTGAGGTACAGAGGCCTGAGATGCTCTCCCACATAACCGATATCCTCATTTGTGAACATGATTTTTTCCTTGGGGAGAAGACCACAAGGCTTCCCCGCCGCTATGGCGGATATAGCCTTGGACGTTCTCTGATTTGGTCTTTGCTGAAGCCAAGGGAATCGAAGAATTGTTGTGCTATCCCCGTTTTATCGAACTGGCCGGCTACACTGTCAGTGTTTGGGAATGCTGGGTTTTCCGCCTCGACTTCACATGCTTCTTCCTCTTCGTCATCCCACGACTGCCAAACATCCCCGCTTGGGCCATGGGAGAGCATCATGATTTGGTGTTGGGTCGTTTTCCCGCTTTCCTGATTGTTCATCTCAATCTCGCCTATTGATGAGTGCCAAATAATGTATATATTTATCCCTTTTTGTTGGCATTTTAACTCATCTTTTGTGCATTAATTCTACATTTTATCCCATATTCTGTATTTTCATTGTTTTCAAGAATAAATATTTTTTTTACTTAATTTTGCATTTTTAGGTAATAAATAAAGTCTGGATGACTTGCGGAGCAGAAAAGAGCTGAAGAGTAGTGAAAAGCCGGAAGAAATTACGCAAGGAAGCCGCAAAGAATGGAGCGCACGTCCAAAAAGCTAGGAATGGGCTCAAGAAGGAAGAATTGTTCTTAAAGAAGATATGGGCTTGGCATACCCAAGGCCCAAAACCCTTACCCAAACCCATTTTCTATATCCATACCCGCCTCCATTCTCAGACGTTAGATTGGATCCATCTCATCATCCAATGGTCGCTTCTTCATCGTGCATCGAAATCTGAAGTCCCTGCAAAACACCATAGTGCCTGAATTCCAAGCCTTCAGATTAGATCACATTTAGATCCTACGGTCGCTTCTTTGCCTGCGCATCAAATCTCGATACTTCCGCTTAACACTACAGTACCTAACATCATCTAACACCGTTGACTTCGTTGTGTTTAAAAATCCAACGGTTGCATCGATTCATCTCTCATCTCACCGTTAGATCTACCAACCATCTTCGCATCCCGCAGCTCAGAGTTACAGAACATCAAAATTTGATGAAGCCGCTCAACACCCGAGTACCCAATACCTATACCCCATCGCCAAACACCCCCTTCTCCCAAAAACATCGAGTTCTTCTCCTCCACTCCGTCTGCAGAGAGCTGCTCTGCAACTCCATCACCTCCACCAGCTACACCTCGCTGAACCACACCACCCTGCCATCGCCACTTCCTCCACTGTCACCAATCACCACCTACACGCCGTAGCTACCTCCCCTACCTCTATAGCCATCTAACTCATTGATTTTTCACCACTGAAACCCTAGGTGATAAATCAATAAATTAGGTGAGGCTATAAGACGCAATTGAAGACATGGAGAGGAGCAAAAGAAGAAGATAAAGCATGGGTCGAAGAAAAATTCAGAGAATTAGGTGAGATTTCTCAACTTCCAAAAAACCCTAATTTCTTAATTTTTGGGATTTTTATAAAAAACCCTAATTTCTGTTAGGGAGAGCATAGGGAAGCTAGAGTAGGGATATGGGTATGGTTGAATTAGGTGAATTAGGTAAAACCAAACCCTAATTGTACTGTTTTCAATTTGGGAATTTTTGGGTAGAAACCCTAATTATATAATTTAGGGATTTGGGTATAAATAGCCCTGTGGTGTGATGTAAAACTCATGCTGGAATAGCCAGTGTCCAGAACTTTGATGTTCTGTTAATGTTCCACTCTTAATATCCTGTTGATGTTCATGTGTGTTAGTTTCTTTCCCTGTTTTAATATCCTGTTGATGTTCATGTGTGTTAGTTTCTTTCCCTGTTTTAATTTCCTGTTGATGTTCATGTTTGTTATGTTCCTGTTGATGTGCATGTTTTAATTTCCTGTTTTAAATCCTGTTGATGTTCCTGTTAAATGTGCATGTTCCTGTTGATGTTTGTGTTCCATGTTAGTTCACTGTAAATGTTTATTGTTATGTTTAGTTCACTGTTAGGTTTAATTCACTGTCAAGAAGTGGAATGCTAGGTTAGAGCTTTGAAGCACTGATTTGATTGAGCAATGGGAGAAATTAGTGCTCATAGCAAGCTAATTCTCTTTCCATTCCATTTGTATGCTTAGGATGCACTGATTTGATTGAGCAATGGGAGAAATTAGTGCTCATAGCAAGCTAATTCTCTTTCCATTCCATTTGTATGCCTAGAGCCACTGCCTTGGCCTTGCATTGTCATCACTGTTAGCTTCACCATCTTCCCTGCCCTTGGATTAGGCCTTGGTTCCATTGTTCATTGCTTGTAGTTTCCCTTGCTTTTGTGCTGTCTGTCACCTTCCATTGTTTCCTGTTAACTGCCTTTGTGCCTCATTGCCACTGTTACCTTGGCTTAGTGCCACCATTACTTCACTGCCATCTCTTCTTTTCTCCTTGTTCTGCTGCTGCTATTACTTGCATTGCCTGTGCTGCTGCTGCTGCTTTCTTTTTCTTGCTACTGCTGCTGCAACCCTGTTGCTGCTGCTGTTTTCTCCAGCTGTGCTACTGCAGATGTCTGCTTTCCTTCCTCTTTGCACTGCTGCTGCTGCTTCCTCTTCAAAGCCTAGCTCAAGCTAAAGGCTCAAGGCCCAGATCATCATTAAGGTCTAAGGCCCAATTCACTGTTACATTGAGCCCAATTCACTGTGAAAGCCCAGCTCAACCCAAGGCTCAAAGCCTAGTGCACTGAAAGCCCAACCGATTCCAAGGGTATTCATAACCCATTAGCACTCAAAAGCCCATTGATTATTCATAGCCCAATAGCAATTTAGAAACCTAAAATAGCTAGAAATTCCAAACACACCCAGTCTCTGTGGATCGACCCGTACTTGCACGAGCTACAACCGACGACCGTGCACTTGCGGTATTACTGTAGGCCCGTTTCATTTCGCTTAATTTTCACACACTTCCGGGCCCACCACCTATATCCAACTTTTTATGGAACATCCTTCGAAGGTTGAAGCAATCAATCGTTGGATGTTGTACCCTGCGGTGGTAGTGACAATACCTGGCGTCATTTGTGTCAACAGCGCTGGGGTCTGTCTTTGTTGGCGGCAGTTGGATTTCTCTGTTTGCTATCCATTGTTCCAATAATCCCACAATTATTTCCTTGCTATAGGGAAGGGGTGGTGGAAGCGTATGTGTTCCTCAACCCTCTCGGCTGTTATTTGCACGGGTATTTCAGGGTACGGTTTATGCGGTATTCACCGAGTTTCGCCAGATGTAGACTGAGCTCGACTCCTCAATGCAGTCAGCGATCCTTGCATCCGCTTCTTTTAACTCCACAAAACTGGGGAAGAGAAAGTTGACCAGGCTTTTCTTAAAGGATGGGGTCATCCCTCGTACGCAAATCTCCACTAGCGCTTCTTCCCTGATGTCCTCATGGCAATCAAGGGTGAGCAGGCGAAACCTGGCGATGCATTTTCCTATCTCCTCGCCTGAGCGTTGATTGCACTTACTCAGGTCTATTGTTGTGACTTTCCTGTTTGCTGAGTAGAATTTTCTGAGGAAGAGCGTGGACATGGTTGACCACGAGCTGATGCTTCGTGACTTTAGGTTATCATACCAAGTGAATGTTTTATCAGTTAGGTACTCTGGGAACTCTCTTACGCGTAGTTTCCCATCAGTTGCACGATCATTCATAGCGGATTAAAATCTGTTGAGATGCTCTCTTGCGTTAACTTGACCATTATAGATCTTGAATTTGGGTGAAATGTAGTCCTCCGGGTATTGATATTCTGTTATTCCAGAGGAATAAGGACTCGCAATGAAGTTGTAATTGTCTTGCTTTACAACTTTGTAATTCGTTTCTAAGTATCTTGACATCGCCTCCTGCATCATTTCTACGGTTTCTTCTTATTCCTCCTATGCGTTCTCCATTATTTATTTGGCGCTCTTTTCGGCATTGGATGCCTTCATGGGTCTTCTTAGATTTTGTTCCCTGCGTATATGACCTTCTATTTCCTTTTGTATCTTCTTGAGGGAAGGCTGGGTGGGTGGAGCTTCCTCAGTTTTCTGTTGTTCATCTTCTTCACGTGTGGTGCCTGGTTTTGTCACTTGTGTGATCGGGTCTGTTACTATCCCTACCCTCTCGCCTTCTTGATTGAGCGAGGGAACGTTTGGGCTCTCTGTCGCGCCTGAGTTAGCGCCTTATATGTGTGTCATGGTGAACTAGGCACGAGTCTCCGACTGTGGTCGCCAAATGTTAATACCCGATTTCTGGTTAGGTTCTAACCGTCCTAGCTAGTCAAGTGACCTCACCTTTTCTAAGAATAGTAAGAGAGAGAGTTGTCTTTCCATTGTACCTTGTCTTTATTTATATAACCTTTCCAAAAGCCCCTTCCTTTTATAACATCATGACGCGTGTCCTAAACTTCTTTAATTACTACTAATGTCATTCCTTCTCTAACGGAACCTCCTTCTTTCCTATTAATTCCTCCCTTGTCCTTTCCATCTAATAGACACTTTCTTGGTGGACTTGGGCTCTATCACCTAAGTCCCCATGTCTTATGTTGGACTTGCCTCCTCTTTGAGGGAACACTAACCCGGATAAAGGGGTGATATTTTTCATGTATCAACAACTATTACTTGGGATCTTTGTGAGGATAAGACTTTGTAACTCAATCCAAACTTTTTAATTTGCGCATTCCATTTTTCGATACTTCCCACCCTTTTTAGAGGATTTTAACACAGACTCTACGGGTGTTTTGGTGAGGACCTTGATTTTGTGCGCGTGGAAATAGATGCGAAGTTTTTGGGTCGCATAGACTAACGCAAGGAGGAGTTTCTCTATCTTAGTGTAATTTCGTTCAGCTGAGCTAAAAGTTTTATTGATGTAATAAGAAGTAAGAAAAAACTAATGCAAAAACAAGACAAACTGAGGCAGAAATTCACCGGAAAAGCAACTCAGCAGCAGCATATCACGATCTACCACCAAGAACATAAAATCTGAAGAATACGATCAAACCCCAGAAACAAACAAAGAATAAAACAAAGATGAAAGATGAAAATATTTCTCTCTTTCCCTAATATTTATACAGGCAAGGTAATAAAGAAGCATCATCGGGAATTGACAACACATGCAATAATTGTGCGGAAATCACGGAGATACATTGAATGAAGAAGATTGACCAAGGATTCTCGCATTATTCCACTTGCATAAGATTAACGCGAGAAGAGGCAAAATATAGGGGAGAAATATCGCACAAGAGTAAACCCTTAACCTCGCCCCAACTAGGAAAAACATCAACACAGCAAGGAAGGAAAGCAGGCGAAGAGTAATTATGCGCTAATAAGGAAGTGCGCGAAGAATAGCCCTACGACAAGAAAAACACGACATTCACCAAGAGGAGCATGAAGTAGCGACGCGAAAGATAACGACGTTCCCCCAAAGCCTGGCTAGTAAGACAGAGTAAACAGAGATCAGTAGGCATAGACTTAGCATGTGAACATTGTTTTATTTTACCATGATATTTGGCTATATAAGGATACAAATGATGAAGAGAGATGGCAGGTTGAAAATAATTCAGTCAAGAAACAAGAGTTGAAACCATTTCTAGAAGTGAGTCATTAGAGTTAGATTCAAAGTGATCATCTTCATTGTAATATGTATGAATACTCGTTATATCAATAAGAACATCATACTTTCAATATAAACCTTTTGTGAAGATCATATCTAGTGTCAAGGGGTGATAATATCATTAATGTTTGAATTCATCTTCATAACGTAGACTTAGTGTTCTTATCATTTCATCGGTGTAGTTGTGGTATTTTTTGCAACTACAATCTTGTTTGCATTAGTATCTGCTTAGTATATTGTTTCATTTATTAGCTGTAATTTGATTTCTTCAATGGAGACATTATCTTGCTTGCAATTGTACTTCAAATGTTTTCCAAGTGATGCAATTTTTTGGTGTTGTAATGTAATAAGATGTTGTAAAGATGTATTTGATGTTTTTGCTTGGCCATAAATATTGTCTTGATTCTCCTGCTAAATTTACATTGGATTGAGATATTATAATTAATATAGGCGTTGATTAACAAATTGAGAGCTTTGTTGTTGAGACTTGAGATTAGTAACTCCAACTTAATACAGTGGCATAAGACCATAAATCGGCGTTGTTTTTGAAGTTATGATAAGGAACTCTATATTTTCAGTACTACTAATTTGTTTTATCGGCTAGGTTTACTGGACATGAATATATTTTTTTCTCTTTGTAAGTGTACTTTCTTCCGTATGCTTTTGTGCAAGATATCTTGTATTTACATTATTGAAAACACTATTTGAAATATTTCTACATTGAAGGAAGTGTGGACTTCATCTTTGGAAATAGCACTGGTCTTTTAGAACATTGCCATATTCACTACAAATCACAAGGATACATTACAGCACAGGGTAGGAAATCTGCTGACGAACCCACATGTTATGTTTTCCTTAGGTATGATTCTTTTTAATACCTTCGTGGATGTAAGTGTTCCACTTATGATGGACGCATTTCTTCTTTTGTTTAACCATGGACGCATCTGAGAATTGTTCCATATGCCCATTGTCACCAATTAAAGTTAGAAAATCTTGTTAGATGTTTTCTATTAAAGGTTAAAGATGAGTTTGACCAAAAAAAATGTTTTTTTGTTTTACCATATATCCAACAGAAGCTCCCTCTCTAAATTTGTAACTTCTCCCATACATTGTCATTTGTTTGTCGCCCTCAAAGGTGTCCATTGTATGTCTATAGATTGTTAGCTCTCTTGTTTGGATCATTATTATGTCCTTTAGACATTGTAAAGTTGTGTTCATCTTCTCCTCTGCTGCTTTTGTGTGTGCGGGTATGTGCTTAGTGTAGTTGCAGGAAATCCTACAACCATACCCTTAATGAAATCTATAAAAGAACTCAAATAATCATCATAAAATTCATAATAACATTCATTGGATCTTTAATTTGGATACAAAATAACAAGAAAACTCTAACTTGCAGAGTAAACAATCTTTCTCTCTCCTAAATTCCTTTTCTAAACTCTCCAAAAAGATCCCCCCTAATACAAGGTCGCTCGGTCCCTTATATAGAGATTTACATAGTGGATGACAGCTAATAAAGCCCTTATTTTCAGATATAGCACGCTCACATTGACTCTTTTCGCACGTTCTTTACAATATCACATGGTTCTTCACACTTTTCTCATGACTAAGCTGACGTCATCTGCTGTGTCATTCTGGATGTATTGTATGCGGTTGTCTTCGCTCAATCCTAATGGTCGTTATTTCGCATGTCTAATAGGTGTGCGGTATTTTACTCCTACATTTTGCCTCTTGACATATTGTTCTTTTGACAAAGGGAGCGATATGAGAAATTCCAATTTACTTTGCCGCACCCGTTCACCTTTTCGTATTCTTTCTTGCCGACATATTTCCTTAATTTAAACATGTCAACTTACGCGTGTCTTTTTATCCACTCGTTATTTGACACGTCTCTTGTAACCGCTTCTTCCTATCTATTCATTTTCAATCATCACATTAATGGGGTTAATATCTTGGGAATTGGGAGTAAATATTTTATTTATTCTCGGTATTCTTCTTTCTTCTTTCTTTTTACCCTTTCTTCCCCCTCTCTACAACTATTTTTCTTCTGCTGCTATTTTTCTGATTTCGTTGTTATTTTTCTGATTCAACCTTAAAATTAATCACAATCTTACCCTTTTCTCCTTATCTCTTCATCTTCATGCTTTACTTCTCGTATTTTGATCATTACCCTGATTTTGATCTATTTGATCATCTTTGAATATCGTATCTTCATCATCCCTCATTCCCATACTAAAAAATGTCTCATGCTGGTTGGAAAAACAACAGAGAATTATATAGGATTCAAGAGGAGCTCAAAAATAAGGGTTTTGCATTATCTGTTCCTCCCAATTCGAAATCCACTTCTACTCTTAATCCTAGATGGTTCTCGCTTGATCACTGGAATGACCAAAAGATCATCATTTCAGTTGGGAAAACCCTGACGGTGTTCCCATTCCTCTTTACAATCCTCATATACCTTTTATATATAGGATCCTTTCTGATGCGGGATTCTCGCGTTCAATCTATCAACTGAGCGGTGATTGCATCAGAATTATGGTAGATTACGCTCGTCGTGCGGCTGGATTAGAATCCCTCTACCCCCAAAAGGCTAGGAAAGATGAGTATGCATATTTAGAGATCAATCCTGAAGAGTATACGGTTGAGAATTTATTTGCTAGCTATGATATTATTATCGTAAAGAATGAGTCATATCGTTGGGGCTTTCGTTTGCAAAGGAAGGACGACATTGCAAAAGAGAATAGAATCATGCGAGATACCAACAATGCCACACGATATTCAAAGGATGATCGCTGGAATGTCTTGCCCCTCATCCTAAAAGGACCTTATATTTCTGGTGATGATGCTAACAGATCAATTAATCCTCTCCCTGGGGGTTTTCCCGCTTACAATCTTTGGGAAATCAAATGGATAAAGAGAGGATATGTTGTATGTTATTCATAACTTCGCTTGTTTACTTTTTCATATTCACCTTATTTTTTCTTTGTTAATCTTTAATGAATTTCAGATTGCCAAGTTGAAGAAGGACCTATAGGAGACAGAGCACGTTGGAAGCGCTACGTTCGATCACTGACGATGTAAGAAATACCTTCTCTCATCTTTTAGCAATATTATTTCCTCTGTTTCTTACCTTCGTGTGTGTGCAAAGGTTGACGCTGGAGAAGTTGGTGATTCTAGCGAAGCTATAGGTGTTAAAGATAAAGGTGTAGTTCGCACCAAGAATACTGCTTCTAAAACCTCTTCCAAGAATCCTTCAAAGAAGCAGAAATCACCTTCTCCCTCTTCTTCAAGTTCTCACTCTAGTGATGATGATAACAATCTTCTCGCTGAAGATCCCTTAATCAAATCTTCAATGGATCAACTATCTGGTATGTTCTCAGATTCTACGTATGTTGTCGGAGATGATTCCTTAATTCTCACATGTAATACCCTTGCGAAAATATTGGATGCACCCACTTTGGATGACGATTCTGTTCGCGGAGCTTCCTTAGATCTGAGTCCAAGTTTTCAATACTCACTTGGCTCTATGGTAATTTTTTATGCCTACGCACCCTCTTTGATAATGTTTTTATGTTGCATATCCTTATATTCATCTTTTATCTTCACAGGTGGCCCGCTCGTCGTTTGTAGTTTCTTCAGATTATCGGAGAAAACTTTGCAAGCTTGAAGCTGAAAATATCAAACTCAAGGCCCAGATTTCCACTCATGAGGATGATACGTCTGACCTCCGCAAGAAGAACAATCAATTAGAATCTGACGTTATTTAACTGGTGCGGTGATCTAGGATGTGTCTATTTGTTTCGATTATTTTTTCTTACCTCATCTTAATGTACCTTATTTCGTTGCCTCAACTATATTCTGTTTTAATGCATCACATCTTTGCATCTGTTGATTTCTTCTTGAGGGAAATACCCTTTCCATATGTGATTATATTCTCAATCTTAGTTGCTCTCTCATTATATCCTGGAACATAATGATTATTAATTTCTGTGGGGTTTTTCTCATGAGGTCTTATTGTGCCTTCCTAATTAAAGGTCTTATTCTTCCTTGTATATTATTTGTTTCTTTGCGACAAGATCGCAGGAGGCCTTTTCATGTTCGTGTAACGGCCCATTGATCTCGCCTTATCATCTTTTAGTATTATTACCTCTTCAGGTATTATTGACGCGCAAATACGACAAGCCTTAATACTCCCGTGAGTAAAAAGCCTCATGATATTTGCATTTTTTGACACAATTCAGCTCCCTAATGAAGGGTGTTGTCCTTATATCCCCTGATTTCCCCTTCAAGGAGGCTTACCCCTACCGGGTTAGGGTGGGATCCTCCCATCCAGTGATGCAACAACAAGTTGTTTTCGTGGCTTCTTATCCCTCCGCCGATATGGCTTATGGTTACAAGACCGCACCCTAAGTGGGGTTTCTTCAGACCGAGTGCATCATAGTCAAGACTTGTCAAGAGTGTCCAGGTACGCTCCAGACGCCCCAGGCACTCTTGACTCAACCGTGTACCTCGGCGCCTTGATCGAGTTTCTGCACTCTTTAGGAGAGACCTTATCACCTTAATCTTTCGATATAGGAGCCTCTCCTGGATGGGATTTTATTTCACCCCAAATCTCCATGACTCAAGCTCCAGGGTCGATGTAGCTTTCGCTTGATCCATGCTAACTAATTCTTCCCAGTTATGATGCGTGTTAGGTCTTATTATTGCATGT
Source organism: Papaver somniferum (assembly GCF_003573695.1). Classification (NCBI taxonomy): domain Eukaryota; kingdom Viridiplantae; phylum Streptophyta; class Magnoliopsida; order Ranunculales; family Papaveraceae; genus Papaver; species Papaver somniferum. The sequence goes on from NW_020625486.1 coordinate 620,271, forward strand.
TATTGTATGCAAACTAGGGTACACTCCATAATTGGTTACCTAGCCTCCCTAATTGAAGTCGTTACTTCAGATGCCTTCTATTAAGGTCTTATTTTTTCCTTTTTCTGGTGTAATTTATCATCATAAGGAAAAGGTGTTTATCACATTCATATGTATGATTAATAGAATTCTGCTATCTTCTTTTCTTTTCTTATTCGCATCATTGACAATTGCGTTCTAGAAAATTTTATATCTGAGATTTTTTGCTTGCTTCTTTCTCCTTCTGCACTTCCTGAAGTTCGCGTATGTTATCCAATATATTGATTCGCAAGAGTTCCATTTCTTCTGTTGTGCGAGAACTTCCACAAAGACCATATCTCTTCAGATATATTTGACTCCATAACTCATTTGATGATGCTCCATTCTTCTCATCTGCCAACTCATATCTTCCATCCCCAACTACCTTTCTGATTTTGTAGGGTCCTTCCCATATGTTTTCCACATATCCTTTACCACTTTTCTGATAACGCGGTTTCTGCCTCAATATTAGATATTTTTCATTGAACTCGTGCATGTGCTCCTGTGCGTTTGTTATCGCCTTTGTTGAAGTCTTTCTTATTTCACCTTCCTTACTGACAACATCTACTATTAATCTTTCACCTCGCTGACTTTCTTGTATCTGTTGTTTCCAATTTCTTCTCTTGCTTGCACGTTCTTCACATTTGTCAACATTAATATCATGGCAGATTTTTCCTTCAATTAAATATCCTCTTACTACTCTAATACCTTGAGGGATCAGGAGCTTGATACATTGATGGAAAGTGGACGCCACTTCTAGAATACCATGTAACCATGGACTTCCGATCAAAGCATTACCATGGTCTTCCGAGCAAATCATTGATGTAAAAAAGGAAGGATGTTTAGAATGGGCAATGAACATCATCAATTTTCACAAACATGGAGGAATTTATCCAAAAATAAAACCTCAATTTTTAAAGAGTATGCAACAAGTTTTGCATAAAACAACATAATAATATTTATGAACATCTGAAAAATCCATAATGGGTTACTCAACTCGATAATGAGTTAATTTAAGCAAATTTTATTTTATGCATTTTATAAAATATAATGATAAATTATATGGCATTTACTTAATCATTATCATTATTGCAGTAAAAAATTTGCACTCAAACTAGAAAAATAAATAAAAATAACACTCATCAAGACGTAAAGTGATTCAGATCCATAATGTATGATCAAATAAAGATCATATCCTTCAGTATTCTCTTAAATCTGTGAACTTGAATCACTGTGGGAAAATTCTGTTCTAATATGTTTTAAGAAAAACAATATTACAAGCATTTGAAAAAAAAATGTGATCATGTCCAAAAGTGATTTGACATCACTGTGGTGATAGCCAATCAGCTAAAAAAATGACATTATCACATGATGTTGATAATTGCAAAACCTACACTTTACGGCTTGCAAATTCATGCTTATAATAACATTATGATTATATTGAGATATAACACTTTAGTATCACTGTGTTGATAACTAAAGAGTCTCATAATAATTTTAAGTATAATATCATAGAATCCAAAAAAAAAAACAATAATCTGAAAGAAACTATACTCTAACACACAAGCTCACAAACCATATCATAATTTACACACAAATTTAATAATGTCAATAATGGTTCCAATCATAAAACTTTATAATGAATTCAGTAAGAAATCATCTCATATTACACATTAGTTTTCATAAAGCAAGAGAATATTACTTAAATCACATTTTTTAATGAGGAACACTCCATAATTTGTTAACATTATCAACTGATTTAATTTTAATTATAAAATGGTTTGAATTATTTTATAATGTCCTGAAATAATTACTAATTACATGATATTGAACCAGAGGAAGACTTGATCTGTCTAAAAACTAGTTTAATTAATTTATGGTCCATTAAGAGTCAAGCTTTGTGACCCATTAACAAAACTTAACTTCAGATGACGCATATGTTTTAACATTCTCACCATTGAATTACACACCCAAATCAACTAACACAGCTAAGTTGGGTCACCACTCACCAATTATGTGCCAACGGTCATGCAGATAACCCAAAAGTTACAGCACTATCAATTATTCTTAATGCACAAAACATTAGTGGTGAATGGGACCCGCTAGGCGTTTTAGTACCCAAACAGAAGGTGCACCTCCATTCTCCAAGTTTCGACTTAACTAATCTTAATCTGACGATCCCTCTTGCAGCGTGCTAAGCATCAGGAGGGATGGGCAGGCGTGGATCCCTCATCCTCTCACACGATGCCGACCACGGTGCAGAGACTTCGGTGTATCTAATATTTTCCAATCTTAATAGAACTTATTAGAATTTGAAAAATCGAATGGGTGTATTTAACATTTTCCAATCTTAATAGAACTTATTAGAATTTGAAAAACGGAATGTGTCCCATTAATATCAAAACCTCTGTTTATATATCGAAAGGAATGACGAAACTTGAACGGGAAAGAACACTACCGGTTTGGTTCAGGGAGGGAACTGTACAGGAGCAGTTTTGGAATGAATCGGTTCCGGGTTATGGAATTGGTTCCGAGTAAGTTTATCCCAAACGTTACTCTCATGGTCCATTAACAAAACAAAAAGAAATAAAAAAGGAATTTGAATGATTGTTTGGGTTCTACTCAAAAATGGTGGTGGACTATTAAGTGATAAAATATCTACCCTATAATTATAAGGGGTATCCTAAAGTGTGGAAGTGACTAACCTAACATTAACCTATATATATTTAACCACCTCCTCCCATCACAACCGCCGCTCACCACCACCACCACCACCGACCACCTCGAACCACCACCACAGCCACCTCTATATATAATTTAATTTAAATCATTAACAAAACAAAATAAAAAGTATAACAAATCCACTAATTGCCATTCGTTTTTGGTTGAAAAAATTAGAAGTAATCATCAAAATTAGTTGAAAATGGAAGTTGCATAGAGAAATTCGGCTAAGAATTATCTGAATAACTTTGTCGAACTAGCCGAACTCAACTTTAATTGAGGTTTTTCTTTCAGAGAAAAGTTCTTGTTACGTCGCAATTTTTTTTACTAGCCGAACTTTTAGTTCGGTTACGTCGCAATTTTTTTCTCCTAACCGAACTTTTCTATGAAAACCTATATATTGAGTTCGGTTACGTCGCAAATTTTTTCATTTTATTTTCCCAGCCGAACTTTTATTTCGGTTACGTCGCAATTTTTTTCTCCTAACTGAACTTTTTTCTGAAAGAAAAAACTCCATTAAAGCTGAGTTCGGCTTTAAAAAATACGCTAACTAATTTTATTACCAAGGACAAGTTTGTTATTAAAAAAATATTAGATAAGGGTGACTCAAAATTACTTCAAATATCCACCCAAAAAATGAATAGTAGTCCCCCTCCATTTTTTAGTAGTGCCCAAAAAATCGTTCTAAAAAAATACCCTTACAGATCACAGGCCCAACCATTATTTTGGCTGCCTTTTCAATTTAACTTCCTCTGGAATCTAACGAAGGAACCCTAATTCTTATTATCCAATTCAAGCACCATGAAAAACAAGATTTTGCGTTGAAGGTTTTGATGTGACTATCAAGGGTACGTTATTCTATTAATACAGACACATCAAAGACAAACCATTCCTGCATATTACCAAGGGACGATCATGAGTTCTAAACGTAAGTTCTAGATGTCAACTATAAGATTTAATTTTATAAATACGTTATTTAGGATCATTGAACTTCATGATAATCACACGATAATTATATGTAAGAATAGTTTATACGGAATGCCTTCAGCGCTAATCCATTGTATGTTACCGATCATCTTTGGAGCAGCGGTAATTAGGGGTGTAAATAATACCTGAAATTACTATGCCTGTCTGTACCCGCTTGAGCTTGCCTGTACCAGAAGTAGCCAAATACCTGTTACGGCCCGTCGCGGGCTGCCTGTCCTGGCCTGAATCAATTTATTGGGCGGGCTGGGCCTTTGCAACTATTTATGATGCCGGCCCTGATACCCGGCCTGAAAACCTTGTTTATGCCATCAATAATTTAATATCCTCTTAAAAAGACTTAAACGTTACAATTTTATTATTGTCAATTGTGTATTTAGAAAAATAAAATATATAGTTGTTTTTACTTACAATTAACCTTTTCAAAACATTAATGGTAATATATTCACTTATTTAGAAAGTTTATTCTACTCTAATTAATTATTTATTATAGGCTAAAATAAGAAATTTGTTATTGTAATTTAAATATAAAATAATCCTATCACTTATGATATTAGAAAGAAAAAGATATTATATTAAAAATAAATAAATTTAATACCATCCATTTGAAAATTTAAACTTTTTTAACTGAAAAATATTTTCAAAATAGTGGCCTGTCCGGTCTTATCTGGCCTGCCCGTATAAAAAGCGTGCTTCGGGCGGATTTTGGGTAGGAAATTATCTACTTTTACCCGGCCTAGAACTTTGTGGATATGTTCTAAGCAAACCCTCACGAGACTTCACTCGTCCACTAGGGACACTTAGTGGTTCAAAAGGCTTGTTGCATTCGCTAAATGCAATCGAGAAACCAGCGACATTGGTATAGGTAGGATTTCCTTAGTTTCTGTTTTGCTTGAGGACAAGTAAAATTCAGGTTTAGGGGTATTTGATAGGTGTCAAATACTGCATTATTTCTGTATCATTTTATTGGCACTTATCCCATTTTGCATACCATAATTTCCCCTTTTGTAATGAATTATGTATTTTACTCTCCTCAAGGATAAATATTTTATATTATTTAATTTTGCATTTTTAGGTGATGAATAAAGATTAGATGAGTTGCGGAGCGGATAGCGTAAAGACACGGGAGAAAGCCGGCGGAAACTCTAGCGGAAAAGAAGTGAAGAATGTGGTATGGAAGAATCAAAGATGAAAATGGGCTTGGAAAGAGGAAGAATTTGTTCTTAAAGAAGAAGTGGGCTCAAGATTGTCTAAGCCCAAACCTATTTCCTTAAGCCAAACCCATTTCCTAAACCCAAAATCCAAACCCAAACCCGTTTCTTCCCTTCACCGTCAGATTGGATCCATTCCATCATGCAACGGTCGCTTCATCGTCGTGCATTGAACTTTGATGTCCCTGTCTAATACTATAGCACCTAGCTCCATCTTGGACCGTCAATTTTGATGTATAACACATCCAACGGTCGATTCATAAACATCTCCCCTAGCCGTTTGATTCTTCCCTTATCTTTTCATCCAACGTCTCTAACCATCAACACATCAAACTTTGATGAAGCCGCTCAAAACCTTAGCACCAAGGTTTATTACCACAAACCAAACAAGACCCTAACAAATTTCCATCGGGTTCTCCTTCTTCTCCCCCTTTCTTCTTCTCCACAGCAGAGCCTTCCCCTTCCATGTCCGCCACCACCTGCTCCACCCACTCCATCTGCCACCACCACCAGCTCAATACGAGCTCTCAAATCACTCAAAAACCCTAACCCACATCATTACTTCCCCTTTCACCAACTCTATGTCCTCCTAATCACTCAATTTCACGCCCCTCCCATGTCAGGAACCCTAGAGGTGAAATTGACAAATTAGGTGAAATAGAGTTGCAATTGGAGGCCTGGATAGCATCAGGAGAACAATTAGAGGCGTGGGTCGAAGTCATAAGCAATCATCAGTGATTAGGTAAAACTAATTCCAATTTTTTATGAAACCCTAATTTTTCTGATATTGGGGATAATTGGGGGAAATTGATTGTACGTCTAATTAGAAGCATGGGTCGTGTATTAGGGTTGTTATCAGTAGGTTAGGTGAGTCAATTTTGAGTTTAATTGTATTCTTACAAAAACCTAATTTCACTGTTTTGGGGATTTTGGGGATTTCTCTTGTAAACTATAAATTGGGTTCTTGGGGTGTTGTAAGAACTATGCCTGGATTAACCGGAGCATCAGTAGAATAGTTTTAGGTTGATTTTTGAATTCATTTTTTAATTTCATGCCCTGTTTATGTTTTAATGTTCATGATTCTTGTTTTAGTATAATTTTCTTGTTTCACTGTTGTTTATCATGTTATTTATCTTGTTTTAATGTTCAGTAAAATTCCATAGTTCACTGTTAGTTTAGGTCTGCAATTTCATGAATGTTTTGATTCCCATTTTCATTCACTGTTATATCTTTATCATGTTTTAATTCCATCACTAAGGAAGAAATGAAACCCCTGATGATTATAACCTACTTGTTTGATTAATCCTTCTCCATGAGATGTTATTGAAAAAGCAAGATTAATCTCAGAATTCACATCAATTTACTTTCACCTTGTATGTCATGCATCCTTGGTAGTTTGATCAATCCTTTGATGTGTATTCAAGCTTAGTAAACTGAATTAGGACAATTTGTGATCACTTATGCCTTAAACAGATAAGTAATACTAGGAATTGGCACTTATAATTCAACCTTTGACTGGTTGTACTGTGGCAAGACAACCAATACTTTGGTTTGATAGATTGTAGCTTGAGATTAAACTAGGAAGTTATAGGCATCTAGGTGGTGGAATTGAAGCCTTAGTTCTCATCCTGTTAGTTAGTTTAGGCACTGTCACTTAGCTTAGAGAATTCATTAGGAAAAGTTAGGAAATTTAGAGGAAAACAGCAAAGTCTCCCTCCGAGTCCCCGAGGACATTACCCTTTCTTACCTTCACTTTCTACAACTTCCCTGTGCACTTGCAGGCTAGTTTTAGGTCTTCTTTCATCCCTATCAAGTTTTTGGCGCCGCTGCCGGGGACTCGGTAGCGGCGCTGTGTTGTTTTTTTCGTTCATTCTTGCTGTCTTGCTATCTTGCATTCCATTCTTAGTCTTGCTGTTCATCATTGCATATCTTACATTGTAACTCAGTCTTGCATAATTATCTCCTCATTGCTGTTGCATCCCTGCATCATACTTTGCATGTTACATCTTGCATTTTTCTTCTTTCTCTTGCATTTTACTTCTTTCTCTTGCACTTGATTGTTGCTACTTCTTCTTTGCAGCTTTGCTGTGTAGCTGCATTGCTGTCACTCACTGTTGGTGAGTTCCTGGTGCAATTCCTGTGTTGTTGCTGCCTGGTGCTGTTGCCCTTGGTTGTTGGGCTGTAGCTGGTTCTATCCCTGGTGCTATCTTGCTGCTAATGCTACTAGGCCTTGCCTAACAAAGCTGCTGGGCTAGAAGAAGTAAGCTGCTGGGCTTTCTGGGCTTGTTGCTGTGAGCTTTTGGAGTTGAAATAAAAACCAAGCCCAACTGGGCTGTGAAGCTGTTGGATTGTTGCCAACTGGGCTGCTGCTTGTGGAACAGAAAATTGAACCAAGCCCAACTGGGCTTATGCAACCAACTAAAGGGGTAAAAAGCCCAACTGGGCTTCCCTCCAACAAGGTAAACCTAAACCCATGAGCCAAGCCCAACCGCGCCTCTCTTCTTTACTGTCTATGGGCTTGTATCTTTTGCACTGTGGGCTTGTATTTTAACTTACTTTTGGGCTTGTAATTTAAACTTTTTTGTGGGCTTGTAACTTTAATCTGAACTTTGTGCTTGTATTGAACTAAATTGGACTATGGACTATGGGCTTGTGATTTAAAGTGTAATGGGTTTGTAAACTGTTAGGCCTTGTTTAACTAAAACTTCTTAGGCTTAAACACTTCAAATTTCAAACTCTTCTGGGCCTCAAAACCAGAATTCCCAAGCCCAACAGTGGGCTACCAAAATCAAAATTTTACAACTCCTCCCAAACCTAGGGGTGTGCAACGGACGGTTGCGGATTAGGGGTCACCCGCAACCAAACCGTCAAAGCTGCGGATTTGAAAAATCAAATCGTGACCGGCCCAATCATCCGCGGATTGTGCGGTCCGGTTACGGATTAACCGCGGATTAGGGAAAAAAAAAAAACAAAAAAAAAGAGATCCGGGCCTGTCTTTGGCATCGTGTTTTTAGTTGGTAGTCGTTACTACCGTTGCGTAAAGCTTAGTGGAAGCTCATTTAAGGTTTTACTTTACTATTGAATTGAATTGGAAGCCTAGTGGAAGCCCATTTAAGCCTAGTGGAAGCCAATGCTATTGAATTGAGATCTGGGCCTGTCTTATGTTATAAGGTTTTACTTTACTAACTTACGGTGCGGGTAATCCGCGGTTTTCAATATTCAACCGCACCCAAACCGCTAAAACGTGCGGATTTGAGAATTCCACCCGTGTCCGGCCCATACGTTTTGCGGTTTGGGTGAAATCCGCAATTTTGCGGACGGATACGGGTCAAACCCAACAGTTCAAAATCCAACAGCTGGGCTTCATAACAAAATCAAAAGTTTAAATTTTTTCAAAAGCTCCCAAGCCTAACAGTGGGCTTAAAATTTCAAAGTTTTAAAACAATTTCCAAACCCAAAAATTGGGCTCCTAACTGTTCAAACAAGCTAGGCTTCAGTTTTAACCAACTTGTGGGCTTCACAATGCAAACCCAACAGTGGGCCTGCCAAAAATTCAAAAGTTTTAAAAACAAATTTTGGGCTTCACCAACAGTGGGCCTACAAAAGCAAAGTTTTAAAACAACTCCCAAAAGTGGGCCTTGCTCAAATCTCTTTCAAATTTAAAACCAAAGTTTCAAAACCCAACAAAACGAAAGCATTCACCCATCAATGTGGGCTTGCTCCCAAACTTAAAACCAAATTTATCTCCCTCTTTAAAACCAAATTGCATTTTTCCACCAATGTGGACTTGCTCCCAATACTAAAACCAAAATTGCTCCCATTTTAAACCAAAAATTTTGCTCCCATCAAAACCAAAAATTCCCAAATGGGCTTTGTCTCCAAAGTCTAAAACCAAAATTTTGAAAAGTGTGGGCCTTGTTTCTCCTAGCAAATTGTGTGATTGTTTCATCAAAAAAAGATGAATGGATTTTGGTCTGCAACTGGGGATACGACTAAATCAATTAGAGAACTTGCTTACGGGCAAAATTCACATTATGAACCTCCCACAGACCATGATGTCAATAGTTATAGGGATTATAATTATGGACCTTTTCAAGGTCATGAGCCACAATCTATGGACCCTTATAACTACTCACGCATGTATAAACCTAGCCAACTTGAAATTTATGCATGTACCTTGTGTGGTAGGTTAGACCACCCCGATGAGAACTGTTATATTTTGCATGAATTTAGGCAATCTAGAGGATACCATGAGAATCCAAATTATGAAATGCCCACAAATTGTGAGGCCGATAGTCATTGGGACCATAATCAATCCTTTGAGGGTTGCGATCAGTCTTTTATAAACCCTAATGACCATGCACACATGTACCAATCACCACAAAATGAATAATTTTGTACTCCCATGATACAAGCCATGCATGATCATCCATGTAGCAATACATCTGAATTTCCCTTCTATAGTGAACCTCATGCTGAATATTCTTATGAAACTAGGAGGCCTACTATTAAAGATTCCCCTTCCATCGAACAACTTAATATGATATTGAAGATGAATCTGATTCATTTAGAAAATGCAGAAATGGAATGGAAGGAAAAGCATGCTAAGATGTTTGTTCTCCTTAATGAAGTGTCTAGTCTCTTTCATGATAGTGATATTGAATATGAACCTAATTTAGAGGAACATGAATTGACTAAGGACACCACAACTGATACTAGGGACCAATATGCATGTTACGATGATGATGATGATTATGATGATGATGATGTTATGATAGAAGAACATGTTTTTGCTGAAAATAGTGTGGAACCTTTTGGTTCAATAACATATGGCTTCTCAGTCTCAACCTTCATGAATGTTGTTTCTTCTAATACTCATAACAATTCATATGATTTTGATGCCGATATGGGGCTTGTACAATTATTCTGTGAAGATAAACATGACATAGGGAAAGTTGAATCTTCTGTAGACACTAATGTTATTATGCATGAAAACGAATTTGATGTGTCTGATTCCCTTCCTAAGTCACAATATGTTGTTTCTTCAGATGTTGATTTGAGTACTTCGGACAATCATGATATCGATTTAGGTCTTGTTGTTTTGTTCGATGAATGTAAGCATGATTTACCCATTTCACAGATTGAGATTATTCCACCCAACCTAGATTTGGTTTGTAACAAATTTTAAACCAACTTTTCTGAAGCTTCCTAATCTAGGATTGGAACTGTGTGCCTCCCAAGTCCTCTTGGACTATTTTGCTTCTAAATATAATACTTTCAAGGAACCACAGTTGGAATATATTTCTTTGCCCGTCCCGAGAAAAGTCCATTTTGAGTTAGACCTTGTGAATCCTGAACCCCTAAAATTGCTAAATTTTATGCTTAAAATTAAATCTGTTGAAAAATATAGGTTTAAGGGTGATTCTTTTGGTTCTTCACTCTCACTCCCATTTAAGTCCAATTTTAGTGTCTTGAAACTTTCTATGTTTCAACACTTTGTCTTTTGGGTTGATCCTCAACTCTTTAGACTTTATGTATATAGTGAATTTTTTGTATATAATCCGGTAGGTAGGTATTCTCTTTCCATTCTCTAAAAAACTCAACACGTTCTCCTGATATGTTAAAGTTATAAATCTGTTTATCTTTTGAAACATTGAGGACAATGTTTAGTTTAGGTTTAGGGGTGAAAAGTAGATATCTTGATAACATGCTATAATTGAAAAAAAAATAGAACTCTTTCTTTTTGAAAAAATGAAAAAATCAAAATAAAAAAATAGAAAATGATAAAAACATAAAAATGGAGCTCATTTACCTTGAAATGTTGACTCTTGTGCAAATATGTAATATATTATGATTCTTAGTCTAGATATTAAGGAACCCTGATTCTAGCACAATTGACATCGTGATAAGAAATTTGCACACGCACGATCTACCAATACATGTATAGTCTAACCCTTTAGGTGTTCTATCGGAAGTTTTAGTTGCCAATCACTTTAGAATACTGAACGAAACTTGACTAGCTTGTTCTTTGATTGGTTGTGATAGAAGGTGGAGGTTACATTAAGAAAGACAACCATCAAATTTAACTGGGTGCATCAAAAAGGGCTACCTCTTGCAAAGAGTCATGTAATTTTTTGTTTCTTTTTGTTTATGTATCAAAAGGGTTACTAACACACACAAAAAAATATGATGTATATATTCAGAAAAAAAAAATATCAGAAAAAATACAAAAAAATCAAGTATTCAAATTCCATTTGTGTCATGTAAAGAAAATAGTTCTCTCTTGTCCAAAAATAAAAGAGAGTAGTCAATATAAATAAGAGTTATGTAAAGAGTCATCTTTTGTTATTTTAGTGTAATAAGCAAGGAAGGGTGTATGCCATTGATGTACAACGCGAGTAATTGTGAAATACCTCCAACTCATTCACAATTCTCGTAAAGTCCGGACAGCTAGCTAGATTTCGACCTCGGTTCTTAGCCTGAGAAACTATCTCTTGGTGGTTAGTAGTCATAACATCCGATCTTTCTTTACACATGTGTAGATACACTTTACACTCTTATCACATGTCTTTATTTGTTATCAGTGCTAGGATTGTGCCTATGATAGCTAGATTGACATCTCCATTTTGCTGTGAGCCTCTATTGTCTTGCACATGTCACATTTGATGGAATCTGAGCTTATATTTTGTCCTAGAACTTTGTGGGTATGTTCTAAGCAAACCCTCACGAGACTTCACTCGTCCACTAGGGACACTTAGTGGTTCAAAAGGCTTGTTGCATTCGCTAAATGCAATCGAGAAACCAGCGACATTGGTATAGGTAGGATTTCCTTAGTTTTTGTTTTACTTGAGGACAAGTAAAATTCAGGTTTAGGGGTATTTGATAGGTGCCAAATATTGCATTATTTCTGTATCATTTTATTGGCACTTATCCCATTTTGCATACCATAATTTCCCCTTTTGTAATGAATTATGTATTTTACTCTCCTCAAGGATAAATATTTTATATTATTTAATTTTGCATTTTTAGGTGATGAATAAAGATTAGATGAGTTGCGGAGCGGATAGCGTAAAGACACGGGAGAAAGCCGGCGGAAACTCTAGCGGAAAAGAAGTGAAGAATGTGGTATGGAAGAATCAAAGATGAAAATGGGCTTGGAAAGAGGAAGAATTTGTTCTTAAAGAAGAAGTGGGCTCAAGATTGTCTAAGCCCAAACCTATTTCCTTAAGCCAAACCCATTTCCTAAACCCAAAATCCAAACCCAAACCCGTTTCTTCCCTTCACCGTCAGATTGGATCCATTCCATCATGCAACGGTCGCTTCATCGTCGTGCATTGAACTTTGATGTCCCTGTCTAATACTATAGCACCTAGCTCCATCTTGGACCGTCAATTTTGATGTATAACACATCCAACGGTCGATTCATAAACATCTCCCCTAGCCGTTTGATTCTTCCCTTATCTTTTCATCCAACGTCTCTAACCATCAACACATCAAACTTTGATGAAGCCGCTCAAAACCTTAGCACCAAGGTTTATTACCACAAACCAAACAAGACCCTAACAAATTTCCATCGGGTTCTCCTTCTTCTCCCCCTTTCTTCTTCTCCACAGCAGAGCCTTCCCCTTCCATGTCCGCCACCACCTGCTCCACCCACTCCATCTGCCACCACCACCAGCTCAATACGAGCTCTCAAATCACTCAAAAACCCTAACCCACATCATTACTTCCCCTTTCACCAACTCTATGTCCTCCTAATCACTCAATTTCACGCCCCTCCCATGTCAGGAACCCTAGAGGTGAAATTGACAAATTAGGTGAAATAGAGTTGCAATTGGAGGCCTGGATAGCATCAGGAGAACAATTAGAGGCGTGGGTCGAAGTCATAAGCAATCATCAGTGATTAGGTAAAACTAATTCCAATTTTTTATGAAACCCTAATTTTTCTGATATTGGGGATAATTGGGGGAAATTGATTGTACGTCTAATTAGAAGCATGGGTCGTGTATTAGGGTTGTTATCAGTAGGTTAGGTGAGTCAATTTTGAGTTTAATTGTATTCTTACAAAACCCTAATTTCACTGTTTTGGGGCTTTTGGGGATTTCTCTTGTAAACTATAAATTGGGTTCTTGGGGTGTTGTAAGAACTATGCCTGGATTAACCAGAGCATCAGTAGAATAGTTTTAGGTTGATTTTTGAATTCATTTTTTAATTTCATGCCCTGTTTATGTTTTAATGTTCCTGATTCTTGTTTTAGTATAACTTCATGTTCTTGCTCAATGAAAACTGAGTAGGGTAGTTAGTATGTCAGTGAATTATTCACTTGTGATTACTTGTGCTGTAAGAAGACTAGTAATGCTAGGATTGAAGTAATTTCACTAGACAATTAGCTAACCAAAGTCAGAATACCTTAGAAATTTAGAAGGGCTTGAACCTGGACTAGTTCCTAGAACTGCCATGGAACACTAGAAGGGCTTGAACCTGGAACTGTTGCCATTAGGGATAAGACAAGAATAGAGATAAGCTAATTAGTCCAAGTAGAGAGGTGGAAACAATGTCCTAGGCTTTTCCCTTTGTCACTGCCACTTTGGAAATCATAGGAATTTAGTTTAGGAAACATAGAAAAACAACATCAGCTCCCTCCAAGTCCCTGTGGACAAACTCCTATTTACATTTTCTTGCTTCAACTTCCCTGTGCACTTGCAGGTTTCTTTAGGTCCTCTTTCTATACCTATCAGTGGCAAAGATTCAAATGTGATGTGCTGTGTTGGATTGTATGGACCTCACGAATGATTCGCGAACATATCCGAACGAAATCCGAATGATACTTCCGAACTAGAACTCCATATAGGTAACTCTCTGATCAGAATTTTGTTGATTGGTTTTTGTTTGATTTTGTATATACCTTATATTTAAATACAATTATTCAGTTAATTTTTTTTATTGGTAGTTGTTTAACTAATATTTTATGTGTTGATTTTTTTTTAAGTTATACTTCAACCTCAAACTCTAATTCAGATAAAACCCATCTCTATTCCCATCTTATTCATCATTTAGTCGAACCTCTAAACAATCTTCTGAGAAACCCTAGTTCTTCTATTTACCTCCTCTTATGAGTTTGAATCAAAACCTGATTCAACACCACCATCATGAACAAAACAACCAACTCGCCCCTAAATTTCTTCATAACCTTCACCAAATCGAATTCCTAATCTTATTCACAGAAACCCTAACTTTGATTTACAACATCAACTTAATCTTCTTCTTATTCATAGATAATCAACATCAACACCACCAACAACAACCATACGATGAACTCTCCCTTCATACTCGATCTCAAAATCTTAACTTCAACACTCAATCTCCTTAGTCGCAGAGAAACAGAGAAAGAAAATAAAGAAGAAGAAGAAGAAGAAGAAAGAAAGAAACGGAAATAAGAAAGAAGAATAATTATCTTCTCGATCGACAAAGGATAAGGATGACCAAATTACTGAGGCACCCACAGCTTTGATAATGGCTTCCATGAAATCCATCAACGAAATGATCCATAAACAAACTGATAAATCTTCTTCATCTAATATTCGAATGACACGTTCGGGTATTTCATTTCGCCTAACTTTTCGAGCTCTATACAAAAATACTAGTTTCTTATCTAGATCGTTGTTAGATTAATTGTTATTAATTAACGTCCATGTTAAACTAATCGAGTAATTATCGGCTAATACGTTTCTTGACTAGTCTAATAGCATTGACGATCTTGAGGGCCTTACATTCTCCCCACCTTATTCATTTTCGTCCTCGAAAATCAACCATTCTTCTGGTCTTCAAAAGATCCCCACCTTATAGAACAATATCATCTCTTTTCTAAGCGTAAACAACATAAAATAAACCACAAACATATATGGCCTTCTACAACTAAAATTTGTGGCTCTAGGTTCAGTAGACTAATTTCTATTTCAATAATTTACTAGTTCTAATTACGAGAGAAAAATTCTATAGGCTTCTAAGTAAAAATTTAGGATCTATCAGTTCACTAATAGAAGCAAGATTCCCTTCAATGCCTAGTGATACAAGAATGCAGTTGCCCTGTCTAAATTAAGTAATCCCAATTCAATTTTACTCCAATTAATAATATTTGATAATTTTAACTTTACTGTAATACCATATATAAATTTTCCAAATATAATCTACTCTGAATTTCCTACTAGTCTAATTATTAGAATATTATTATCAACTGTATTATTGTTCTCATTATTTATAAGTTGATAGTCTGTTTGGTACACTAAGCCTCAATCTTTTAAATATAACAGATTTTATTTATTCAGATTGAATCTGTGTACTATATCTTGTTAAATAAATGTTGGCATTGGTAATTTAGTATGATTTAAATTTTAAGTCTGCATATAATTTTTAATATGTCTTAATAGTCTTTAGATTTTGCTATGAACGAAAAGTATCCTATTAATATACGAATTTATTTGCTTTTAATTATGATATTACACTAAGTGTATGAATGCTAATATTACTAATTCACGTATATTTGTTTCATTTTAAAAATTTACTGGATCATTTGTAAGATTAAAGATAATTTAGGTACAAAATTATTAACAAGTTAAGTCTTTTTATTTATTTTTTTGTACATTATATCCTCATCTTTTTACATCTAACGCCTAATATATATTATATTAACTATCAAGTTTAGACGCGAAACATATATCTCTAATTTGTAATTACTTTAATTTACAAAACTTAATTGTAAATAAGCACTATAAAATTCCCGTAACTACTTATTCATAATAATTATTATTTTTCTAACGTCATATGTCTTCGATGAGATTTTAGTTAAGTTATGTTCAATAGGATACTAATTCATAAATGTTATTCATTATTTTATTAAAATTATTATTATTATAGTCATTTATAATTACTATTATAATATTTTAATTATGACATTGATGGTTTAACTATTATTCTAACTACTCTTATAAATATTATTAAATCCCAAAAATATTATCAACATTTATGTATTTATAGTTTGTTTACTCTCCATACGTCAATGTGTTCAGTTAGTTTCTATGTGATTTATAAGATCTATAAATAATACTAATCTCACTATTCTTATAATATTAGATTGTCTTCGTGTTCATACTTTCTAGATTAATTTTTCTTTATTCCTTATTTGCTAAAGTTATTGGTGTATCCTACAATTTTACTTCATTACATATACAAACAATAAAACAAACTAATAAATCAACCAAATAAATAAATATTTAAATTATTGATAGTTTTTAGTGATTAAGATTTATCTCACAACCAACCTAGTTCTAAACTAATCCATTTCACTAACTAGCATTGGCTATTCCTATCTTTTCACATATAAGATCTAATAGAGAGCTCTGATACCAACACTGTAGCGCGCCCAAAGCTAGCAGTTGATTAATCCAAGAGATTAACTAAATATAGAGGCACTAGAAATCTAAATTATATACTTAAGCATTCAATTAACAAATGTGCTACAAAATTTAACCCAAAATTAACCTGCTCTGAAACATATATGTACAAGAATTCCTCTCAAATGATACATATATAATAGTCATTTGGTGTACAGATACAATATGCAATATAATAAACATAGTAGCAGTTATCCAACTAACAAAATCAACCCTAGAAGTTTCCGCTGCGCAACTCTGATCTGTCTCTGAAACTGAAAGTGGGAATGGGTGAGCACATCGTTCCTAAAAGGGGTGCCCAGTAGGAATAACATTTAACTTTAAAGTAATCATTATAATGTAGAAAACAATACATGTTTTCCCTAAACATTAAAAGGCAACCAATTCACAGATTTAAACCATCATGTATATGGAACTAACTCCTTCATCAAGCAATGTATAATATTTGTTCTAACCACACTCAATAATAATATTACGGTGTATCGCCCTAACCATGTACATAAAAGTTGAATTCATGTACATATAAAAAAAGAAGCAGTTTCCTATATACCACAGATGGAAATTCTCATTTCCAAACATACAAATGGAAATTCTTATTTCCCAAACAATTCATAAAGATAAACGAAGCATTACAATTCCTTTCCAAACAATGGAAAGACTGAAAGAGATAACAAAACTTTCGGAATTTAAAACTATACAACGCAAGGAATACACAATAAGAAAATGCATGATTTTGTTAAACATAAACTTTGGTAAAAGAAACAACAATAATCACAAAATAGTTAAATATAAACTCCCACCTCTTTTGATGACAGGCCACGCCTACCTCGAGATCCATGATCTACTGGTTCATCCTTTGAATTGATCTTTGTTAATATATACTAACTGTTAATCACGCAAGACGTCTAAGAATCTAGCCAAAAAGGCTCACACAAGAATCATACAAGTTTAGCTAATGGTTCTAAGCCTATTATGGTATCTCATTCTATACCTTTAACATAACTAAGAGTTTACTAATCCAATTAGGTTGATTCTATAGTCCATCAACTAAGTCTTATAAATATCTACAACTTTGTAGAAGGAACCAAAGACTAATTTGAACCACAAGAGGTCAAAAACATCTAATTAAGAAAACTGCCCTAAGCCCAAGCCCACCAAAGTCAACTAACAGTCACTAACGGTCGAACTAACGATCAAGGGTCAACTAATAGTCAACGTCCAAGGTCGGGTCAAAGTCCAGGGTCAAATAGTCAAAGTCTAAAGTCTAAATCGGTCAACTGAGTCAAATACGACTCAACAAAATCGGCTCGGTCATAGTCTACTGAGTCAGATCTGGTTAACTCAGTCAGAGACACTAAAATAGATCAACTAAGCCTGAGAATCAGTTAGCTAGACAGCTGACAGGTCTGAATCACTTAAGCTTGTTGGTTCTGTGAAACTAACAGTTCAAATACTATCTTACAACATTACAACAGTACATTGAATTCATCAAGACTTCATAATTAAACACAAATACAAACTTAGTTTACCTGCAAAAGCAGTTCCAAGCTTTCACAACAAACACTAATTGTACCTCTATAATCACCACCAATTCAGTTTATTTGCAACTCAGTAGTTTCAACCACAACTGTGAATCCTTATCAACTATCCACTGCATATACTCATTCATATAACTCCCAAAGTTTCAATACTAACTCAACCTTCTCTGTAGTAACCACTAGCCGTAACTCAAATTCAATCTGTAACAGTTCCTTACCTTAACTTAAATCATTCATCTATATTATAGGCAAGGAATGTCTATATTATACTGATGCCTTTGCAGCACAATTGGCTCCAAAGTTGGTAGAAAACTCTGCGGTTATGTGTGCTCGGACAGGAGTAATCCAAGGATAGGAGACCTCCCGGGAAGCTGCGATACTGGATAACTGCAACGATGCCGTTTAAAACCCCGGACTGCCGGATAACCACAATGGTTAAGTGGGGATATTATCGGTGGAGGGTCGGGTCCTTACATACATGAACTAAGTTTTTCGAAGTAACGATATCTTACACCTAAACCTAAGTAACAGAGTCTTGAGTAATAAAGGTATTCTGAACGAGTATGTTGAGATCAGGATCGGGATGTAACAGACCGAGTAGGAATTTGAGTCTTTGTAGCAGTTGCTGGAGTCTTTTTAACAATTTTTGAAGTCGCTGAACTTAGTAGTGATCTTGATCTTGTTGCCGTTATTTCCTTGAATATATTAGATGCTATAATCAACCTCCTATTTCTAGTACATATAAAATATATGAGTAAACCCAAGTTTAAGACAAGTAAATATAAATACCCTAGCTAAACCATAAAAAAGATAAAATCCATCATTATGCTTTCCGTTTCTGTTTTCTGAGGAGTTTCCAAACAACCAAAATTGAAACCTTTTTCCATTGACAATGAAAAATAATCTCACTAGAACTTGATTAATCGCCGAAATATATCACTATCAAACTTATACTAATACATAACATTACCAGTGAGGCAAACAAACATCAAATAAAAGTCAACAACCCAAAGTAACATAGGTAGAGGAAGGATCACAAATTCTAGATAACAAAGATTCAAGTCTAGAAGCAAACCCCTTGATCTAGTAATGAAAATATATAATGCTAGAAGTAAAACAAGTAAATCTAAAGCATAAACATAAATAATGACGGAATCTGAAAGAAAAGTTGTCGGAGACGTTCTTGTAGTGACTTAGTCCGAGTAAATTTTTTGAAAAAGACCGAATACCTTACTTTTTTCTATTCATCAGATCACAAACCATAATCTAATCGACCAAATAGAAAACCAAGCCTATAGAAATCAATAAAAATACCGATTAACCTGAAAAAGGAAACAAAAACTAAGAAAAATTACAAGGATGAGAAAAGTAAGGTGAGGAAGGTGGAGCCTATTTGAGCAGAGCGGCGCTCAAGCAGTGAAATTTTCGTTTTTAGGCTTATTGGGTTTTTTGGGAGAGGATAATATATTTGTTAACCAAAATTGTTTCGTGGGGAGCTTTCCAACACTCTCCAAAGTGTGTATCTTCTCCTCCATTGAAGGAATAATTCATTATTTGCACTAGTGGGAGCACACGTGCAATGCAATAATTGAAATTTGCGATTATTTAACAATATAAAATTAGGGAAATCTTTTGAGAAACAAAAATTCAACATTCTTGTTTGTACTCGATACATGGGCAATTCAAAGAACTTTTTTAACATATAAATTTTATAAAAATCTCGTGTATATTCCGAAAGATGTTGAGTTTTTAATTATTTTTTTATCTATGCATTTCTGTAAATATGAACATATCTATTAAATGAATGTTTTTACTCTTTATTTTTATTGAATTTACATGAGATAATAGATCTTATTAATTTAAATGAGGACAACTTGATAATCTAACAGGTTTCCTACTAAAATAGCACATTTTCTTTATATTAGTAAAATATAAGAAATATATTTTGCTTAAATATCGTACCCTAATACTTAGTAAATGTTGATATTTCCTTTCATATGAGAAAAATAACGCACCACACTTTCCACAATTCCACCTGCTTGGAAGGTATACAGGAATAAATCATGCAACACAGGTGCACCCTATAAGTAATTTTTGGAGAAAAATTAATTGAAGATTTTCCTTTTTACCATCCCATTCTGATAATGGATTCTTTTGGTGATCCTATCCTATGGCTCTTCCTTTTTGAGAAAAGTATAATATTACAAAACTCTAAACGTGCCGTCCTAAAAGCATCCGGTAACCGTCTCCTCACACATTCTTAATGCAGTGGGGTTCAATAAAATCCCAAAAATGCGGAGCCCGTCACGATGTGAAAGGACGGTTTTTACCTTGCTTTCTATGGTGGTACGTCCAGAAGAGTTGATAATATTAATAACATGAGTACTAATTTATGGGAAGGATGTTCTTATATGAAATTTAGTATCATCCCAAATAAATTGGTGCCCCATCCATCGCCATAAACAAATAAAGGTTAAAATTGTAAAGTTAAAACCTCGAAGTAGTTAGCATTTTTGTATTCTAAAGCAATTTGCGAGAAAAAGACAAATACGAAAACCACGGATAAAATCCGCTTGACATCAAAACAAAAGAGGACCATTTGTTGTCCATTCATGACATCCTGTATCATAATTCACTAGACCAAATGAAAATTTTCCCTTTCTACCATCCATTCTTAGCCAAATTACTATCGCTATGAAGGCTCAATCTCTTATTTTTTAGCCAAATGAAAAATTTATAGTAACTCTATTTTAGGAAAAGAGGTAGTACAAAACTGCCAATATGAGTACCACTAAACTGGTACAAAATTACTAGTAAACTGCCAATTTGGTATTCACTCCAGTAAACTGGTATCCAATGATAATCATAAGGGGAAAATCTCAGAGATAGAACTTGAAGGTAGTTGGCATTTTGTATTCTTGAGAGTCGGACATTTACGAGAACAAGATAAAACACACGAAAACGACCTAAAGCCGACACCAAAAAAGGACCATTTGTTGTCCATTCATGACATGCTGCTTATTATAACCAATCACAACTACCGGAATACATATAAGAGGAAGCAGTAATTATCAGTACACCCTCAAATTAACAAATTGGTACCCGTTAACAGCCTTGCAATTAAACCCATTAGATAAGAGTACAAACGTGGGTCTCTATCTATATGCCTCATGCACCACTAGTCACGGGTCACAGACACATTAAAAGCCATTCTATCGACAGTACGACTGTGACCTTAACCGTTGGAAATTAAGTAATACAGTAGTCACTAGTCAAGGTAAAATAGAAAACATTGGCACACCTTCTGCATAAATGCCGCACAAGAATGCCAACAAAAGAGCACTATGCTTTTTTTCTCCCTTCGATGAGAAAAAGGAAGCACTATTTTACAACTTCGGAATTTGTTGCACAGACATTCGAGAAAAAGACAACAGTGTTATTTGTTTTAGCATACAATTGCAATTTGCAACCACCGCTTCTAAATGCAACAGCAACTTGGAAGTGCACTTCCATCTGTCTAAGCCTGCTTTAAATGGTATCCCACTTGAACATTGGAGGAACTTTAGTGAATGCGCGGACAGCTCGACGCTGCACCTGTATTTTAATGAAAGACGTCCCGCTGCGGAAAGTTATTGAAGTAGACATGTATATAATTGAGCAGCTCATAAATATTATCCATTCATGAAGTTTTGGACCCCGCACTTGTTTGTTTGAAACACGGGGTTACGTGCAATAAAATTATTGGATGATGATAGCATTGATCTTATTGAGTGAGTGACCTTATTCGAAATTCATGGGCTTTTGAAAAGCAACCTGATAAAAGTTTGAATGTCCATGACCACCCCATTATTTCACCTCAACCCAAGCCAATCTTTTGTTTTTGTCAAAGGAACCATCCACTTGTAAAACATTAGATAAGCACCTATATGCTTCAAAAAAATAAAAATAAATAATAAATAATAAGAATCAATTAGAATCCAAGAAACCAGTACTTATCTTTTTCTTCTTTGATCCAAGAAACTAGCTCCACGCCTTTTTGTATAAGCAAGGTGCTCACTGCTTTATGATGAATAGCTCCTTGCCTTTTCGTTTCTTAAAGACCGCAGTTGTTCACAGGGCCGGGAAATGTTATTTACAGCGCCAGAAAAAGTCGACCAGGAAGCAGAAAATTTGAAAAGCTGAAAAGGAGTTCACTCTCTGCAGACGTTTGTTTCCAGCGCCGGTCGCCGCCTCTAATAGTGGAATAATAAATATAGGCAGAAGATTAAGCACAACCACTTTTTTTTATCATTACATAATACTTCCGATCCTGAATGGTTGAATAACCTTAAGAGAAGGAAAATGAACAATATTAATTGTTTACAAGATAAGAATAATAATGTAGTATCTTCTAGGCAGGAAATAGAGAATATCTTAACATCTTACTTCTTTGAGCTCTTCGCTAAAAATTCCAACAACGTAGAAAATGAAATTTTCAAACATGTACAACTTTGCATTTCTTTGGAAGAAAATACATTGTTAACAGCCATTCCAACCTCAGCTGAAATATGGGATGTTGTAAAAATATTAAAACCAAACTAAGTCCCTTGGCAGATGGATTCCCAATGAGTTCCTTTAAACATAATTGGGAAATCGTTGGACCTCGAATGGTAGCAGTAGTTCAAGACTTTTTTAGGCATGCATAGCTCCATCAAGATTTGAATAAATTTTTTTTTAGTACCTAAGATTAAAAATCCAAAATCTCCAGCTGATTTCAGGCCAATTGGTGTCTGCAATACACGTTACAAAGTGATAACTAAGTTGTTGGCTAACAGATTCAAAAAAAATCTTTAGAAAAAAGTATCTCTCCTCTGCAAGTTGCTTTTCTCTCTTATAGACAGATCTCAGACAACATTATCATTGCACATGAGATTGTCCATTCCATGAAGAAAAGTAAAAAAAAAAAAGAAGGCAACATAGGAGCTAAGATAGACATGTAAAAGGTATTTGACTGAGTAAATTGGAATTTCTAAATAAAAACTTTACATTCTTTTGGCCTCTCTAAACAACGGTGTGATTTGATTTTTCATGTGTATCTCAACCTCTTCCATCTCTGTTATGTTAAATGGAACTCCTTGCAAAGAATTTAAGCCCTCGAGGGGAATTAGACAGGGGGATCCTTTGTCCCCCTATTTATTCATTCTTTGTATGGAAGTTTTTTCCAGGCTATTTTGTCATTTGGAAGCAGTGAAACAAGTGCCTGGTATCAAACTAACTCTTAAATCCCCACTTATATCTCATACGTTTTTTTTTGCAGATGACCTTCTTCTCTCTACTAAAGGTGACCTAGGTAGTTGCAAGAACCTTTTAGAGGCCATTAATATGTTTAGTGCATCTTCTGGACAAGTCATAAATTTTACAAAAAAGTGCATAATAAACATCAAGGCATAATTTGGGCTAATGAAAATCAAGAAAGTAAATATCAAGGATACTCACCTAGGAGTACCCCTATTTGTGGATACTTCTTAATTAATATCCTTTGATAACATCGTAAGAAAATGGAGCACGGGGTAAAACATTGGTTAAAAAAAGTCCTATCTCAGTCTAGTAAAATTTTCCTCAATAAATCAATCCTCTCAAGCATGCCCATCTTTAGTATGGGTTGTTTTGTTTTACCAAAAAAAATCACAAAAAGAATAAATGACATTCAAAGGGACTTTTGGTGGAGAAAACATACTAACTCTAAAGGAATATATATCAAAGCTTTCGACTTTTTATGTAAACCTATTAACCTGGGGGATTGGGTTTTAAGGAAGCTAACAAAATGAACCAATCCATGATTAGTAGGATATCTTGGATATTAGCCAGCAAACCTGATGACTTACGAGATCAAATTTTAAAAGGGACATATTTCAAAAAGTCAGAAGATTTATATTCCAAGAAGAAATCATCAGCCGCTTGGATATGGAAATGTATCCTGCAAGGTACTGAACATGTAAAAAACTACAGATTTTGGGAAGTAGGGGATGGTTTATCTATTAATATTTTGGAAGGAAAATGGTTAACAAATAGAGAACAACCTCTGGCTAACTCCATTACAAGAATACACAATATAACACTTGTGTCTGATTTGATTAATCAATACACAAAGAAGTGGAATGGATCTCTCATACACTCGTTCTTTGACAATTCTTTGGTTTCTGAGATATTGAACATCAAACTATATACCTCTAACAATGGTCAACTTAAAAAAAATAAACTGAGATGGATGGTCACAAGAAATGGTGAATTCTCTGTAAATTCTCTTTATGCTAAACTGGAAAATCCTTTGGGATCAGTATCTCCTGAAAATAAAATATTTTGGCAAGGTCTATGGAATATGGACACTTCACAAAGGATAAAACTTTTTACTTAGAAGTGCCTTCAAGACATTTTACCTACAATAATTTAAATGGGTCCAATCCTGGATGTAGAAACTCAATGCAATTTCAAATAGGCTATAGAATCAACTTATCATTTTTTTTTGATTGTCACTATGCTAAGGAAGTATGACGCTTAGCACCAACATGGAGTAACACAGGGAGTAACGTCTAACACTAAAAAAATTTGTTTTTTGGATAAATATAATGACTGGTTGAAAGAAGACATCAATTTTATATCCATGGCTCTGGTTGCAACCAAATGCTGGTTTATCTGGAAAGAAAGATGCCTTTGAGTTTTTGAAAAACAAGAGAGAACACCATAAAAATTAGCTCAAGATATCTTACGACATTTTGCATATTGGCACCCACAAGATCTTAACACTAGGAATGGACAGAACAACAAAAATACTTTGCTTAATACACAATAGAAATTCTCTGACAGAGATACTCTAAAACTGAATTGTGATGCTTATTGGGCTTCAAAAGACACTAACACAGGTTTTGATATTGTGCTTCGCAACTGGTCAAAATACACTAAAAATTAAAACTATTTCTTGAATTCCAGGGTCCTTATAGTCCGAAAAATACTCGAGAGATTCTTCTAGACACTGGACACATATCCAATTTGTTAGAGCATAGCTCGGTTGAATCCACCAAGCGTTGGTATGTCAATATTGGTTGTCATATTTTAGTGAACCAAAACTCATTTAAAGATTCGCTTGATTATTTAGTAGAGTCAACTTCGTATAGGTTAGCTTGAAAGTGTTAGGATATGAGACTTACAAGTATTACGTGAAGACTTGAAGAATGTGAAAAAGTAAGGAGCTACAACGACATCATCCTTCCTCTTGAGCTTAGTAATATTTGACTTGAACTGTTTCATTCCCCAACATATCTTTCAGGTCGTGCATATTGAAAACTTAACTGCGAAGCTGCGAATGATTATACTCTAGTTAGACATAGTATTAAGGAATTACAATATGAAGTATAACGTCTATCTTTTGAACTTCGTATTTAAGACATAGACATAATATTATGAATGCTATTGTGATTATGTATGGGTATGGGTGAAGATTTTGTCCTAGGAAACAATGTTTTACATTCGTCTAAAGGAAGTAAATTCATACAATGTAGTACGTCTCGGCCGAGTCAGCCGAGTAACTCGCGAGTAACCCGGGTATCGGTCTTTGGCCAATACGATCCTCAAAAACTCGGTCGAGCAGGGTATTCTCTATATACTCGCCAAGTTAGTCGTGACTCGGACCGAGTTAATCGTGACTCGTACAGAGTTAATCGGCATACTAGGATCAAAATAGTTCCCAAACCACTATATAAAACCTTAAAAACTATATTCTCAAGTATGACTCACCGAGTGGAGGCACAAGTACTATCCATCTCTATAAGTTTCCACTTCTTTTTGAAGTATTTTTTTTACCATTTTTCTTTTCATTCTACTTTCACATCACAAACAGTTCACATATCTGAAAACTATATGCTCAAGTATGACTTACCGAGTTACTCGGTCTGGATCGGGAAATACTCGGGGATCAGTCCCCAGCTGAGACAGGGCCGATCCCCGATTCGTACTACATTGAATTCATAAACTTTTTTTTTGAATCGAAAGGGAAATCGCTAAGCTTATTGATATTGTTATTCATTGCAAATCTTTTTAATTACCAATATGTGTGTTTAGTATAACCGTCATAACTTGTTTATGTATCTTGGTAAAACTATTCACAAGGCATGATTTTGTATTGGTCTTTTATTAGTGAAACCGATCTTAAGTAATCACCTAAGATGGTATGATCAATTTAGTGTTATTGGTATGACCAACTCTAAACATTGA
This sequence comes from Papaver somniferum, assembly GCF_003573695.1. Lineage (NCBI taxonomy): Eukaryota > Viridiplantae > Streptophyta > Magnoliopsida > Ranunculales > Papaveraceae > Papaver > Papaver somniferum. The sequence goes on from NW_020625486.1 coordinate 646,479, forward strand.
GGAACCGATCCTAGTAAGAGGTGCAACCAATCACAAAAGAGGAATTGATCCTTGTAAGAGGTGCAATACGTTTTTAGATATTGGGGAACCGATCCTATGAACATGTGCAACAAATATAAGTTAGATACCATATATATGTGGGAACCAATCCGAGTACCTAGTCAACCAAGTTTCGGTAACTAGCGTGACTAAATCTAGTACCCACATGGAGGTAGAACCAAAACTTGTTTTGGTAGAACCGTGAAACCCATTTTTGTTGATTTGATAGGATAATCAATCACATAGTTCTTGGAAGTCAGGTGAACCAATTCTAATCTCGTTTTTGAAGTGAGGGATATCGGTTCCAATATTGTAAATATGAAAAAAGATTTACAAAGTAAAGATGTCGACACACTTTGAACATGTGCAGTAACTCTTACCTTTTATTTTTCAAAGATATTCCTAATAACTAACGAAGAATCCCGAATCGAAATAAATTGAAAATCTTTTAATTAAGGTTGTTAGTTTTATATGCTTTTCATTTCCAGCAATTAAATGCCTATCTTTAGAAAATAAAAATTGGTAATGTGCATTTACTAATTGGAGATTTCTACTGAGATTTCTGTCCATATTTGGACAAAGGATTTCCAGGAATTATAGAGACCGAATTTGGAATATATTGCATATCTTGAGAATATTTTCGGTTTTGGAAATTCCATGGTGTCCAAACTTCCTTGTCTATAAAAACTAAGTTAGCATTTCAAGCAAACTAATCCTCAGAGCTAGCAAAATTACCTAGTTGTGTTGTTACTGGTGGAGTTGCCTATTCGCAGAGAAAAGTAACCCAATTAGGTGAAATCTCTTACGATCGCTCGGTTTAAAGACTTCTTTGGGATTGAAAAGATCTATTAATACTATTGATGGGAAACTAGATAATTGCAGTTTATTATTAGTTTTCGATTGATTTGATTGACTAACGGTGGTTGAACTTTGATTGCACCTAGTTTGTTAATGCTTGAGAATCTTCTCTTCTGATATAAGATTCACTCAAACTAGATCGAAGTTTCAACGGGGATCTTTAGTGTTCGTAGATCTAAAGACGTCTTGTGATAATCCATTTTTAACAGACTACGTTTTGTGTGTGATTGCTCACAATAGATTCAAGTTGATTGTGTGCAGGTGTTTATTGAAGATCTAAGAAGATTTTAAGACGGAGAATATTTCTGATTTGGGTTCATAATCTTTGGTGTGCACAATACTTGTTTAGGCTAATAAGGGATCCAATTATAATCGGTTTATCCTTTGGATAGATCAAAATTGAGTAGATCGGCATCAATATATTTCTTTGTTATTTTAAGTATTGATCGCAAAATCTGGACAGTTACTTTTGTAGTTGTTATTAGATAGATCTAAAAACCTGACATAGGAGTTTATTGCGATAAACGGAAGAAAGTTTTGTCAAACTCATATCACGTTGTTTGAAAAGAGTTGCTACCAAACATATTTGTTATTCCTTTACTGTTTGGAATGCAAACCAAAGGTATTGTTCAAATTGCGTGACTTATTGCAAGTTGGAGGCGTAGGGATACAAACGAAACTAGGTGAACTATAAATTTAGTTGCTTGGTATCAACTATACGAAATTGGTTTAGATTTTGTATAGCGGCTTAATCCTGAGAGTATTCAAATTTGGACAAGGTCCCGTGGTTTTTCTTCATTTGCGGTTTCCTCGTTAACAAAATCTTGTTATTTCTTTTTCTTTTCTATTTTCGCAATTATAATTGTTTATTATAATTAGAAGTAAAATACGCAAACGTTAATTTCTATTCACTTCATAGCAATCCTATTGTGTTCGGTTAAGTCAGAACCTTTTATCAAGTAAACATACTTCGTTGTTGTATTGTCTCGATCTTGTATCCATATTCAATCACACAAGTTATCTTGTTGTCGTATTATCTCGATCTCGTATCCATAGACGATCATACAAAGTATGAACCGATTAGTTGTATTGTCTCGACCCAGTCCATAAACAATCACTCTCGGAGAAAGGACTTATAAGTGGAAAAGTTTTAGATTGTGGTATATTTGGGTACCCTCGTCTTTTCATAATTTAACATAATGTTGTCACCGCATCTAAGGAATTTGATACATGTGTATCTTCCTCTCCCCGGGAACTAGTGATCCTCAAGACGAATTGAGGATATTTACCTATATTAGGAATGATTCCTTGTTTAGGATAAATTCCTAGTTTGGGAAGGAGTATTGTTTTGAGTAGTATTCTTAGTTTAGGAAATACTTCTTAGAAAAGGAAGTAGATTCCTATAAGGTTTTGAGAAAACCAAAACCTATAAATAGAGTTGTTTATCTTATATCTAAGAAAATCTATTTAGTGTGTTCTTAATAAAGATGCACCTAGAGAAGAAAGTTTACACAGAAAACCTAGAGAAGTTTGTGAGACAATTAATTATTGTAAAAGCAACCTTAGTAAATAGTTTAGGGCTAACTACTGTTTAGAGAGATTGTGAGCGTAACAAAGAGGGAATTGAAAATCGTTTTCTTGTTCATAATCTAGAGAAGATATATTTCTTCGAATTACTATTTGTGTTATGTTTTCTAAGTTTCTCGTCTATTATGAATTCCGCCTTTATAGTAATAGCTACCAAGGTATAGAGATCAATACGTATCAGAATCACCAAACAAAGTGTCCTTCAAATGATTATGAACTAAAGTGCTAATCATATTCAATCCTTCTAAATTATCGATCTCAAAAGATTGTCTAGTAACATTAAATCCATTTAGTTAAGTCTTCATATTAATAAAAGACCGGTTCTACAATTGATGATATCATTATATGTGGCTAAAAACGGACGACCTAAAATTATTGGTATTTGAGGACTTTGGTCCTGAGCATGATGGTTATCTACAAAAAAATAATCCAATGGATAAATCTATTTAACCTCAATAAGAACATCCTCTATGATACTACGATGGACTTTGACAGACCAGTATGTTAATGGAAGTGTCATTTTAGTTGGTCTCAACTTACCAAGACCCAGCTGAATGTACACACGATACGAGAGTAAGTTAACACTACCTTGTAAGTCAAGCAATGCCTTATCAACTGTGTGATTACCGACCACACAAGATATGGTAGGGCATACATGGTCTTTATACTAAGGGGGTGTTTGGTTAAGAAGGATTGAACTTACTTGACCAACTAAAAAAGATTTCTTTTATACATTAAGCTTATGATTTCATGTATAGAGATATTTAAGGAACTTGGCATAAGCATACATTTAACTTATTTATTCTAATAACGAGATGTTCATGTTTACCTGCTTAAATATTTCCACCAGCTCGTTGAAAGTTGATTCCTTCCTTGTTGGAACTAATAACCGTGGATATGAGGCTCTAGGAAAAAAGGTGGTCCTTTCAGGAACCACATTGGACTCTTTAAAGACTCTATGAGTCTCTTCAGTTACTATCTCATAAAGGTGAACTATAGCATGTTCACTTTCAAGCATAGTTACCTTATTGTCTACCGGTTTATCACTCATAAGGGTTGCTATTAAATGTACGGGGTTTGATAATTTTTCACTAACTAAATATATTTCATGAACTCCTCTAAGATTTAGTTGTGGTTGACTGGGGACCTTTCCCTTTTTTCTTTCTCTCAAAGACTCGACAGTTTTGACTAACCTGGATTTGTAAATCAGAAATAGCCTGAGAGTAGCCTGAACCATTTTTTTATTGTCTTCTAAACTTTGCGCTACAGATCGCCGAAATGTTGTAGTGTCATGAGATAAAAAGGTGAGATACTCTCCTAAGATCATGATCTTCATATCTGAAGGATTCCGAAACTGATCTATCGCTGCAATATCTTAGTATACCAAAAACCTGGGGGACCCTGAGAATTACTAGACTGACCTTGACTCTGACCATTAGACCAAGAAAAATTAGGATGGTTTCTCCAAATAGGGATATAGGTTTTTGAATATGGATTATACTTTTTACTGTTTTCAAACCTATAGTTGTTAAAAAGAGCACGAGATTGCACTTCATATCTATCATATTTTGACCCTTAATTCATCTCTAAGGCCTTTAAACGCCTAAGATTATATGACCGATTATCAACTCTATCCACCATAGGGATATGATTCCTAGGTATTTCTAGTTCTCTAATTTTAGCCCATTTCCTAGTTTTCTCAGCTAACCTGATAAACGAGTCAGAACATGTATCTGGGTCCTGATGGATGAATTCTCCCCCACTCATTGTTTCTACCTGCACAAGGGTTCCACTATCAAAGACCTCATATGAAATTTGAGCCATGTGGAATTTCTCTAAGATGTGATGTTGACACTAGTATAACAATTCATTTAACCTTTCAACAAAATCATGAAGGTTTTCACCTAATTTATGCTTAAAAATTTGGATAGACTGACAAAAAGCAGAAGTCTTATGGTGTGGGTACAATTTCTATATATTATGTTCTAATAATATATGGATTATTTGTATTAATTTTGGATTACCTAACATAAATTTATAATTTATAATTTTTTTGATTTAGTTCTCCATTATTAACTATCAAGAAGTGTCAAATTTAGTGGATCTAAGCACGGAGCAACAACCTAACAATTTCTAGTTTTGATGGCTTGTTCTATTTCCTGTATGTTCATAATGCTCTTACCGATCCTTAAATGTAGTAGGTTTGAGCATAAACCGATACCTTAACAACTGTAAAATCTGGTTGATCATCAAATTTTCCGATTGTGTGAAATGAATATCCCAACTCTCCAGGAAAAGGCTATTGCACACCAACTCTCAAATGTTTTCGGCTCAAGTGTAAAGTAATTGCATAGCATACACATTTTGCTTTTAGTTTTATTATTTCATGTCCACATATGAATTACTCATACGAGAAGCCGATTATACATCCCGTTTCGTTAAAAAAACTCTACAAATAACCAAATGGAGTCCCACATTAATGTAATCCCAAAACTTGGTAACTAGATATTTTAATGACAAATCAGATATCACGACTAGTTAAAAATATTCTACCAGCTGCCACATGCATTTTTCCTAAAATCACCCCACTGCTTAGTAACATTCAATATAAGTTGTTTAGCAATCTTTCAACTCATTTCAATTTACTTTGCAAGTCTCACATGTGGTCGTTTGACGCACAACCAACTGCCCGCCCTCTACCAGATCAAGTAGCTGACCCTTTATCATACTGATCGATAACAAGTTTCCAACTATCAAATAGATTCGATCATAACCTAAGCAACCACATATCCGTTGCTTATTTTCCAAGTATCAAGTTTATGACACATCCAATTTTTCTCACAAACTAGTAGTGGACCAAAGTTTAAGGGATTGTAGTTTTGGACAAGCAATATCACATGATATCCTTGCCCGACACTAGCTCTGACTGCAAGATCCACTCGGCAAATCCCAACCATAGATAAAATCGACTTTCACCGACGATTTTGGCCAGTCAGATATTTAAGGTTTTCCTTTAATGGTAAATATTTTCTAGCATGTAAACAATGATCCGTACTAATTATCTTCTTCTATTAAATAAAATACCGTCAAACAAGCCATTTCTTTTAGTCTAGCATTGTATGATTTTGATATCTCGAATCGAAAGTACTCTTTTGACAATGCATTTTTTTTCGGCCTAAAATACCAAGTTATGCTCTAACACATATAATTTTAACCTGGAAGGTATGGGTTCCTAAGACTCATGCCGTGTCAAGTAACTAAGAATGATGGTATGAAATCTCCCTCGATTGAGCTGTCTGAATAATTGTTTGAACTTTAATCTCGAATTCAAAGGAAATCAAAATTTATTTATCCTGTAACCTGCATAAATTGGGATCTTTTTCACCGTTCTTCAAGGGAATATCTATCAACTTATGCTTAATAGATATTTAGGCGAATATTTTAATAGTAAATAAACTTACTAAATATAAATTCACTACTCTCAGGTAGACTTAAAACTATTGCTTGAATTTCAGGGTCCTTAAAGTCCGAAAATACTCGAGCGATTCTTCTAGAGACTGGTCTCACATCTGATTTAAGAGAATTTTTTCATCAAATTCATCTAAGGAATCACCAAACAAAGTGTCATGAAAATGATCCTGAACTAAAGTGTTAATCATATTCAGTTCCTCTAAATTATTGATCTCAGAAAGTTATCTAGCAACATTAAAGCCATTTAGTAAAGTAGTCATATTAATAAAAGATATGTTCATGATACCGGTTCTACAATTGATGATAGCATTATATGTGGATAAATATGGGCGACCTAAAATTATTGGTATTTGAGCACTTTGATCCTGAACAGGTTGGGTATCTAGAACAAAAAAATCCACTGGATAAATGAACCTATTAACCTCAATAAGAACATCCTCTATGACACTACGATGGACTTTGACAGACCTATATGCTAATGGCAGTGTCGTTTTAGTAGGTCTTAACTTACCAAGATCTTGATGGATGTACACATGGTATGACAGTAAGTTAACATTACCTCCTAAGTCACGCAATGCCTTATAAACTACGTGATTACCAATCATACAAGATATGGTGGGGCATCCAAGGTCTATATACTAAGGGGGTGTTTGGTTAAGAAGGATTGAACTTACTTGACCAACTAAAAAGGATTTCTTCTATACATTAAGCTTATGCTTTCTTGTATAGAGATATTTAAGGAACTTGTCATAAGCATAAATTTACCTAATTTCTTCTAAAAACGGGATATTAATGTTCACCTGCTTAAATATTTCTACCATCTCGTTGAAAGCTGATTCCTTTTTGTTGGAACTAACAACCTTGGATATGGGGATCTAGGCACAAAGGTGGTCCTATCAAGAACCACATTGGACTATTTAGAGACTCTATTAGTCTCTTCAGTTACTGTGTCAGAATGGTGAACTATAGCATGTCCACTTTTAAGCATAATTGCTTTGTTATCTACCGTTTTATCACTCCTAAAGGTTGTTATTGAATTCATTTGGTTTCATGATGTATCACCAACTAAAGATATTTTACGTACTCATCTAGGATTTGTTTATGGTTGACTAGGGAACTTTTCTTTTTATCTTTCTCTCAAAGACTCAACAATTTGACTAACCTGGATTTGCAAATCAGAAATAACCTAAGAGTTAGCCTGCACCATCTTTTTATTGTCTTCTATACTTTGTGCAACCGATTACCGAAATATTGTGGTGTTATGAGATAACAAGATGAGAGACTCTCCTAAGCTCATGATCTTCTTATCTAAAAGGTTCTGAAACTGATCTGACCTTGAAGGATTCTTGGTATGACCAATACCTGGGGGAGCCTGAGAATTACTATATGACTGATGAGTGCCAAATATTGTATATATTTATCCCTTTTTGTTGGCATTTAACTCATCTTTTATGCATTAATTCTACATTTTATCCCATATTCTGTATTTTCATTGTTTTCAAGAATAAATATTTTTATTAATTAATTTTGCATTTTTTGGTAATAAATAAAGTTTGGATGAGTCGCGGAGCAAAAAGAGCAGAAAAGTAGTGAAAAGCCGGGAGAAATCACGCAAGGAAGCCGCAAAGAATGGTGCGCACAACCTCATTTTCTACACACAAAAGCGCCTCCGTTCTCAGCCATCAGATCAGCTCTCAGAAGCATCCGATGGTCGCTCCTTCATAGAGCATCAAAATCTGAAGTCTCTGCCAAGCACCACAGCGCTGAAATTCCAAGCCTTCAGATTAGATGTTAGTTGAATCCAACGGTCTCTCCCTTGCTGTGCATCAACGTTTGATATCTCCGCCTTACACTACAACACCTAACCCCATCTAGAGCCGTTAACTTCGTTGTATCAAAAAATCTGACGGTCTCTACAAGCTTCACTCCGCATCACCGTCCGATTCACCTACCAGATTCGCATCTCGCGGCCCATCTCACAGAACATCAAGACTCGATGCATTCGCCTCACACTTTAGCACCCGAACCCTACCACCTAACCAAACACGTCCCCTACCCCAAACACAGTCGAGCACCATCACCTCCACCCACTCCTCTGCAGAGCCACCTCCTGCAACTGCCGCACCACCATCATCACCACCAACTCCACTGCCACCATCACACCTCCAACATCATCACCCTATCACCCAACAACAAAACCCATCTCACCCCTAGCCCTCTAGTTCCCTAATTTCTCTTTTTTTCACGCTTCTCTTCCTGAAACCCTAGGCGTGAAAAAAATTGATAAATTAGGTAACCTAGAGTTGCAATTAGAGCATGGGAATGGAGTAGGAGCAATTACAAAGCATGGGTCGACGATTTCAAGCATCAATTTCAAAGAAATTAGGTAAACCTAATTTAACTGACTTTTGGGGAAGAACCCTAATTTTGTAATTTAGGGAAATTGTGTTGTGGGTATAAATTGGGACTATGGGTTGTGTTAGAAAGTATGTTTGGATTAGCCTGCATCCAGAACTTTCAAGTTCTGTTAAATGTTAATTTTCAATTTCATGATTCAGTTCAATTTCAGTTAAATATGTATGTTTTAATTTCTTGCTTTGTCACTGTTAAATGTGCTTATGTTATTCACTGTTAATGTGTATGTTATTCACTGTTAATTCCTGTTAGTGTTGCTCACTGTTAATGTGTGATGTTCCTGTTGATAGTTATCCTCATTGCTTTGTTACTGTTAGTGCCATGTTTAGTGTAGTGTTAAGTTTGTGATACATGTTAAGTAATGGAGTGTTAGATTAAAACTTTGCTGCATAGTGTTAATTGAGTAGTGGGGAGAAACTAGTGCTCACTAGTGACAATGAGCAAGCTAGTTCTCTTCCCACTCTAAAAGAGTGCCTTAGTTTTGCTCCATGTTAGCCTCACCATCTCCCCTGCCTTAGGCTAATTGCCTTTGTGTCATTTTCACTTTGCTCCATTTTGTTTTGTTTTTGTTCACTGTTTTGTTGCTGTTTAGTTTTTCCATTGCTTTTGCCTTGTTGTTTCTTCCCTGCCCTGCAACTCTGTTGCTTCTCTGGTTTGCTTCCAATTTGGCCTAGAGCCACTGTTTACCACTCCTTGTGCTGCTTTCTCTTCATTGCCTTTGCCTTGCTTCTCCACTGCTTGTGCAGCTGTGTACAGTGCTGCAGTCTTCTTTCTTTGCACTGCTGCAGCTGTTGCTGCCACTTCTTTCTCCTGCAGCTGCTGTTGCTGTTGCCCTCCTGCTGCTGCTACTACCTGCTGTGCAGCACTTGTGCTGCTGCCTTCCTTTTCCTGCCCTGCTACTGTTGCTGCTGCTGTTGCTGCTTCCTCACCAAGCCCACAGTTCACTAAGCCACAGACCCTCAAGTCCAGCCACAGTCCACTGTTAGCTCAATCCCATTGAGCCCAAAAGCCCAGAGCACAATTTGAGCTCATCTGAAGACCAAAACCAAAGCCCAGTTCATTAAGGTCCCAGGCCCAAATTCATTATTGAGCCCAATTCAATCAACTGTGGGCTTAACCAAAGCCTAACATTAAGGCCAAAACCCATTTGCACTTCAGAGACTAACTGAGCCCAAGCTCAGTTCATTCTATTGTTATCAAACCCATTAGTGCTCAAAGCCCAATTTGAGCCAAAAGGCTTCATAGCCCAATAGCAACTAGAACCCAAAATAGCTAAACACTCCAAAACACACCCGATCTCTGTGGATCGACCCGTACTTGCACGAGCTACAACTGACGACCGTGCACTTGCGGTATTACTGTAGGCCCCCGTTTTTATTGCGCTTAATTTCTATACCCCTTTCAAGGCCTACCAAGTTTTTGGCGCCGTTGCCGGGGATTGGTGCTGTGTTTTTCTTGTTGTTTTATTAGTTATTTTTGCATTTCACTGCATAGCATTTGCATCTGCATCTGCTTCACTTCATTTGCTGTTGGACCTGCTGTTCTGAACCTGTTTTTCTCTGCTGGGACGCCACCAAGGAAAAGAACCAAAACCCAACTGGGTTTTTGCAACAATATCAGAGCAGCTGGGCTGTGCTTAAAAGGTAACCCATTTAAGAGAACCCGAATTGTGGGCTTCCAATTTTTAATTGTGGGCTTGTAATATTAAAGCCAATTTTTTGGGCTTTTTATTTTTCTATTTTGGGTTTGTAATAATTTATTTTTGGGCTTGTTGTTTAATTTGTGGGCTTGTATTTATTTTGTGTGGGCTTGTTTAAATTCTTTCATTGGACTTGTATTTTAGACTCTGGGTTTAAACCCAGCTGAGCTTATAACTGATTGTGGGCTTGCTTCCACTCAAGAGTGGACCTCGAAACCAAAGTTTTAAAACAAACGTCGGGCCTTAACCAACTGGGCCAAATTAAACTTTCAAAATTAAAACTTAGTGTTTCGTGGGCCGCGGCCTTCCTTCCATTCCATTAGAGGACCAACAGTGGGCTTGCTCCCATTCAAAAACCAAATTTTATTTTCTTTTTCAAAAAAAAAAAAAAAAAAAAAAAAAAAAAAAAAAAAAAAAAAAACAACAAATTTTCTTGTAGATAATGTGTTAGTTAAATTTCCTTTTGTATATATTTTGCTAATCCAATATGATCTCGGCTGAAATATGTTGGATTTTTGCCTTGAATAACGGAGTTTTAATTCTGCTTTCGCCGAAATCGGGTATTCTCTTTCCTTTTACTCTACTCAGCATGTCCCTTTCCATATGTTGCATTTTAATTCTTTCCATATTTTGAAACATTGAGGACAATGTTTAGTTTAGGTTTGGGGGTATAGAGTAGATGCCACGATAATATGCTATAATTGAAAACGAACTCCTTCTTCTTTTTGAAAAAATTGAAAAATTCCAAAAAAATTAAAAAATCAAAAATTGAAAACGAACTCCTTCTTCTTTTTGAAAAAAAATTGAAAAATTCCAAAAAAATTGAAAAATCAAATTCAAAAAAATTAAAAAATTAGAAAAATCATAAAAATGGAGCTCATTTACCTTGAAATGTTGACTCTTGTGCAAATATGTATTTTTATTAGGAGTCTTAGTCTAGATATTTAGGCACCCTGATTCTAGCACAATTCACATAGTGATAAGAAATTTGCACGCGCACGATCTACCAATACATGTATGGCCTCGATCTTCAAGGTGTTTGATAGGAAGTTACGATTGCCAATCACTTTAGAATACTGAACGAAACTTGACTAGCTTGTTCTTTGGTTGGTTGGGATAGAAGGTGGAGGTTACATTAAGAAAGACAACCATCGAATTTAACTGGGTGCATCAAAAAGGGCTACCTCTTGCAAAGTGTCATGTAATCTTTTGTTTCCTTTTGTATATGTATCAAAAGTGTTTTGATGTTCAAAAAAAAAAAAAAAAAAAAAAATTAAAAAAAAAAAAAATACGATGTATATATTCAAAAAAAAAAAAAAAAAAAAAATCGATGTATATATTCAGAAAAAAATATCAGAAAAAAAAAAAAAAAAAATCAAGTATTTATCAATTCCATCATCTCTTGTTCCAAAAATAAAAAGAGAATAGTCAATGTAAATAAGAGTCATGTAAAGAGTCATTTTGTTGTTTTTGTAATAAGCAAGGAAGGGTGTATGCCATTGATGTACAACGCGAGTAATTGTGAAATACCTCCAACTCATTCACAATTCTCGTAAAGTCCGGACAGCTAGCTAGATTTCGACCTCAGTTCTTAGCCTGAGAAACTATCTCTTGGTGATTAGTAGTCATAACTTCAGATCTTTCTTTACACATGTGTAGATACACTTTACACTCTTATCACATGTCTTTATTTGTTATCAGTGCTAGGATTGTGCCTTTGACAGCTAGATTGACATCTCCATTTTGCTGTGAGCTTAAACTGTTTTGCACATGTCACATTTGATGGAATCTGAGCTTATATTTTGACCTAGAACTTTGTAGGTACGTTCTAAGCAAACCTTCACGAGACTTCAACTCGTCCACTAGGGACACTTAGTGGTTTAAAAGGCTTAGTGCATACGCTAAATGCATTCGAGAGACCAGCGACAGTGGTATAGTTAGGATTTCCTTAGTTTTGTTTTACTTGAGGACAAGTAAAATTCAGGTTTGGGGGTATTTGATGAGTGCCAAATATTGTATATATTTATCCCTTTTTGTTGGCATTTAACTCATCTTTTATGCATTAATTCTACATTTTATCCCATATTCTGTATTTTCATTGTTTTCAAGAATAAATATTTTTATTAATTAATTTTGCATTTTTTGGTAATAAATAAAGTTTGGATGAGTCGCGGAGCAAAAAGAGCAGAAAAGTAGTGAAAAGCCGGGAGAAATCACGCAAGGAAGCCGCAAAGAATGGTGCGCACAACCTCATTTTCTACACACAAAAGCGCCTCCGTTCTCAGCCATCAGATCAGCTCTCAGAAGCATCCGATGGTCGCTCCTTCATAGAGCATCAAAATCTGAAGTCTCTGCCAAGCACCACAGCGCTGAAATTCCAAGCCTTCAGATTAGATGTTAGTTGAATCCAACGGTCTCTCCCTTGCTGTGCATCAACGTTTGATATCTCCGCCTTACACTACAACACCTAACCCCATCTAGAGCCGTTAACTTCGTTGTATCAAAAAATCTGACGGTCTCTACAAGCTTCACTCCGCATCACCGTCTGATTCACCTACCAGATTCGCATCTCGCGGCCCATCTCACAGAACATCAAGACTCGATGCATTCGCCTCACACTTTAGCACCCGAACCCTACCACCTAACCAAACACGTCCCCTACCCCAAACACAGTCGAGCACCATCACCTCCACCCACTCCTCTGCAGAGCCACCTCCTGCAACTGCCGCACCACCATCATCACCACCAACTCCACTGCCACCATCACACCTCCACCATCATCACCCTATCACCCAACAACAAAACCCATCTCACCCCTAGCCCTCTAGTTCCCTAATTTCTCTTTTTTTCACGCTTCTCTTCCTGAAACCCTAGGCGTGAAAAAAATTGATAAATTAGGTAACCTAGAGTTGCAATTAGAGCATGGGAATGGAGTAGGAGCAATTACAAAGCATGGGTCGACGATTTCAAGCATCAATTTCAAAGAAATTAGGTAAACCTAATTTAACTGACTTTTGGGGAAGAACCCTAATTTTGTAATTTAGGGAAATTGTGTTGTGGGTATAAATTGGGACTATGGGTTGTGTTAGAAAGTATGTTTGGATTAGCCTGCATCCAGAACTTTCAAGTTCTGTTAAATGTTAATTTTCAATTTCATGATTCAGTTCAATTTCAGTTAAATATGTATGTTTTAATTTCTTGCTTTGTCACTGTTAAATGTGCTTATGTTATTCACTGTTAATGTGTATGTTATTCACTGTTAATTCCTGTTAGTGTTGCTCACTGTTAATGTGTGATGTTCCTGTTGATAGTTATCCTCATTGCTTTGTTACTGTTAGTGCCATGTTTAGTGTAGTGTTAAGTTTGTGATACATGTTAAGTAATGGAGTGTTAGATTAAAACTTTGCTGCATAGTGTTAATTGAGTAGTGGGGAGAAACTAGTGCTCACTAGTGACAATGAGCAAGCTAGTTCTATTCCCACTCTAAAAGAGTGCCTTAGTTTTGCTCCATGTTAGCCTCACCATCTCCCCTGCCTTAGGCTAATTGCCTTTGTGTCATTTTCACTTTGCTCCATTTTGTTTTGTTTTTGTTCACTGTTTTGTTGCTGTTTAGTTTTTCCATTGCTTTTGCCTTGTTGTTTCTTCCCTGCCCTGCAACTCTGTTGCTTCTCTGGTTTGCTTCCAATTTGGCCTAGAGCCACTGTTTACCACTCCTTGTGCTGCTTTCTCTTCATTGCCTTTGCCTTGCTTCTCCACTGCTTGTGCAGCTGTGTACAGTGCTGCAGTCTTCTTTCTTTGCACTGCTGCAGCTGTTGCTGCCACTTCTTTCTCCTGCAGCTGCTGTTGCTGTTGCCCTCCTGCTGCTGCTACTACCTGCTGTGCAGCACTTGTGCTGCTGCCTTCCTTTTCCTGCCCTGCTACTGTTGCTGCTGCTGTTGCTGCTTCCTCACCAAGCCCACAGTTCACTAAGCCACAGACCCTCAAGTCCAGCCACAGTCCACTGTTAGCTCAATCCCATTGAGCCCAAAAGCCCAGAGCACAATTTGAGCTCATCTGAAGACCAAAACCAAAGCCCAGTTCATTAAGGTCCCAGGCCCAAATTCATTATTGAGCCCAATTCAATCAACTGTGGGCTTAACCAAAGCCTAACATTAAGGCCAAAACCCATTTGCACTTCAGAGACTAACTGAGCCCAAGCTCAGTTCATTCTATTGTTATCAAACCCATTAGTGCTCAAAGCCCAATTTGAGCCAAAAGGCTTCATAGCCCAATAGCAACTAGAACCCAAAATAGCTAAACACTCCAAAACACACCCGATCTCTGTGGATCGACCCGTACTTGCACGAGCTACAACTGACGACCGTGCACTTGCGGTATTACTGTAGGCCCCCGTTTTTATTGCGCTTAATTTCTATACCCCTTTCAAGGCCTGCCAAGTTTTTGGCGCCGCTGCCGGAGATAATTTTTAGGACCTTTTAGAAGCCTACCAATGACCTTGCCTTTCACCCTTAGAGCAAGAAAAATTAGGATGGTTTTTCCAACTAGGATTATAGGTTTCTGAATATGGGTCAGGATCAGACTTTTGACCCTTGATTCATCTCTAAGGCCTCTAGATGCCGAAGAATATCTGACCAATTATTAACTTTATCGACCATATCTAGGATTCTTAGACATTTTTGGTTCTCCCATTGAATCCAATTGCCTAGTTTTGTCAGCTAACTCGATAAACGAGTCAAAACATGTATTTGGGTCCTGATGGGTGAATTCTCTACCACTTATTATTTCAATCTGCATAAGGGTTTCACTGTCAAATCTCTCATATAAAATTTGACCCGTGTGCGCTTTCTCTAAGTAGTGATGTTGACACTAATATGAAAATTCATTAAACCTTTCTATAAAATCATGAATTTTTTCACCTTATTTATGCTTAAAAATTTGGAAAGACTGACGAACAATAGCAGTCTTATGGTGTGGGTAGAATTTCCATATATTATATTTTAATAATAAATGGATTCTTTGTGTTAATTGTGAATTACCTAGCATAGATTTTAAATTTACAATTTTTTATTATTTAGTACTCCATAATTAACAATAAATAATTGTCAAATTTAGTGGATCTAAGCACAGAACAACAACCTATTAATTGCTAGTTTTGATGGCTAGTTCAATTTCCCGTCCGTTCAAAATGCTCTTACCAATCCTTAAATGTAGTGGGTTTTAGCATAAACCGACACAGTAACAACTGTAAAATCTGGGTGATCATCAAATTTGCTGACTATGTGAAATGAGTATCCCTGCTGCTCCTATCTAGTGGTTTTACGCATTCGCCTACTATATTGTGATTGCTCATTTTAGTTGGTCATAGGATATGGATATTGTACACCAACTTCCAAATGTAGTTGGCTCAAGTGTGAAGTAATAACATAGGAAACACATCTTATTTTTAGTTTTACTAATGCATGTCTAGATAGGAACTATGCCAACGAAAATCCAATTAGACATCCCTATTCGTTAAACAAACTCTACCAACAACCAAATGGAATCAGTCCAAATTAATGTGACCCCACAACTTGGTAACTAGATATTTCAATGGAAAATCAGACATCCTGACTGGTTAAAAATATTTTACCAGCAGTCACATGCACTTGGAATATAACCCCACTCCTTAGTAACAATCCATATAAGTTGTTTAGCAATCTTTCAGGTCATTACAATATAATTTTCTAGTCTCACATGTGGCCGTTTAAAACACAGTCGACCGCCTACCCTCTACCATACCGAGTAACTGACTTTTTATCCTACTGATCAATAACAGGTTTCCAACTATCAAATAGAGTCGACCATAGCCTAAGAAACTGCATGGCCACTACTTATTTCCGAAGTACCAAATTTATGTTACATCCAATTTTTCTCACAAACTAGTAGTGGACCAAAGTTTATGCGATTGCAGTGTTGGACAAGGACTATCGCATGTTATCTTTTCCAAATACTAGCTCTGTCTTCCAGATTCATTCGGAAAATCCCAACCGTAGCTTAAATCGACTCTAGCCGACGATTTTGGCGAGCCGGCTATGGTTGGTAAATATGTCTAGCATTTAAACAATGATCCGTACTAACTATCTTCTTCTCTTAAATATAAGACTCTCAAACAAGCTATTTTTTTAGTCTAACATTGTATGATTTTGATATCTCGAACGGAAAGTACTTTTTCGGATTGCAATTTTCTTCACCCTAAAACATCAGGCTATGCTCTAACACTATAACTTTAACCTGGAGGGTAGGGGTTCCCGAGACTCATATCTTGTCAAGTAGCTAAGGATGATGGTACAAAATCTCCCTCGATTGAGCTGTCTGAATAATCCATTGAACTTTAATCTTGAATTCAAAAGAAATCAAAATTTATCTAGCTTGTAACCTGTATAAATTGGGATCTTGTTTACCGTTCATCCAAATAATTAATTATCCTTTCAAAGGAATATCTATCAACTTATGCTGAATAGGTATTAGACGAATATTTTAATATTAAATAAACTTATTAAATATAAATTCACCAATGTCTATGATAACATTGATTTAGAAATCTCAATTATAAATAAAGGAAATAGTTCATAAATAATAGCATTGGCACAACCATATAAAACCCATTAACTTTGATGTTGAAATTTTCAAGAAATAAAAGATACACTTTTAGATCATGTATATTTAATCACTAACATTTATCATTATAACCGGGACCTCCATAGTAAAAACCGTAATCATTTGTATCATAGTGGTCCTCGTCAATCTTCAAACGATAGCAGCCTGGCTTTGTAACATGTATAATAACATTTTTAGGGTCCTCGGCCGTATAATTTTCATTAACTACTTGAACCCAATTAAAATAACTCGATGTTTTCAAGCCACCTTCCGAAGGGAAATGACCGCTACCAATTTGAGTCAATGTATGTCGTCCTTTACTTTTCCAATTAGTTATTTCTCCACCCCAAATGACCCTTGTTGCCCTGTTTGATAATTCTTTGAAGAGAATACTTGGATAATAGCCAACCAAAATACCTTGTAATTGTACCCACTAGTGTCCACTACTTTGATCCTGCCAAATCATCAATGTTTACTTTTAGAAGTTGATAATATGATATGTAAATTTGATCACTTCTATTTTCTTACCTTGTGGATACTAAAGGTGGCATCTCTTTGGCTACCGTTGAAATTAGAGACCTCGGTGAAATTGCATCCAAGGGCGATAGTTGAAGATATGTGCACAAAACCATCACACATGAGGTCGTAACAACCCGAGTTTTTGTATCCGTCATTCTAAGACAAAATAAAATTAACAGATGGATCTTCTTGAGAAAACGATCATAAACAATAATCAATGGTCTTCCAAGATATCTTTATAATCATAAAATTCCATATAACAAAAGAGGTGATATTAACTTACCGTCCAGAATATGAAAAAGCGTGTATAATCATCACCATGTAGTTTCCGGTACACCTAATTAAAAATGAAGGTTGAAGTTTAATGGTGCCCCACGGAAGGATATTAATTCATTTATATATTATTTTGGACGGATACTTACATCCCATCCAGCTTCAATAGTGTTGATATTTTCGTCAAGACCGGCTCTAACCCAAATTTGGGATATACTCATTTCATTATATACTTCAGTAACCGGTTGCCAAAGATTGATTTTTGCTTGTGCTCCTAGAAAATTTCCTTCCACCGCAATGGTTGCGTACTTTAAAAACATATATGTATATTACTACTACTATATATGCACAAAAAAATCAATAATAACAACAATGATATGTGACTATATATACCTCATGTCCGACTCTATTAACATCGTCTGGTGATGTAATATTAGTCTTATAAGGTGATAATTTTATAGGTCTATGTTTACGCAAAAGTGTGGGATCGTAGTTTTTTCCTTTCCTTCGAATAGGGACAATTCCTTCTGGACATAATCCATACTTATGCCAAGTTTGTGTAAGTTGAAATGTTCCGAAATCATTTGATTTCATACCTTTCGGGTAAGAACTTCGTTCCATCTGTTTCACAACAATAAAAATAAGGTAAATTTTTAGGAAGTTTCTTTTTTTCGTGAAGAATTTCTTGCGATCTTGAAAACATATATTATGAGGAAAAATATGTAAAATAAAAGCAAGTATCGAACCTGTATTGTGCGATTACAAAGCAAAGGATGATTAAGACTCGATTGTCTATAAATATCATAACAATCGTGATATCATTAGTTTCAACCTGCAAGATAAAAATCAAGGAGATAAATATGTACTCATAAGTTAAAGTATACGTCTATAAGCATCAAATTCATTTGATATATACACCTCAATATAATTCAAAACAATACATTTCACCTTAATGGTTTTGATTATTGATTTATTCACTACATTCCGAGTCCTTTTTCCTTAAGTGAATCCTTCATGAGTGAGACTCATTAGTATGAGAATCCATCGCACTAAGTCGATAAACGACAACATTATAATGAATCGGTACAAGTCACAAATGCAATAGGTT